>NC_054379.1:101039914-101382414 GCF_017654675.1 Xenopus laevis
TGATATAGTGGTTAAAAAATGGCTTGACAAAGGGGCTTGCCCCGAAACGTTGCACTTCTGGTAATAAAACTTTTGCAAGGTGTTCACCTGCATTCACAGCTTGTGTGCCAGTGTGCCTTTCCTCAGTTAAAAAATGACTGCCACTGGAGTGGCAATGGAATGCATAATAGAAAACATGTAATGTCGATTTAGGATGGATGACTATAGTAAGGGAAAACTTAAAAAGAAGGACGAGAGTTTAGGGGGGTAAAAATTAAGAAAAATTATTAGATTAGAATTAGATACCAAAAAATCATTTTATGAAAAGTACTGCTTATTGATAGAGATGAGCTGCAAAAACAAGGCCTAAATATGTACAGTTATGCAATAGTGCTCCTCTAAGATGGTTTTAAATACAGGTATGGGATCTATTATCTGGAATGCTTGGGAACTGGGTGTTTCCAGATGAGGGATATTCCTGTAATTTGGATCATCATGCTTTAAATGCTAAAAACATTTATAGATTAAGTAAACCCAATAAGACTGTTTTGCCTCCAATATGGATTCATGCAACTAAGACACACGCGAAGATTCAGGGAGATTTTATTGCCCAGCGAGAAATCGCCTCTTCTTTGGGCAGAACTGCCTTCCCGCCAACTAGAACCTAAATCGCCGGCGGGATGGCACTCTGAGTGCTTCATTTTACGAAGTCGCCTGAAGTCGCCTCACGAGGAAACTTCAGGAGACTTCTAAAAACAAAGCACTCCATGTGCCATCCCACCGGCAATTTAGATTTTAGGGGAGATTAGTCGCCCGAAGAAGATGCGATTTGTCACCGGGCAACTAAATCTCCCTGAATCTTCACGTGTCTCTGCCCTTAAGGTACTGTTATTATTACAGAAAGAAAGGAAGGAAATCATATAAAACATTAGAATTATGTTCTCTCCTATAGAGTGGACTCTATAGGAGATAGCTTTCCCATAATACGAATCCTTCTGGATAATGGGTTTCTGGATAAGGGGTCCCAGTTCAGCCTTAGGCTGTGGGCTGAAGGACTCTGCTGCTCTTAGCCTGTGTATTTTTTGCAGGCTGAGAGAAGTGGATCCTCTCCGTGTCCCTGCTCCATTTCTTTGAATCTGATCCGCCTGTGTGCCCAGAGATACCTTCTTTTGCATATTTGGGCTGACCCCTGGCTTCCGCTTCAGATGTATGCATACATGTCTATCAGATTTAGATTAATTGAGCAGGGACATTGAGCGGCTCCACTTCTCTCAGGCTGCAAAAATACACAGGCTAAAAGCAGCAGAGCCCTTGTGCCTACAGCCTTACTGCTGGGGACTAAACCCTTAATTAAACAAATGGTTGGAAATGCTGTACTTCAGATAATGAATTTACTGTACTAGTCCAGTGGTTCAGCAACAGTAATAATAAATGACTTTAGAGTATCCAGTAACTGCCCATCTTCTGATCTTTTAGGGTCAGTGACATCGCACATACATATTGTGTTTTGGTTTGCTGTTAAAAAGTTAAGCGCAAGGGTCATTGGAAATCACCAAACCATTAGAAGAAAATTAAGTCTGTCAAAGATGGTGCTACAGGGAGAATTCTTAATCAATTTTAATGCAGAATGAATTTTCTCTCTGAAGTAGAATGTGAATATTAAATGATTTCTAATCTTGTATCATGCATTTTATATAGTATACTGTGAGCTGGTCCCTAAGCTGAAATAACTGACAGTAAAACAGGAGCTGCACTAAAGAAGATAGCTATTGGGGGGGAAGGCACAAAGTGGTGCTAGTACAGAAATACAAAAAACACGGTATAGTATTTCTACCCTAATTTGTTTATTTTTTTGTCTTATACAAAAAAAAGAACATTTGTTTCTGATATTTATTAAATAACTGCATAAAAATATATAGCATACACACAAGAACGTTTACCGTTTCATCATCATCTTCTTCCTTCGTGTCATCTAAAAATCGTATGGCACTTATTCGGTTCATGGCTCTCTCATTCCAGGTTTCATCTGACATGTCATTTACTAAACTTTCAAAGGCCCCACATCTTTGTAAATTGTCTACAGGAAAATAATGGGAAAAAAATCAATAGAATAAAACGCTCACATAACTCCTATGTGCAGTTGCATTAAACTCCATTATCGTTACATTTTCTTTAATACAGACAGTTGACAAATTCAAGATCTACACTTGATATGATGCAAGCCTGAAACGCGTTAGGTTTCTGATCCTCTGCCCTTTTTTAAAAAAAGAGAAAAAGAGAAATTGTGAGCTGGAGCGGCTAAGTATATTGCCAATTGCAATGTTTACTATAGCTTTCACAACCCACAGAAACCAATAAGCAGGTATTATTTACTGGTCTGCTGGTCTAAAGGCAAACATTTGATTAGCTGGAAATTGGAAAACCCTTGTTTTAGCAAAGCAGGAGCTCAGGAAGCTGACCAGCAGATGAATACCTGGGAAGTCATTAAGTCCACCCAAGCAAGCGCCTTGCAATTCGTTTCTAATTAAACCTAATTATGTGTAAACTGGCTATCAGTGTATTTTACTATGCCATATTAATTTATTGCTTGGTGGAAACAGACAAAAATATATACACTTGTGGCTGTACAAGAAACAGGTCATTGTATTACCTTGGCCACTGGGCTCAGAAGGCATCTGTGGTAATAATACACACGTCAAGATTTTCTCACCACTCTCTGGCTCTACATCAGTTTGAAAAGTGAGCAGAGGCTGAGACTGGTTGTCGGACAACCATAACGCCTTTAACTTCAGTGAGGTCAAAGATAATGGTAAATGAGTCAATCTAAAAAGAAAGTAAAACAAATGTATTAGCATAACAAATAACTACAATCATTTAATATAATAATGCCATTAATGAAATATATGGGTCGTTTTTCACCCCACTCTCTGAATTGTGCTGATAAACTAGAGAAAGGCATCCCAAAACCCTGTAGTGTATTAAAAAAAGGTTAGAACTCAAAGTAAAATGACAGTCGAAACTGAACAATGTTTAGAACTCTATAGTACTGATTATTATATACTCTGAAAATAATATGGTTCATTGTCAGAGAGTGATCAAGGTTTTCAGGATTTTGCCATGAAAGCGTCAAAATCAAGGCATATCTCCCTCTATATACTACTGGATGTCTACCTTAAGAGAGAACTAACCCCCTCTAGGAACAACAGACCTTCTTAACTTCCATCACTCCACCAGTGTATTACATAGAATGGCTCCTCTATTTAAAAATCTGTGCCTAAAAGTAGTGCAATGGAGTTCCCTAGCGTCATCTTCTGCACATTCTCATCCTCATGCTGCACTGCATTTTACACTCAGGTTTTTAAATATGGGCACCTTTTTAACATGTGATGCAATGTTCTTCCTTATTTTGATTTTATTTTGTAAACTGCTTATTTTATCTACTCAATAAACTACCCAAATTTAAAAAAAAAAAAATATGGGCACCTTTCTATGTAATACATTGTGCAGTGAGAAAGAGGTGAGGGGGGCCAATGGAAGACATTTAATGGGGTCGTTTGATTCAAGGTGGGGTCTCCTTTAAAGGAGAAGGAAAGGTTTAAACTAAGTAAGCTTTATCAGAAAGCTCTATATAAATAGACCAGTAAACCCTTAAAGCAATGCTGCTCAGAGTCCTCTGTCACAAGAAACACTGCTTTTCTTTCTACTGTGTACACATGGACTCCTGTATAAGACTTCCTGTTTTCAGTTTAAACCTCCATGGCTTGCGCTTGAGCATGCTCAGTTTGCTCCTCTCCCCCTCCATGCTGTAATCTAAGCTAAGAGCGAGCAGGGAGAGGCTCAGGCAGGAAGTGATGTCACAACAAGCTAATATGGCAGCTGCTATCCTAAACAAACAGAGATAGTGTCTAGAGCTGTTTACTCGGGTATGGAAAGCATTCTAAAAAATAAAAATGGTGTTCTATCTTGGACTGTTGTGGCTAATCTGATGGCAATAAAGTGCCTTGGTAGCTTTCCTTCTCCTTTAAAGTAAAGAGTGCTGGTGAGGTAGCCTACTGCTCTCTGCTGCGATCTTGCTAAATACCTGGATTTACAAAACCTGATAGATAACAAGACTACACACAATGGGGCCAAATATGGGACTAAATATGAGCTTATCTTTGTGTTCAAAAAGGAAAATGTAAAAGACGTTAAATAAAATAAGTGCCTATATAATTGCTTTTGTTGGAATAATGCTGAAAAGACTTAAACATGGATGGGTTTGCATTTAAGAAATTTCTACCAGACTCAGAAAAGTAGTGGAGCAACGTTTCATCAGTGAGGATGTGACTGAAGAAGAGCAAACTTAGGCTCCTGGAGTGGGATGTTATCAGCATTATAATAATACTGACTGAACTTAGAATCTGCAACAAATCTCAGGACACTTTTTGACAGTTTGGAAATATGATTTTTACTCCAACAAGAGTTTTGTCTGGGGATAAAATCCTTGAAAGTGGGAAGCCTGCTCTAGAATACTGAGATAGTCTGAATCTTTATGACACAAGTCTTATATACAAAAAAGAAAAAAACACTTGACAGTACTTTTACCTGTTTCCAGCAACATCAAAGACATGCAGTTCAGTAGCCTGTGCGATTTCAGAGGGAATCCTAGACAATCTGTTTTCACGCACACAAAATACATTAAGACTGCAGCAACCACCAATCTGCAAAACAACATGGGCATAATATTGTTTTTCACAAAAACAGATAACACATAGATGCATAAACCCCAAAAGTCGGAAATAACTTAAAGGGTAACTAAACCCTGATAATAACTATGGCTAGAAATGTATTGAGCCAGCACAAAAGTTCAGAATCACTATATTAATAATGATCCAGGCCTTCAATGTTGTCACAGGAGTTTCCCATCTTGAACTCGCTTATGAGTAACACGCACATGCTAACTGTGCTTTGAGCAGCTGTTGTAGCTGCTCAAAGATATATATTTAGTATATTGTGCATCAGTCCCTAAGCTCGGTATCTGACAGCAGCACAGAGTATGTGCATTGGATCGGTACTGTGGTATCTTTGGTGGCACAGATGTGCACTGTTATGCACTGGGAAATTGACAAAATGTCCAGCCCCATGTCAGATTTCAAAATTGAATATAAAAAAAATCTGTTTGCTCTTTTGAGAAATGGATTTCAGTGCAGAATTCTGCTGGAGTAGCACTATTAACTGATGCGTTTTGAAAAAAACATGTTTTTCCGATGACAGGATCCCTTTAAGGAGGAAATCAAGGAATGAATTCCAACAGTAAGGAAAAATGTCTCAACCTCTTCAAAAAGAAGCTCAGATCCTACCTTTTGGAGCACTATATAATTTTCTTTTCCATTCTTGGCACTTTAAAGGAGAAGGAAAGCTACAAGATGGTTTATTTCCAACAGATTAGCCACAATAGTGCAAGCTAGAATGCTATATTTATTCTGCAGAATGCTTTACCATACCTGAGTAAACAGCTCTAGATCCTGTCTCTGTTTGTTTAGGATAGAAGCTGCCATATAACCTTGGTGTGACATCACTTCCTGCCTGAGTCTCTCCCTGCTCACTTACAGCTCTGAGCTCAGATTACAGCAGGGATGGGAGGAGGGAGGGGGGGAGGAGCAAACTGAGCATGCTCAAGCCCTGCCCTGGAGGTTTATGCTGAAAACAGGAAGTCTGATACAGAAGTCGATGTATACACAATAGAAGGATAGAAATGCTGTGTTTCTTTTGACAGAGGACTCAGAGCAGCATTACTTTGAGGGTTTACTGGTGTATTTATATAGAACTTTCTGATAAAGCTTACTTAATTTTAGCCTTTCGTTCTCCTTTAAGGGCCAATCCCTAAAAGTTTGTGCATTTCTGGCCTCCCGTTTTTAGCTTTCTATAGTATTCTATTACATACATACATACATACATACATACACAGAGTGGAGTTGACAGACACTACAACAAGCAGTTATTTGCCTAACCTGTAAGTGCTGAGGTCAGTGTGCCCATAAAGAGCCCTGTATTTAGGGCTCTGGATGAGCAAGTGATCTTACTGAAACCAGAAGAAAAACATTTGCATTGGATAAAAAGCTATTTCCTTCAAAATGATTTCTTTCACATCTATTTGACCAGTATTGAACTACACACCTGAAAAAAAGTATTTATATGTATATTTTTTATAAATGTGTGCATATTTACTCACCTCTTTTGGCAAAGACATTAATTTATTCCTATCTATGTTTAAATTGCACAGCTTCTTTAATTTCCCAATGCTTCTTGGCAATACCTGGTAATAAGAACAAAATTATTTCATAGTTAATAAGGTGAAGCACAGAGAAAATAGTATGGCAGGCCAGCTCCCAAATTACCACAGGACCAGCCACTTAATTAGCTCATAATTTGAATGGGCTTTATATATTTATCTGCTAAGGAGTGATCAGACCATTTCTGATAAAACCCTCAATTTACAGCTTTACAAAACACAATAAACTACCAACATATTTCACAGTGTTGTAAATCCAGTAAGTGTGTACACTGAATACAGTAAAGAGGACCCTCCAAAAGAGTTACAATCCAAAAGGAGAAATGGCTATGAGACACAGGGTTTGGGTATGTGGAAGATCAGGAAACAGCAAGGTGGGAGATATTGTGGTGTTAAGCATTGCATTTTGCAGCATATAGCATTCACTGAAACTATACTAGGCAGGGCCGGAACTAGGGGTAGGAAAAAGAGGCACATGCCTAGGGGGCTAAGCTTGGGGAGCCAGGCACTTACCTTATATGCAGCCTACCCTTAGTCTGGCAAGTATTACCAGTGGGTGTGCTCTGTGAAATCGAAGTGCAGGGACCGAAGTTACTAACGGCCAAATGGGTTGCCTGGGGCAACTGACAGACCTGGCCTGGCACTGATACTAGGCTAAATGTGTTTTAAGAGACTATTTAAAGAGATTGGAATATGAACATGGATGAAACATGGGAGGGAATTCCAGAAAAAAAGGGTGCAGCCCTAGCCAAGTCTTGAATTTGAATAATGCAAAGGCAATGAGGGAGTTGTTGAGGAGTAGCCCAGAAGTGTAGCAAGCAATTTGGTGAGCACCAGGAGATGGTTAACTTAGGGGCCGATTCATGAAGCTCGAGTGAAGGATTCGACCATCGAATGGGCTACTTCGACTACTACTTCGAATCGAACGATTCGAACTAAAAATCGTTCGACTATTCGATAGTCGAAGTACTGTCTCTTTAAGAAAAACTTCGACCCCCTACTTCGGCAGCTAAAAGCTACCGAAGTCAATGTTAGCCTATGGGGAAGGTCCCCATAGGCTTGCCTGAGATTTTTTGATCGAAGGATATTCCTTCGATCGTTGGATTAAAATCCTTCGAATCGTACGATTCGAAGGATTTAATCGTTCGATCGAAGGATTTAATCGTTCGATCGCAGGATTTGCGCTAAATCGTTCAACTTCGATATTCGAAGTCGAACGATTTTAGTTCCTAGTCGAATATCGAGGGTTAATTAACCCTCGATATTCGACCCTTCATACATCTGCCCCTTAATGTTAGGGGCCATGACAAGACAGTATAATAAGGAAAGGTGTTGTATTTGCAGGGAATGAAGTAACAGCAATGCCAATTTGTTCACTCTTATATTTTAGGGTCTCTACATGGCCTGGTGTTTTGAAAATCATATTTTGTATGCCTATGTTTACTCCGGAGTCTGAAAATCAGATATTGATCAGACCGATCAGTATGTTGATATGATCCCCTCCTGAAAAGATCTCCGTAGTCCCCAACAATGTTCCAATCTTTGAGGCCAAACAATCAGATCTCCTGTATGTTGAACTGGACTTCTGGAATCCATGCCATTCTTATCTGTCTTTTCTGTATTGACTTTACATGCCTTGCTTGTCCTGTTTGTGCCCTGATAAAACACAAAGTCTATTTTACCAGTATCAGTCTTATCTGGCTGTATTAGCTTCCTCCTTGGTGCTCACCAACCACTGGGTTTTGACACGGTAATGGTACAACATTCCAAAAAACAAAGATGTAATTGTCATAAAAAGTGGCTCTAAAAATATTAAAGTGTGGAGATGAATACCTGTGAAAATAGTAAATAAAGCTGCCCAGTGTTGAAGTCTGTGCTCTAGAATTCATTCTGCAGGCACTTAAACAAAATTAGTTAACTCTGTTGGTTAAAAGCCAGAATACTTGAACTGATTACAACTGTGTTGAATAGTGAGCTTGCAAGTAATGTTGGGCGAAAGAACATTGTTCTGGCATGAGTAATCCCCCAGCTATAAAAACAAGCCACAGAAACAGGAAAAGTACTGCCCAATTATCCATCTATGCCCTGAAAGGACACTGAATCGAACATAGCTTTTAGCAAGCACTATCTTTCTGTCAGAACAAATTATTATGTGATCATGACACACAAAGCAATTGGCTGTGATTGTACAGGGATTTGTTACATTATTATCTATGATCATTATCTAGGAGCTACAACATACACATATTTTCTACAAACTGTACTTACCAAGAGTTGGTTTTCTGTAAGGATTAGTTCTGTAAGGCTTTCGCATTCTCCTATACAATCAGTTAACTGCATTAGACGATTCTGATCGACTTTAAGGATAGACAGATTTTTTAATTTCCCTAGAAAATAAATATCGCTACATTTCAGAAACAGTAATGGAAATGGAGAAAATAAAAGATAAAGATGAGATGTAAATAAGCTCTATTTTTAAACATATCATTTACATAAGGCTTTCTTGCAATTTTAAGCCAGCGATTTTGTGTTGGCTAGCAGAACACATAGCTCATTCATCCATTCTGCAACAAAAGCAAATTCTTTGATACAATACATGCCTGCCTGCACGATACCAGAAAATAAGGGCACAGAGTCCTCTTGCAGTGAAAACTGCACCAGGACTTAGCTACAGATGCTTCCATATCTGTTTAAAAATGTAATACATATTTACAAAAAAAAAACCCAAACACATTTATCACATAGGAAACTGCCATTATTTCCTTGCATCACAAAGCCAAGTTAAGAAAAAATAATATAAAAATCTGTAATGTTTTTAACCATTTATGGATTCTAATTACTGTTATTTGCACTCTGCCTATGGAGAAAATTCCTGTCATTCCATGCCATTTACAGAAGATCTCTAACTTGTACCCACCCATAAGTTCTAATATGATTAAAAGTCCAATGAAAGGAGTGAAGGGAGAACATTCTTAGGGTCAGGCCACACGAGCAAATTCTGGGAGATTAGTCACCCTAGTGACAAAATGAAAATCGCCTGGGGGAAGGCACACACGGCGCTTCGCTTTCCGAAGTCGCCCGAAGTTTCCTCGTGAGGCAACTTCGGGCGACTCTGGAAAACAAAGCGCCGCATGTGCCCAGTTCAGGGAGATTGTCCCCCGAAGAAGAGAAGAATTTGTCGCTGGGTCTACTAATCTCCCCGAATCTGCTGGTGTGGCCTGACCCTTAAAGTCAATTATAATTCCAGTAGTTGGATAAACCTGTGTATTCTTTTGTTGTGGTATTATGTCTTTAAATGGAAAATAAACTCTCGTTTTTTTCATATTCCCGAAAGTTTTTCTTTAAAGTAGGAAAAGTAAAACAAACATGCACAGTGGGTAAATCAAAATGATCGCTAGATCTCTTGGACAAGAGCAAATGTTCTTAACCTTTGATCCAAACTTAGCTGCTTTATTGTTTATGGATTGATCCTCATGATGCTTTTTTAACATAACTACATTTTATTCTAAACAACAGAAAGTAAATAGAGATACAGAATACATTACAACAAATGTTAACCAAGCTGTCCCACTACTGGTCAGTGTGACCCCAACAGAATCACAGAATATGCATGGCACAGCTCCATATATATACTGATTTAATAAATCATTAGTAATATCTTTTCACATAGGTCTAGCTTCTATCAGAAGTGATTCTAGCGGTCTTACCAGATTCATGGTGTTTATATTATTTCATATCCTTTATCTATATATTGTAGTCACAATTATGTTATGTTTTTAAGAGAGATTTTCTTCATCATTTGAATCAAGACTCTGCTCCAGTTGAACTTTAAATCCTAGCCGTATATGCATGTGCACACTAAGGGACAGATTTATTATGGAACAAGTTGTGTTTTCCACAAACAATTTGTGTTTTCAAGGTTCTTTTTGGGTCAAAACTCTTTTTCAAGTAAAAAAAAAAAAACTACTTTTTCAAAAAAAGATTTTTTAACTTGCATTTTTTGAGATTTAATATACGCTGACCCCACAAATTGCTCAAATCTGAAAATACACCATCTAAAACCTTTTAAGGTTATGTAGGAGTCAATGGCAGAGGTCCTTTGAATCATTTGAAGATGTTAATAGTCTTCATGATGTTCAAGTTTTTTTAGGTGGGTTTCACTCAAAAACTCAATCAATTGGAGTGATTTGAGTTTTTTACCGAAAACTCGATCAATCAGAGTTCACTGATTCAAATTTTTTCCATTCAAGTTTGTCTTAAATAAGTAACCATTCCAGTTGTGAGTTCATTCTAGGTTTTAAAAAGCTCACATACAGTAGCTCTAAAATTTGACCTTTGATAAATAACCCCCTACAGATAACCTCATCATGAGCCTGTTAATCTGGCTGAATGTGTGGGAGGAAGCCCGAGTACCCATGTAGATACAGGGTGAGCATCCACACTTTTCAGTAAGTGCCTTGATACAGATGCATCCCTACAAATACTAAAAACTAAGCCAATGGCCGCCTTTAAAAATGCCTTTTTTCTAATTTTACAAAACCTGCCAGCGGATGATCTGTATATACAAGAAAATGAGATGGTTTAAAATTAACAAAAGCAAAAGAAATGACATCAAGCAGTTTTTAGAGTGTATGTGAAGTGGCTAAAAAAATAATTGTACACAATATTCCAAGTGGACTATGGTCATGGGCCAGTGCACATCTGTAGTAAACTTACCAATGCCATCAGGTAAAACCTCAATAGAATTATGTGACACTAGAAGATCTGTGAGTGACTTCAGGCCACTGATTTCTTCAGGAAGCCTTTCCAGTTTGTTTTCAGACAGATCCAAACAAAGAAGATTTTTCAGATTTCCTATTTCCTGCACCATAGAAAACAGAATAAAAATTTAGATAAAAAACAATGTTTGAAATAAGCATTGGCATGTCCTATTTTTCTAAATAGGTAAGGCAGTCTACATGGTGCCCTTTAGAAAAATGTGACCTTTGTGAATTCAACCCAACTCCATTTTCATGACTATCTTTCACCCATACACACCCGTACACATTACAAGAGATGGACGCAATGCAAATATTATTTAAGACAGGCCAACATTTGGGCTAGTAATTTCAGTTGGCCATACACTATGGGGCCAATAAATGTTTGTATTTGTACAAAACTTTGCTATCTATAAGCTCTCACAGTCATGCAGAAGTAGTGTTGCCACTATTTGCCAGCAGAGAGACCTAGCGGCGGGGCAAACCCAGCGACATCGGGGCGAGCAAAAGACATTGGTGGGTGAGTCGGTGTCCAATCCGGGGGCATGAACTCGACAATGGGAGAAGAGTTATGACGTGGCAATCACTGATTGACTGATCAATGTGCCATTCATTTAAAAGATCTTTCCAGATTTCCTAAATTGGAAATCCAGATAGGCACTTTTCACCACAGGACAACCAATGTTTCTTCCAATAAGGGTCATCTTCTACAATTTCACAACATGGATGGTGGAGGTCTTGTAAGTGGAAACAGATTTAGCAAAATAAACTTGCATGTACCTTAGTGGAAAAGGTCAACTCATAATATGAGGGATACCACAAACTTTAACAATAAAGAGCAAACCAGATGCCTGAAATTTAAAGACAGGTTCCTTTAAGATACCTTCTAATGATGTTCTAATCATTTGCACCTGGTGCACCTAATTTTAATCTCAGGTATTTAAGAAAGTGAAAAAGATAGGGTGTACTTTTTTGTGAAATCTGCATTTCTATTTATTAAAAGGGCAAATCAACCCCAAAATAAAAATTTGCTTTAAAAAACATAATTCTAAGCAACTTTCCAGTATACATTTATTAAACAATGCTTTTAAAGTCATTTGTAAGAACAGTTGCCCTTGAAACCAGCATTTGTTTAACCCCTGGTTGTTAATCCAGGGGTCTGTTAATCATCTGCTTTATTTTACATTGTATCAATAGTCTGAGTCCCCAGGGCAGAAAATAGAAAGGGACAAACACCGCTTTCAATAGCAATTACATATATAAATAACTTAAAAACCATGTTTAATAAATGTATATTGAAAAGTTGCTTAGAATTGTTTTCTTTTATATTATTAGGCACGTTTTTATTTTGGGGTTGGCTTGCCCTTTAAATTACACATTGGACAACAAAATGTAAATGTTACATATTTCTTATATCACATTTCTATATAAATATAAATAGATTTTTGAATTGGTTTTAAAAAAATAAAAAATTACAATATGGCGTACTTACTTTTTCACATGACTGTAGTTATATAAAGATCTACAAGTCACGTTTATTGTTATCACAATAAGGAGCCTATTTATTATACTGTGTAAAACTAATCTCGAAAAAACAAACAAAAGATAAAGCCAAAAAAATAGCAAATTTATTAAATTGTGTATGCCATCTGAATGCTGGAATTGACACAAGTAAAGGGATCCTGTCATCGGAAAACATGTTTTTCAAAACGCATCAGTTAATAGTGCTACTCCAGCAGAATTCTGCACTGAAATTCCCTTCTCAAAAGAGCAAACAGATTGTTTTTTATATTCAATTTTGAAATCTGACCTGGGGCTAGACATTTTGTCAATTTCCCAGCTGTCCCCAGTCATGTGACTTGTGCCTGACACAATAAGGAGCCTATTTATTATACTGTGTAAAACTAATCTCGAAAAAACAAACAAAAGACAAAGCCAAAAAAATAGCAAATTTATTAAATTGTGTATGCCATCTGAATGCTGGAATTGACACAAGTAAAGGGATCCTGTCATCGGAAAACATGTTTTTCAAAACGCATCAGTTAAAAGTGCTACTCCAGCAGAATTCTGCACTGAAATTCCCTTCTCAAAAGAGCAAACAGATTGTTTTTTATATTCAATTTTGAAATCTGACCTGGGGCTAGTCATTTTGTCAATTTCCCAGCTGTCCCCAGTCATGTGACTTGTGCCTGACACAATAAGGAGCCTATTTATTATACTGTGTAAAACTAATCTCGAAAAAACAAACAAAAGACAAAGCCAAAAAAATAGCAAATTTATTAAATTGTGTATGCCATCTGAATGCTGGAATTGACACAAGTAAAGGGATCCTGTCATCGGAAAACATGTTTTTCAAAACGCATCAGTTAAAAGTGCTACTCCAGCAGAATTCTGCACTGAAATTCCCTTCTCAAAAGAGCAAACAGATTGTTTTTTATATTCAATTTTGAAATCTGACCTGGGGCTAGACATTTTGTCAATTTCCCAGCTGTCCCCAGTCATGTGACTTGTGCCTGCACTTTAGGAGAGAAATGCTTTCTGGCAGGCTGCTGTTTTTCCTTCTCAATGTAACTGAATGTGTCTCAGTGGGACATGGGTTTTTACTATTGAGTGCTGTTCTTAGATCTACCAGGAAGCTGTTATCTTGTGTTAGGGAGCTGCTATCTGGTTACCTTCCCATTGTTCTTTTGTTTGGCTGCTGGGGGGAAAAAGGGAGGGGGTGATATCACTCTAACTTGCAGTACAGCAGTAAAGAGTGATTGACGTTTATCAGAGCACAAGTCACATGACTTGGGGCAGCTGGGAAATTGACAATATGTCTAGCCCCATGTCAGATTTCAAAATTGAATATAAAAAAATTTGTTTGCTCTTTTGAGAAATGGATTTCAGTGCAGAATTCTGCTGGAGCAGCACTTCCTATGACAGTATCCCTTTAACATTCCTTGCTTCAGACCTTGTACAATCCATCAAAGTCAACAGGGAAAATGTTAAGTTCCGGCCGAAGTCACTCTAAGAAAAACCAAAAATCACTGTATTTTCCCAAAGAATTCTCAAGTTGCTGCTTACAGTTACACCGGGATTTGAGAAACAATATGGTCACCAATGTCTGGCAATGTGCAGCAAATCAGAATGCCTTTTTTTTAATGTACACAGCATATATGTTTTTGTTGAATGATTAAAATAAACAAAAAAAAAAGCAGAATGCTTATTTTTCATTTCTGCCTCCAAAGGTGAAGGTTTAACTGCACTGCATATTCACTTACAGGAGGGCCACCTTAGAGAAAAATTGTCATAATATAATAGGACATACCGGAGGTAAATCTGCAAGCTGATTTCCATCTAGCCAAAGGTCCTTCAGTTTATATAATGATCCAATGGTCTCTGGCTGCAATGAAATATATGAAGTCAGTCATTATTAAAGAAATCAAAAACATGGCATATCATGTACCAGCAAGATTACATAAAGTACATTTCATCTTAAACAGAGCATAATTTTGAAAATACAGAAGACTATGGTCATAGAGCATGCCTAGTGCATAGGTAATGCCTAATGCCTAGTGGTTTCAAAATACAGATCTAAAGTTGTAAACCAGCTCACAGTGGTTTGTATAACTACTTTCAAGGAGTCCTTCTACTACCATTTCTTGGCAACAAGAAAAATACATATTTAATTCCAGAACATGGGTTTTGCAAGCACTATTGCATGGAACATAGGGTTAACACTGCAGCTAAAGTAAGGTTATCAGATGTTTAAAGTAAAATCCAAGGACATCAATATAGTTCAGAATGAAGAATGCATGTTACAAATTTCTATTTATGGCATGCCTGCTTTTTGGACATAAAATTCCATTTCAATTATAAACCCAAAATAAACATAACATGTTATTCTTAGCAGCTGCTATGACATTGCTGCTGCTTTTACACTGTTGCTGATTTCAATTCAAAAGCATCTCCCCTACTGCAGAATGGTGGGGTAAGTGAGCTAAAAAATGGGACTTTCTTGAGGCAATAGGACTAGGTCCAGAAGGGGACTCCCCGTGCATCAAGTTCCTGAAATACAACCTGCCCCCTAAAATAGAGCCTGATGGGAACCCTAAACTAATGGAGGAAACAAGAATATCAGAATAAAAGTTTATATAAAGTTTAAAAAAACTATTATATTTTGTCATGAAAAAAAAATAAAAAGATTTGTCCAAAGAACCTCTATCATCCTTGGAACACATGATAAATCTCTTAACAAACCAAGCTTGTATGGTTTAGTAAAAAATAATTCATATTAATGAAGATTCAAAGTCATCTTTTGCACCTCTATAAATGGATTATGGATTCTAGTTATAATAATACAAAATTTGCAGATCATAGCTAAATAGAAACGCAAAGCTCTATATTAGTACTAATATTGTTCTTAAGGATTATCATTATTATATAGTGAGTTAACTAATTACTAGCAGGGCAGTACTGAACACTGTTTTCACACTTCTGTATTTTGAGCCTTGAGATACATATATATAATAAATGAATATATGAATCCTGAAAAATTAAGTAAAGTGGTTTGCCAATCACAGAGCTAAGCTCACTAAGTAACCTGGGATGAATACCATCTGGCCCCGGACCTTTGTTTATCATAACATGTTATAGGTCTCTTTTGAATTTCCTCATGTGTGAACCAGAATTGGGACTATTAATAAGGAAACCTTCATTAACTGGTTCCTCATTTGGGTATATAGGATAAATTATATATATATATATTTGACGTAGTTGGCCAGCTTAAATATATTGCAATATATGGACAAACAATCCCTGTTTTGTTTAAAGGGTATGGCATTTTTTAGTAGCAGAATGCACAAAAAGGTCTGTCTTAAATATATGGGTTGAGTGCAGAGGACCTCTTGTATTTGTGTGTATATATATATATATATATATATATATATATATATATATATATATATATATATATATATATATATATATATATATATATATATATACAAAAATACTGAAAAGGTTTATTATTTTATTAATAAACACACAGGATTTTCGTACCTGCACTGGTAATATCCCCTCTCCTACCACATGCACTGCTGGTTAGGATTATCAAAGATCTCATTGTTCTCTTCCTCATATTCTAATTATATAATTATATGACCTGTAGTAGTCACATAACCTAAAAGCTAACTATGTCCATAAATATATTTAATGCTTTCCAAGTACCAGCTCTCCAGCTGTTGATGAACTGAAACCCAACATAACATCACAAGAAGTCAAGTTGGTCTAAATACCAGCAAGCTAGAGCCATATGGCTGTCATGATTGGTGCCAGAGATGGGCATAGTAGGAGGACTCCAGCACATCTTTCCTCATGTTGCAAGAGGGCTCAAAGTCATCAGAAGTAAAAAAGTTAGCAGTGCAGTAAATACGGTGGGGGTCATTTAGCAACACTGGCAAATGTGTCCATGGGCAGTACCCAATGGCAACCAAACAATTGTTGCATTCATTTTTATACCTGCAGCTGGCTGAAAAAAAAGCTATGGTTTACTGCCCATGGACAAATTTGGTCAGTGGTGATAAATGGGTCTCAATGTTTACACTCAAAGCACTGGGAAAAGACTTTAAGTCACTCTCAAGGGGCACAAGTCACCACTACAAAACAAAAAACGATGTCACAGAGGAAGCCACCAGAGCGGAAATAACTTTAATGAAAATGGAGAAACTTCAAGGCCTTGTTGCACTGCACTAAATTATATGGGAAGGGACACAAAATTCATATACCATGTCAAAGAAAATCCCGTTGCACTTTTTTCATTCCTTTAACATCAATATCAAAACAGACCAGAATGATGAATGCAACACATACACACATACACATACTGCTTACCAAATTATAAAGTTCATTGTTTCCTACATCAAGCTCTTCTAATCTATGCAGCTGTGCAAGTGATCTGCCAATGTATTAAAAAAATACAGTCAGTGTTAAGAATGAACTATTATTATTAATTATAAAGCACAATCACCTTCCATAAAATACTAGAGAGTATGGGGATACAAACACAAGACAGTTTATACATACAAACAATATCATCTCACTGAAGCAGACACACATTTGTTAAAATGCATAGTATAACAGGTACAGTACACAGGTATGGGACCGGTTATCCAGAATGCGTGGGATGTGGTGTTTTCCGGATAAGAGATCGCTCTGGAGTTTGGCTCTCAATACCTTAAGTCTACTAGAAAATCATATAACAATTAAATAAACCCAATGGGCTGGTTTTGCTTCTAATAATGACGAATTACATCTTAGTTGGGATCAAGTACAAGGTAATATTTCATTATTACAGAGAAAAAGGGAAATCATTTCTAAAAAATTTTATTACTTGGATAAAATAGAGTCTATGGGAAACTTCTGTAATTCAGAGTTTTCTGGATAACAGGTTTCCAGATAACCGATCGCATATATGTATTATTAAGTACTCCTCCCTAAAATGTATACAGGGACCCAGTCAGCTAGAAAAAAAAGTTGTTTTATAAAAGGAGAGAGGCAAATGACAATCTACAAAATGCTATTCGTAGATCTCATACTAGAAGTTAGAAAAAATTTTGAAACTGGAAAATAGGGCTACTATTCAATGAGTTTTACAAAGCAAGTAAGTGGGGATGCGAAAAGACCACTGCTTTACAAAATGCTCTTGTTTTTCATTGCTTATAAGGAGGAAATAATGTTAAACTCTTGCCTAGGGGCACCACTATATTTCCCTTGACTAAGCCAGTAAAAAGAACAGCAGCTCTTAACAGACAATTAAAATCTGAATTTTACCCAGTGCTTTTACTAGTGTGATAAGGTTGAATATTAATTCTTATTTGAATTGGGGCATGGGCTTGTCTTTTACTCATGCCAATGCACAGCTGGCTCACAGTATATCTAGGGACAAACAGAATTGTGGCTTAATACCCTGATGCCTGTAAGCACAATTTGAGCCTAAAGTTATAAAAGAAACATTTGTTTTCCCTTGATGTATCTTAATTAATGCATTTCCACAGAAATAAAATTACCAGAAATGTACTTTTAGGCTTGTCAATTCATTTAATATTGAAGCATAATGAGACTTCCAGCCAAGTAATGGTTATTGTAATACATGAAGTATCAGAAATCGTGTAGAAATATTACTTCTTCTCAGTCTACAAATTGTATTTAAAAGATTTTTTTGTGTTTTGTGACCCTTTCTAACATTGCTAACATGTTCTGATTCAAATTCATAACAGGTTGTGCTAGTAAATCCTCAAACTGTCACGTGCATAATTGGCCACCTTTAGAGAGGAACTTCACGATGCGTTTGGTGCCGACACGTCGCAATGAGAGGAAACGCATGTGATGTGTATGGAGAATCGCATGTATGAAAGTAGTTCTTACATGCGATTCTCCTTCACTTCCTGTTTCTTCACAGTGGAGTGGAGTTCCTCCCTTATACCTCAGGAAATCATATTACAATGGGGGCCATCTTGCACTGACTGCTTTAGTAAGAAATAATGCAGTGTAACTCATATGAACTTACTCTGGTAAAAACGTTAACAAATTTTCTCTTAGCTCGAGAGACACCAGGTTGGATAAACTGAAATGAGAACACAAAATTAAACCAGCACTTGGTTTTAATCAGACAAATCGGTTTGGAAAAAAGTAGGATGTATACATTTTAACAGAAAAAACCCCACACCGTTTTAAAGGGAAACTAAATACTAAAAATAAATTTGAATAAATGCAGAAAGTGCACCCCCAAATTAAGAATAATGAAAAGATATACAACAATCATTAAAGGTGCAGTAAAGTGTTGCACAATATGTTGGCGCTATAAATATACTTGATAATAATAATGATTGTTGAGTTAAAAAGGGCAAACAGGGAAACTGAGATTCTTCATGATTAAAACAATAGGCAAATAATATGTTCAGCGCAAGCCCTGTTCATTGAAAACAAGTTAAACAATGTATGAAGACCTTTATTTCAACAGAAACACTGTCCCTGATATCAAATTTACACTTTATTGTACAGGTATGGGACCTGTTATCCAGAATGCTTGGGATCTGGGGTTTTTCCGGATAACAAATCTTTTGGTCATTTGGATCTCCATATCCTAAGTCTAATAGTAAATCATGTAAACGTTAAATAAACCCAATAAGCTGATTCTGCTTCCAATAAGGATTAATTATATCTTAGTTTAGTATACAGAACACTCTCATTAATACAGAGAAAAAGAAAATCATTTTTAGAAATTCGGATTATTTGATTATAATTGAGTCTTTGGAAAGCAGCCTTTCCAAAATTCAGAACTTTCTGAATTCCGGATAACTGATCCCGTACCTGTACAGTATTTTGCTTAAAAAGGTATTTTTAGATCCCTGCAGACCGACCACATTTGCCTAAAGAAAGTCCTTTCTCTTTCTTCTCAAGAATATCAGGAACTGGTTGAGGCTGCTGCCCTGTTCTAACAGACAAGAAGCACTGCAGGGGTCAGAAAGCAATAGCTCCTACCTGTCTGAACTAAGCCCTGCTTTTAGGCTGTGTTCAAGAAAACAGAAACAAGTCTAAAGGGAAAAAAGTGTTAGGTTTGTGTTGACCGAAAATGTTTTTTTAATGTGGGTCTCCAAAATTATATCTTATTTATTTGTATAGAAAACAATGGTGACACTATGGTACATATTTGTAATACACTGTATTTGCTTTATACGCTTTTGTAGAATTCAACCCTCTATACATGAAAGTACCACTGTCTTAACAGAGACAAAACATTATCAATATTAAAAATTCTTCCCTATAATTCCCCCTTAAGCATGGAGAAAAGAATTGCTTACAAGTTTACAAGGTTAGGTGTGCATGAAAAAAACCTCACAATACTCATAAATCAAGTGCTATATCATAAGTGATCACCTTTTACATTGATCATACATAAGTGCTCATTTATGAATGAAAATGCAGTGTGCCATATTTTTTTTACCCATAATACAGCAAATTTTCCCATAATTCCATCACAATTGCAGGAAAGTCGCATCCTCTGCAACTGCTCCCAGTCCACTTAAAGAGATACTGACACCTGTAATTAAACTTTTTTTTACATCCATTATAATATTGGCTTTGCAAGCTACTTCTAACTTTGCCATAAAGTATTTGCATGATGCTTTTACATTACCTGTCTGATCCCCCATGTTCCTGTATGAGGGGGCTGCCATATTTGTGCAGCAGGAGTCCGTTAGCATTTGAAACTGTAACTAACAGGCTGAGATGGGACAGTCAGGTTGGCAAAGTCAGAGTGTCAGGCTTAGGAACTTCAACTAACAATTATATACAAAAACAAACCTCTCAGCAAAAAATGATCAACATGACCTATAGGTAACATTTAATGTACATTCATATGCTAAATTCATTTTTTAGTGTCAGTATCACTTTAAATGGGCAAAAATGCAACTTGTGTTTCAATGCAAGGTACATCTTGCAGTAAAGACTTCTTCATTGATCCCACTCTTGCGCCTATTGACCCAGTCTATTTCAACATTCAGGGTGGCTGTATCGCCAAGGTTCCTTTAAATCAATAGGCACCGTTGATCAAAAGATACACAATGCCAAACGTGTGTTTTTGGACACAAGTACCTTAAAGGAAAACTACACCCCCCCCCCGAACAATGTAGGTTTCTATAAAAAATACATTGCATAGAACAGCTTATGTGTAAAACCCTGCTTCATTTAAATAAACCATTTTCACAATAATATACTTTTTTTTAGTAGTATGTGCCATTGGGTAAACTTAAAATTGTCATTTTAAAAAATAAGGGCCACCCCCTAGGATCGTAGGATTCACGGTGCACACAAAAAAACCAAACATGTTAGGTCACATGAGCCAATTAAAAGACAGAGTTCTGTCTTTTGCTTCCACACTTCTTCCTGTTACAGTTAGAGTTGTAGTATTTCTGGTCAGGTGATCTGAGGCAGCGCACAGACCATCATGAAATGGTGGTTTAAGGAAAGAGATTTAAAAGAGCAATATTTACTTAAATATACATACCAGTTTGGTAAGATTCTTTAATATGTCACTTAATTCATTTAAACGATCTGTTGCTTAAAGTGCACCTGTCACCCAGACATAAAAAGCTGTATAATAAAAGTCCTTTTCAAATTAAACATAAAATCCAAATTCTCTTTTTTATTAAAGCATTCATAGTTGTTCTAAACTCATTTAAAAATCTTAGCTGTCAATCTAATATTGTCTGCCCCACCTCTATGCCTTAGGCATAGAGGCGGGGCAGGTAATTACTTTCACTTTCCATTCAGCACTTCCTAGATGTCACTGCTCTCCACATATTCCCCCATTCTCTTTACCATTTCATTGTGTAACCAGTTCATGGGGATGGACATCAGGTCCCTGATTCTGGTGCACAAACAAGGTTCTGAGATGATGCAAGGCTTGTCTTAATTACAGAGTCCACAAAATGGCTCCTGCCTGCTTGCTATCATTGAGTTCCCAGACTGAAGGAAACCAGATTCAAATAATTTATACAGTGTAATTAAAGTCCATTTTGCTTGACTAACGTGATGAAAAAAGAATTTGGAATAATTTTTTTTAGGTGACTGGTCCCCTTTAAATATTCATTTTGAGGGTAAAGTTTTCCTTTATTGAATTGTGTGTTAATATGCGCTATTTGTCGAGTCCATTTTAGTCCATTTTATTTTTTATTTGTCGAGTCCATTTTAGCTTTTGTAAATGACCCTTATGGCTTTTTTGCTCTAACAAGAACAGCAAATGAGAAAGCAAAACGTTTCTATTCCTATTAGTGTCCGATCAATTCATTATTTGAGCAGACAAGGAAAATGCTTCACTAGCAACATGAACTTTTATTCTGTCACTATTTTATTTTAATGGCAAATGTAAGAGAATTGCTATTCCTTAAAAGAAGGCTACTTCCATTTGAAAGAAGATTTTTAAAACGCACACTAAAGCACAGATTACATTTTGCAAGACTGGTGATTTGGACGAAAATCAGACTAATAATACCAAAATAAAATATATTTACAAGGAAAACATTATATTCCTAGTTCCAACATCCTTATGATCATAGATTAATCATATAAACCTTTCTGTTTCTTCATATGCTAAGCTTTTATCAGTCACCATAGTAACGGTCAGATTTTAAAAGGCTTTATTTGTAGTTAAATGGAGCACCAACAGTAAGACATTATCCAATACTGTATAATCTGCTTTAATCTTTTATATCCTCATATTATAGGACAATAGGACAAGGAAAAAAAAAACTATAAAAAGCTTACATTTTGGAACTATAGTATAATTACGAGAAAATCAACAAATGTAATTTTGTATATAGTATAAAGATATTGTAATGGTTGACCAAATGAGTGCTTTGACTCTGAGTGGTTCTCTCATAGAGAAAAATGCCATTTAAAGTTGTCTATGGCAGATCCTTGCTCAAGATAACAGAAAAGCTCCAATATGCGTTCAAAGTGTTACCTGCTTACTTGCACACATGTCTGGCTTCTGCAGAATGTTTCAAAAAGAAATAAAGTGGGGAAAATGGTAGGGATCTCCAAACCAGTATTTATCTTTGGTTATAATCACTTATTGGAACTTGAGATCCACAACAGTATTTGGGCATCCTGTGAAAATGGAATAATCATTCACAGGGCACTAAAGCAGCTATAGCTATTTGGGCAGAAGTGACTGTCGCTGGAGACAATTCGCCAGTGTTACCGCTTTCAGACACTTCGCTGATTTACGGGCACAGTCGTAACTTCGCTAGCGAAAAGAGAGCGTTGCTAGCGTTCATTCGCACTCTATCACCAGGCGAATTTTCGCTCTGGCGAATGGATGTTACTCCACAAACTCACTAAGATGCGGATTTTACTGAACGTTACCTCTTTCACCAGACTTGCCTTCGCCAGCTCAGACCAGGCGAAGTGCAATGGAGTGCACAGATCTTCCTCATTCTTCTGTTACTTATATCATATTTTTAGTGGAAAAAGTCCCAAAAAACGCTGACGTCTTTTCCTTTTTTCAGAGTGATAGTCCTTAAACAATTTTTTTGGGTAACCGGGTTCCCCAAAACATTTTCTAACATATGGAACATTAACTATACAGTGGGCTCATGTTTAGGGCATTATAACAACTCTATTTTCTTTTTTTAGGTTCCATGGACTTGTGTAATGTAATGTATTTGCTGCAACATATACGTCCATTCAACTTTATAGTTTTCCACCGTATGCAAATTAGCCTGAGTGAAGACCTCTAACGAAGTTTCGTTAGGCATAATTGAACGCTAGCTTGTGAAAGCAACAGATTATTTTGAGCAGCTAGGTCTCTTCGCTCTATAGGTCACTCAAATGGCTATATATACATACATAGATCATTGACTTCAGCCAAACACAGCATTTCTGATACACACAAGTGATTCAATTCTTGTAAATAAAGTGAGGAATATGTAAAATATGCTCATATCCAGCAACAAAATTAAATGCAAAGACCCAACAGCAGAAAAAAATACTCTAGAGCTTAAAAAAGAAATGGAGCACTCTCTAAAAAAGAGAAGCCATGACATGAGCCAGTGAACTCGTTTGTCTCCCACTGCAGAACATTGCTGATATTAGATAGCCCTTCAAACTTGTGCATGTTAATAGAATGTATGTACAGGTGTGGGATCTATTATCCAGAACCTCATTATCCAGAATGCTCTAAATTACAGGAGGTCCGTCTAACATAGACTCCATTTTGTCCAAATAATTAATTTTTAAAAATGATTGCCTTTTTCACTGTATTGATAAAACAGTACCTTTATCCAAACTAAGATATAATTAATCCTTATTGGAAGCAAAACCAGCTCATTTTAAATAATTTTCCAGAAGACAAATTACAGAAAGATCCAGAAAACCCAAGGTCTCAAGCATTCTGGATAACAGGCCCATTCCTGTATTAGAATAAAATATACTTTAGTTCATACTTGACTCAAAGTTAAAGTTATTTCTTTTCTAGATCGGCGATCAATAAAATCCAAACTTCAGTCCTTAAGCTATATTTAAGCATTTAAATAAAAAGGGAAAAAAACATGTTACCAGCTCTTTCACCCACACAAGACATTTTATTTATCTCTCTTAGTTAATTCTTAACTTCTACACAATGACATATTCTTTTCCCAGAGTATCAGGTATAAGTCGATATCAGCTTCATAAGAGGTGAGAAGTCATAAGAACAACTATTCACAGCCTTATGATCCACAGCCAATAATTCTCTGCAAGCATGATGTGAATGGTGGATATTCAACTGACATGTGTACAGGAACACTTCAACTGTAAATGTTATTTTACATCATAGGTTTATTTAAAGAGATATGGGTTATGTTAGAAAAAACCCCTGATAAATGACATTTGTAAATTTGAAAGGTTGGCTCTTGTGAGTAAGTATGGGAAGTGACGGCTGTTACTCAGATAACCAGCATACAGATATCTACCCTGCGTAACTCTTTCACCGACAGGAGAATTTTGCAATTCATTGACATTTAGAGCCAGACAATTTTGAAGATTTTGTGCTCTCACAAAGTTTTTTTTATATTTTTTAAATTTTTCTTTCAAAATCTGCTAGCACTTTTGTGCGATTAGACGTATATAAGACTATATAGAAACACCTAAAAAAAAGTATATCTGAAAGATATTGTATGTTTTGAAAAACTTATTTGGAGAGCCCCATGGCTCCCAAAAATGCCAATACTAAATATATATCATTTTAATGAGATTTCAGAAGCTCCAAGGAACACACTGCCAAATTCCAAGGAACTGCTCCAGAAATATGTTATGTAAAAGGCATAAAAAAGTCCATCCCAGAAATGAATATATTTTGTGGAAAATATATATTCTTGCAAACCCAAAGACAAATATGCCTTTCTACTCCAAACTTTCAAACCACGACGTTTTCAATTTTGATAGAAAATGGTCTTGATAAATACATGTTATTATATTTAACAAGGTGTTCAATAAATGCTTATGATACTAGTTTCATGGCAAGATGCTTACACCGGAAACGAAGAATGAGGAAACGGCACACAGAATAGAATGCAAAAGGGGATATACCCCTATGGATTTATTGTGTCAGACAGCACAACGTTTCGGGGGCAGGCCCCTTCGTCATGCTTACACCACCATAGTTCACGGAGGTGTGCGTCAGTCATATCAAAAGCTCTGAATAACACTGGCCTGTTTGACCAGCACTGTTAAAAAAAAAAAAGCAAAACATGAAATCTTGTTTTTACGTTGTCAAAAAGCATGATGAGAGAGCTCAGGCATGCAACAAAGGAAGTGAAAATACCTCTAATTTCCAGGTTGTGCCTAAAGGTATGCAAGGCTATTAGATGGGTTTCTTAAATAAATGGTGATTATTTTGCACTGTCCTGTCAATGGTTTCTTCCTGTGAGTGACTACTCAAGTTGTTGTCTACTAAACTCCAAAATATGCCCACAAACCTACAAGTAGACATTACACTGAATTCAAAACTCATTATACATATTACAAATAATTGACTTACAACAGCTTGTTTTTTTTTTTAAACAAAAATCTGCATTCCAACTCACACAACATTTACAGCACTAAACATACCACATACCATAAATGTAAAATTACAGAAAAAAAGCTTGGGAAATCTATACCACATGTTCACTCTGGCTCATTCATTAAATGAGTAATGGGTGTAAAATTATCTACCACCCGACAACACCACAACTTTGGTACCAGCATAATTACCAAGAGCCAGAATGAAAAGAATTGAGTTGTGAATTTAAGAATAAAAATTTCACAATGTGATATTGTTCTTAAGATTAATATTATTTATTAATATTATTAATAAAAGGCACTAAGTTTGCCCAGGAGCAGTAACCCATAGGAAACCAATTAGCATGTAGCATTTATTGGTCACCTGTTTAAAAGCAAACTTCTTATTGGCTGCTATGGCTTACTGCTCCTGGGCAAACTTAGTGTCTTCTATTACATATGGGGGTTAGTGTTGTTTATATAGTCCTGTTTTAGAGACAACAAAGGATTTTTATTACAAGAATACCCATGGATGAGCTGGTGAGTAGTTTTTGGAGTAACAAAGCCTGTATTAAATAACTGCAGAAGATAATGTACTCATGGAAGGAATATGACTGATCATAGCAAACCGAGTTGAGACTGTTGCCTGTAGCAAATATCCCATAAGCGATTTCTTGCTATTCTAGCAATTAAGGATAGACAGCCCATGAGAAATGTCCACAATTCAACCTTAAAATTAATTTAAAAACGACAGAACTGAAGAAGATTTTTAATTTTAACCAACCTCATGTTTTTATTTGACCTAGGTCAAAGCTGTTACAGTGCTGATAGCGTCTCTCTGGAAAGAGACAGCATAGTTACTAATGGGCAGAATGATGGCTCAGTGGTTACCAGTGCTCAGTTTGATTACAACCTGGCACTATCTGAAAAAATTGTTATGCTCTTTTCATGTCTGTATAACTTTCCCATTGGCCACACAATCGAAAAACCATAGAAGCATGTTAAATTGCTCCTGATGAATGTAAATGATAATCAGTCTCTGCAATGTGCAATCCAAGTACAATTAAAAGTTCTGTAAATAATCAAGTTAGTCTTTGCTATCCTGCACTCAGCTTCTATTTCCTTCTATTCTCTTCTTGCAGAAGTTGGGTGTCAGACAGATGGAAAATGGGGTGGGGTCTCTTTGTAAGAAGATTATTAGAGCTAACTCAAATAACCGATTCCAGCAGAAACAAAATCTAACAAAATAGCTGACTTTGGCACAAAAGAATGAGCTCTAATACTTCTTCAAACAAAAGGACCCGCCACAAGGCTTTATCAGACTGAACTGCCAATTAAAATCAGACTCCTGACTTCTACATGAAGACAGAATGAAGAGAGACAGATGTTGAAAGGGAGAGTAACAATTATTTTAGAGAATTTTTAATTTATTATATTTAGAAAATGTATTATTTCAGTATGATTAAGCTTATATTAAATTTTAATTTTCACAATAGTTCTCATTTAATGAAATAAAATGTGATTATAAGCAAGTTTCAAAAATACATTCATTAAATATGTATAGCAGATGTCAGTCTTGCTTACTTCTTCACAGTTTTTATTTATTAAAAGCTGGTTTCTGTTAAATTTTTTAAAATTTAAGAGCCACCAGGGCAAGACTATTAAAAAACAGACAGCTTCAGCAGGTGTATTTACAATTAACTTAAAGGAGAACTATAGCGAAAATTTAATACAAGCTTCGGCATACTGAAGTAAGAAACTTTCTAAATACAATTAAATATTCTGCATTGTTTCAGAAATAATCAAGTTTATTTTCATTATTCCTCTATCAGCATCTGTTCCTCTTCATTCTGTCTTCTTGCAGCTGTTGGGTGTCCGATATTCATTGACAGTTAGGTCCAATATATCTTATGGGGGGGGGCACCCTTTCCTATCAGATGTATTAGAGCTCACTCAAATAATTGATTCCAGTACAAACAAAACCTAACAAAATAACTGCCATTTGCACAAATTCTGCATGTAGAGAGACAGGATTTCTAGTGATTGAGATCTAATACATCTTCAAGGCAAAAGGAGCCCCTCTAATACATCTTCTAGGCAAAAGAAGCCCCCCTATACGATATATTGGATCTGTCAATGACCATTTTATACCCAACTGCTGCATGAAGACAGCATGAAGAGAAACGAATGCTGAGTGGAATAGTGAACATAAACTTGATTAAGTTCATTATTCCTCTCTCAGCATCTGTTCCTCTTCATTCTGTCTTCTTGCAGCTGTTGGGTGTCCGATATTCATTGACAGTTAGGTCCAATATATCTTATAGGGGGGGGGGCACCCTTTCCTATCAGATGTATTAGAGCTCACTCAAATAATTGATTCCAGTACAAACAAAACCTAACAAAATAACTGCCATTTGCACAAATTCTGCATGTAGAGAGACAGGATTTCTAGTGATTGAGATCTAATACATCTTCAAGGCAAAAGGAGCCCCTCTAATACATCTTCTAGGCAAAAGAAGCCCCCCTATAAGATATATTGGATCTGTCAATGACCATTTTATACCCAACTGCTGCATGAAGACAGAATGAAGAGAAACGAATGCTGAGTGGAATAGTGAACATAAACTTGATTATTTCAGAAACAGTACAGAATTCTAATTTATTATATTTACAAATTTTCTTATTTCAGTATGCTGAAGCTTATATTAAATTTCCATTTTCACAATAGTTCTCCGGTAAAAACCAATGAAAAGAAGTAATAAACGAATACTGGAAAGTTTCTTATACGGTAATTAAAATTTCTTTAATTACACAATATTTTATTATTTGGGTTTACAGCCCTTTAAGCAAATTTTAACATCTTAAAATCCTTAAGTTTCAGCAGTACACTTTCTTGCACAAAATCTCACAGCATCTGAGGAACAAACTGAATTAAAAGTGGGAAATAGTTTGGGCCTCAATCTAATCTGATTGTATCAGTTTTTTTAAGAGACAAAGTTAGGATGTAACCATCAATCATTTGACTTCAGTTTCTTACTTCAAATTGCTGCATTTTTGTGATAACATAATCAGACATCTAACACAGAAAGGGAATACAGGGCAGATGTTTTTACCAAAACTCAGACTTTAAAACTAAATTCAAACTTTATGTGATGACATCTCATTTCACTCTGTCACTCTATATTTAGATCATCCAGGACAGAATTTTCTCTATGTATAGTCACAACAATCCTAATATTCATAAGTAAATGTTCAACTATAGTGGGTCCATAAAAAAGGTGATGGAGTACCACCAGAATATTAAAAGTAAGTCTTCTGACTTTCTTGCCATGTTTATATTACTTTTTTTCTACATATTTTGTATGCAACACACCACCAACTAGATTCAAACAAATGGCAAATAACTGATCGCACGGTCATGTCATACTCACTTTCCAATATTTTCTGGGAGCACCTGAAGTGAGATGTCATTAATGGAAAGGCAAGTAAGGCTTGCAAGGTCAGGAAAACTGTCAGGCAACCTGTAGAAAAAAACAAAGAAAAAAGCCATTGTATTTTTCAAAATGCAAGTTTTTCTTATAAAATAATTGGTAGCAAATACGGGGGAGAATGAAATCTTTGCTGTACAAGATAAGGACATCAGAAGTAAAAAAATAAAAAATCCATGATCATTTAAAACCACTGGGATGCAAAAAGTAAGATCTTAATGAAATCTCATATTCTTATAAATAAGGTATGATTTTATTTAGAATAAATACATTCATACTATAATGAAACTTTTTTAAAGAAAATAAACCTGATATGAAGAGAATATATATTCAGAAAAAAATCCAAACATGCAAACCTCCCCCATCTACAGTATTTCATGGCCCAAGCATTCCAGAATATGAACCCAAACCTTGCACTAGAGCAGTGTAATCAATGTAAATAAAACAGGTGACACATATGTCTACAAAGGGCAATCTTCCTTTGGTTCTACCTACCTCACTTGCAGGAATGTCTGAAGAAACAACAACCTTAAAGGGATACTGTTGTGTGAATTTTTCAAATGCATCAGTTAATAGTGCTGTTCTAGCAGAATTCTGCACTGAAATCCATTTTTTTTTAAGAAAGCAAACAGATTTTTTGATTTCATTTTGAAATTTGGCATGGGGCTAGACATGATGGGCAGCTAACAAACACATTTGCTGAAAGATTTGTTTGCATTGTTAAAAAAGGCTTTTTTCTTGCTTGGGTGCTATTATCATGTCTACCACTAGGTGGGAGCACAACTTGAGGCATATTGAAGTACAATGAGAAGGGGGGAAACAATATCTCAAAGTGCTGGCTCCTTCTCAAAGCTCCAGATCAGGCGCAATGGACTGAGAGGGCTGCCTCCACACCAATATTACAGCTAAAAAAATACATTTGTTGGTTCAAGAATAAAATGTTAAATGGTAGAGTGAATTATCTGCAATGTAAACAGTTTAATTTAAAAATAAAAAGTCAACCAAAAATATTATGATAGAATCCTTTTAAAGGGGTTGTTCACCTTTAAATGAACTTTTAGTATGATGTAGAGAGTGATATTCTGAGAAAATCTGCAATTGGTTTTTTTATTATTTGTGTTTTTTAGTTATTTAGCAGATCTCCAGTTTGCGATATCCGCACTCTAGTTACTAGGCCAAATTGCCGCAGCAACCATGCCTTGATTTGAATAAGAGACTAGAATATGAATAGGAGAGGCCTGACGAGAGATGAGTAATAAAAAGAAGCAATAACAATAAATGTGTAGCCTTACAGAGCATTTGTTTTTAGATGGGGTCAGTGACCCCCATTTGAAAGCTGTCAGAAGAAGATGGGAAATTATTTCAAAACTATAAAAAATAAATAATGAAGACCAACTGAAAAGTTGCTTAGAGTTGGCAATTTTATAACATACTAAGGTGAACCACCCCTAAAAGTCTTGAGGGAGTGAGAAGTGAGTGACAATTATATTCATTATCGTGCATTCATCAACGACCTATGTGCAAATACTTAAAACATATATAGGATGGCAGGAGTGAGTGGGATAAGTGGGAGAGTGAAAAACCAAAGTCTTTATTTTAAAGAGGCTGAATGATCGCCTAGCTCCTATCCCACTAGACAAAGCAGGATGAAATAGCCTTTTAGGGCAGACACACACGTGGAGATTTGGGGAGATTTAGTCACCCAGTGATAAATCGCCTGTTCTCCAGGCAACTAATCTTCCCTAACTTCCGCTGGCTAGAATGTAAATCGCCGAAGGGATGGCACTCGGAGCGCTTCGTTTTCCTATGTCGCCTCACGAGGAAACTTAGGGCGATTTCAGAAAATGAAGTGCTCCGAGGGCCATCCATCCCACTGGTGATTTAGTCACTCTATATAACAGCTGGATGAAGGATTTCCCAGAAGTGACAAATGCCTTTTTTTTTTTATTCATCTGAAAGTAAAAACAGCAAACCGATTCTGTGAAAAAAATATTTGGCCCACATATAACATCAAATTAAACACTGTATATGTAGTCAAACTAGAACAATGTTGTAAAAGTGTTACCTGGTAAGTGGATTTCCACTAAAATCTGCTACTTGGAGTGCTTTGCAAAACGAGATGCTTTCAGGAATCTCAGGAATTTCTATAAAGCAACATTTAAAAATGTTTTTTTTTAAAAAAAAAACTAATGTACAAATCAAACACTGTAAAATGCATCCTATAGAAGAAAAAAAGGTGTGTGCAATAATTTTCTTCTATTCCTTTAAATGAACACTTCAATTTTATAATAAACCTGGCTGTACAAAAAAAATTTCAATGAAGGTGCTACTGCCTCCATCTATAAATTCAGTCTATATTAGTACACCATTGTGCTTAGACCACCAGGAACTGTAACTAACATTTTTAAGTGAAAAATAAAATTACACTACGCTCCAATAATAGATATATTCTTGACAAAGTTGTTATTAAAGTTATTTTGAATGCTTTATTAAAAATAAAATTTTTAGTTAATGTTCCTTTAAATATCACCAGACTTCCTACTGTCCTTTGGGCGACACACCAACACAATACAGTTATGGGACCTGTTAACCAGAATGCTTGAGACCTGGGGTTTTCCAGATAAGGACCTTACAGTAATTTGGACCATTAAGTCTTCTAAAAAGAATATTTAACCATAAAATAAACCCAATAGGATGGCTTTGCATCCAATAAGGATGAGTCATGTCTTGGTTTGGACCAAGTACAATGTTTTGTTTAATGTATTATGGAGAAAAAGTAAATATGTTTTAAAATTTTGAATTATTTGAATAAAATGGAGTCTATGGGAAATAACCTTTCCATAATTTAAAGCTTTCTGGCTAATGGATTTCCAGATAACGGATCCTATACCTGCATAGAGAATGTGGGTCTGAAGAGTAATTATATTGTGATTTTTGGGTTGTCGGTTTGATTCCAGTTTGATTGCACATATTTATACAATCACCTTATACCTTAGCAAGAGTATTAAATGACTTCATGTTATTACAACAATGATCCAAAAGCTGTTAAAAAAACTAGAACAGATGATTAAAGGTTTTTGTCTTGCATCAAATCTAATAATTGTAATTATATTTTAAAAAGTAAATAAAACCTATGTGCATGAAAAAACACATATCACTTCACCTGGCCTAAATATTACATGACATGCTAAATAATTGACTGCAAACCCCTAAAAATCTAATCCTAACTGGTTTATGTCTTACATGCACTATGAAGCAATAGAAAACAAACCAGGCTAGGCATAATCCTATCTAGCAGCTGCAGAGACTGATTGTCCGTATAGGGCTTCTTTCCCTGTTCTTGATTAAATTTGCTTTTCGACACTAATGAAACAAAGACAAACTATTATAACATAACATCACATGGTTCTGCATTATAGACAGTGTTCCTCTGAATTAAATACACAGACCAGTTTTAGAAACTTGTTTTGCATTTTAAAAACTAAACAAATAGAACTGTGCCTAGAAATATGACACGATCCCTTTTAAGTTATAAGGTATAGGATCCCTTCTCCAGAAAGCTCCGAATTACGGAATGGCTGTCTCCCATAGACTCCATTATATCCAAATAATCCAAATTTTTAAAAATGATTTCCTTTTTCTCTCTAATATTAAAACAGTAGCTTGTACTTGATCCCAACTAAGATATAATTAATCCTTATTGGAAGCAAAACCAGCTTATTGTGTTTATTTAATGTTTAAATTAATTTCTAGTAGACTTAAGGCATGAAGACCCAAATTACCAAAGATCCGTTATCCGGAAAACCCCAGGTCCCGAGCATTCTGGATAACAGGTCCCATACCTGTACAAAGTAAATCTATAACAAGGTTATACTTCAGCTAAATCAAATATAGATGGACAAATACAGGCTATATATATATATCTTTATTCTATGGAATTTGCTTGTTCCATTCAGCTGTAAAAGTAGCCTTTTCTGAAACTGCTCATCTAGTTATCAACATACTATATGTTTGTTGCATATATACTGTATGACTATGAATACAATAATTATTCATACCACTAGCCAATCAGACGCCTGCCAAACAATCTCAAAACCAGTCACTATCCTGTCCTCCTGCCGGTTTTAGTTATACCTGGGCAAAAGCATTTAACTGCCATTATGATAAGTGTTTCTAGGTGTTACTGAGTGTGAATGAAAACATGATGTTGTCATTAGATATCAATAAGTATGTTTCAGACTCACCATTTCGAGACACATCTAGCTCTACCAACTGCATAAAGTTTGCGATCTCTGGGGGAAGCCGTTGTATTTCGTTGTCGCTAAGGCCCAGTTTTCTTAACTTCACAAGTTGGAAAAATTGCTAGAGGGAAACAAAGCACATACATTTTTTTATAAATACATAGTTTCCCATGCATCAGTTTAAAGAAATGACTAACTTGAACTAAAGCTAACATTGCAGTCTTAAGTGTTTATTTACATGAATACAGTGCTGTGGAGTATGCTGCCACGTGTGCTGAAGGCTTTTAAAAGAATCACAGTGCTTTTGTTAGTACGGAAATATGGGATCAGTTATCTAGAAAGCTCCATATGGGAAGGACATCTCCTATAAACACCATCAAACAATTCACATTTTTAAAAATGATTTAGTTTTTCAGTAACCATAAAATAGTATCTTGTACTTTATACCAACTGAGATATAGTTAATCCTTACTGGAAGCAAAACAATCCTATTGGGTTTAATTAATGTTTGAATGATTTTTAGCAGCCTTAAAGGAGAAGTAAACCCCTTATTAAAAAAAAACCTACCCCCGCACCATACGTAGACCCCCATCCCTCCTCACACCAGCCTAGCTGCTACCCCGGGAAAATGCCCCTAACTTTTTACTTACCCCTCGGTGTAGATTCAGGGCATCGGAGTTCACGGGCGCCATCTTCTTCTCCGCGGTCATCGCGAAGTAAGCGCATGCACAGTTAGAGCAATCTTTGGGTTTTTGTCAACTGTGCATGCGCCGAAAGTCAAGAAAATTGTCGAAGTGACAGAAGACCCGATAAGCCCGAAGAGGATGCCGCCCGTGAACTCCAATGCCGTGAATCTGCACAGAGGGGTAAGTAAAAAGATAGGTGCATTTGCCCTGGGTAGCAGGTAGGCTGGGGGGAGGAGGGTCTATGTAGGGTAGGGGGGTAGCGTTTTATTTTATATTTAATAAGGGGTTTACTTTTTCTTTAAGGTCTAGTGTTCCAAATGACAGAAAAACCTCTTATCCAGAAAGTCCCAAGCATTCAGGATAACACTTATTCTGTATAACACTTACATGTCATAAAACTGGGCTGGTTCAGTTTTAAGTGACCAGGAGCACTGGCCTGGGGTATCAGGTAGTGGTTATAATAATTTGGTACTGTGGGGTACACACAATGAAAATAATATTTCTTAAAATAAAGGTACAGGTATGGAATCGGTTGTTCACAAATATCTGAATTAATGAAAGGCCATCTCCCATAGACTCCATTTTAATAGAATAATAGTATTGGAGATCCAAATTAAGGAAAGACCCCTCAACCGGAAAACCCCAGGTCCCAAGCATTCTGGATAACAGGTTCTATACCTGTAGTAACATTTGCAGTTGTTTACAGAAAAAGGCACATAAATCTTGTATACCAATTGTATATAACAATGTCACTAACTCACAAAAAGCTTCCTACAATGATATAAAATATAAAACTAAGTAGGGAATTTATTAAATGGGCTGTTCACCTTTAAATTAATGCTTAGTATGATGTATAGGGTGATATTCTGAGACAATTTGCAATTGATCTTCATTTATTATTATTTTTGGTTTTTCAGTTATTTAGCTTTCTATTCAGCAACTCTCAAATTTGCAGTTTCCACAATCTGATTGCCAGGGTCCAAATTACCCCAGCAACAATGCATTGATTTGAATGAGAGACTGGAATAAGAATAGGAGAAGGCTGGAATAGAAGATGTGTAATACAAAGTAGCAACAAATGTGAATCCTTACAATAGCATTTGTTTTTTAGAAGGGGCCAGTGAACCTCATTTGAAAACTGTAAACATAGCTTTATAACATACTAAGGGGTTTATTTACTAAACTCTGAATGCAAAAATCACTTTTAAAAAATCACGAATCCTTCGGAATTTATTTAACCCTGAGGATGGAAAAGTCTGAATCAGAAAATCTGGCATCTCAGACCTGTCAAGGTTGCATATAAGTTAGGGATGCACCGAATCCACTATTTTGGATTCGGCCAACCCCCAAATCCTTCATGAAAGACCGAACCGAATCCTAATCCTAATTTCCATATGCAAATTAGGGGTGGGAAGGGGAAAACATTTTTTACTTCCTTGTTTTGTGACAAAAAGTCACGTGATCTCCCTCCCCGTCCCTAATTTGCATATGCAAATTAGGATTCGGTTCAGCCAGGCAGAACGATTTACATATTTTGCATCGTTAATATAATACACAGGCCGAATCCGAATCCTGCTGAAAAAGGCCGAATCCCGAATCGAATCCTGGATTCAGTGCATCCCTAATATAAGTCAATGGGAGAAGTCCCAATGACTTTTTGATGTGCCCTGGGTTTCGTGCAATACCCTGAAATTTTCGGGCAAAAATCTGAAAATCGGATGAAAAATCCAGGAAAAAAATCTGATCTCCCTCCAAATTTACGGGAAGATGTAATAATAAATAAGCATAAAAAACCTGAGCATATGTGATTGGCGTTTGTAGCAGAAATATTGAGATAAATTCAGACTTTGATAAATAAACGGTATAAATCATATGCTATTTTTTGATAGAAGTCAGTATAGAAAGTAGAACAATTCTTAGGTGCTTTTAGAACTCACCAGTTATGAAGGGAGGTCCAGCTGCACCGCCCTGAACCCTCAGCTTAGGGAGCGGACCACTGTACAAAGAAGAAGGGCAGGCACTAGCAGAGACCAGTCTTCAAGGCAGGCTTGTCAAAACATAGAGTAGTTTATTGTAGAATTCAAGGATACAACCTCACCGCCTTACGCGTTTCATATCTCTCAGATATAGGTTTGCCTTTGATTAAGTATCTGAGAGATATGAAACGCGTAAGGCGGTGAGGTTGTATCCTTAAATTCTACAATAAACTTGTCTCTGCTAGTGCCTACTAGGGATGGGCAAATTTTTTCGGCTTGTTTCCCGCAAAAATGACGCCATAGACTTGTATGGTGTTGTGCGTCAAAAAAAAAAAAAAGGACGCGCGTCAAATTTTATTTTGACGCCCATACACTTTAATCGCCGCCAGCAACATTTCGTCTAAACGAAACGGGTCAAATTCGCCCATCCCTAGTGCCTGCCCTTCTTCGATAAATAACCCCCTAAGAATTAACTTAAAGGTTAACCATCAGTTTAAGAGTAAATTTAAGGCTTTAAATGGGCAGTCACAGTCCACCATTCCATTTCACTAGGTGCAAATATCTGAGCACTTTTACAGACACCTAACATGAACATACTTTGGGCCCTATTAAAGGGGTGGTTCGCCTTTAAAATAAAAAGCAATATTCTGAGACAATTTGCAAGTGTTTTTACTTTATTATTTGTGGGTTTTCTTTAGTTATTTAACTTTTTATTCAGCAGTTCTGGTTGCTAGGGCCCACATTATGCTACCAACCATGCATTGATTTGAATGAGAGACTGGAATATGAGTAGGAGAGGGTCTGAATAGAAGGAGTAATAAAAAGTAGTAATAATTAATATGTAGCCATGTTTTTTGATGGGGTCAGTGACCCCCATGTGAAAGTAAGAAGAAGCTAAATAATTCAAAAATTTGCTTAGAATTAGCCATTCTATAACATACTAAAACTAAACTTAAAGGTGAACCACCCCTATAATCATTTTCTTTGATAACACTCCTCTGTGTAAAAATCTTGCAAAAGAGTAAGCATTAGCTTGAAAATGCTATAGGAAAATATGGTGTTCATCTTTTACGGGGTTTTTTATATGGTTATTTAAACCTTAACAGATTCACCATTTATTTTACACAGCTTTTTACACCGTTTCTCCTGCATTAGTTGTTTTACACAGCATGAAAAATAGGCCCCTTTATGTATTAGCACCTTTGACCTTTCTACATAACACACCAGATTTTCCAGTGATGAATGAAAACAGGGAAAATTCACCCAAAACAGCAATAGGCCCAATGCATGAGTATACAAAAAGAGAGACTTTAATATCTAAATGCATATTTAAGTTAACACTTGCCAAACATGCAGCAATAAATACCAGTCAAGCCTCTATCTGCTATAAGGTTGACAAAAACTGGGCTGCCCAGATGAAAACCAGCTAGCAAAACGGTTTACTAGCCCTATAACCCCAATGATTCAAAAGCCTTCAAAAGAAGTCAGTAGTAGTTTGCCATCTTTTTTGAGTCAGCAACAATGCACAAGCTCAGAATGGTCTGCACGGCTGTTGAGAAACAAAGCTTAGGGATAGTTGGAAATTCTCAAGCAGAGAATGAGTTGTGTCGTAGAAGTTGCTGCTAAATGGCTAATTAATAAAATCAGTCTGAATAAAGCACCTACAAACTTTAGAAAAAACAATAATTTAACTGTAATCATAAATAGGTACAGCACAGGGGATAAACTGATGGATAGGCAATATTAACAATGCAAAATATGTAAATGTAATCAGAGCTGAAAATAGGGATAATATTAAGCATGAACAAAAATCTGCCAACAATTTAATTAGGACAAAATAACTGTTTTCAGTGCATGCTGTTTATTTAGCAAATTATGTACATGTCGTGTTCTTGTTTTCACAAATATACATATAAGCCATTAACTCTATTTAACCTTTACACTAAAGGAAAGCTTTTTTTTCTTCTGATACAAGCTGGAAATTGCATCCATCCTCCTCTGGATTAATCAGGAGCTTGGCAGGTTTTATTTGAACGAAATGCTGAACCTGATGGATGTGTCTTTTCCAATCTTAACTACTATGTATAATATGTAATTATGTAACTGACAGTGGAATATGACAGACATCTCTGGAAAAAGGTGTCACAACATAAATCTCCAAGGCTATACGTTTCTACTGTTAGCTGAATGGAATCTGAGTGGAGGTAAAAACAGATCCATGACCTTGAACAATGGCACCACTAAACAGTGACCTGAAGAGCAACAGTAAGAATGCACAATTACAATTTTCCATAAATATCTATTCTTTGGTTATACACTATACATATCCCTCTATTAAATGCAGTGGTTCCTATACCTTGGGGCTCATGCAACTGTCTCCCCATCCCCCGAAATCTTCTGCTTAAAGCAAGCAGTGATTGGCCAAAAGGCAATTTGGGTAAAGACATATAAACATGTTGGACCCCTACAAAAAGATTCTGGAAGCCAAATACAGAAACCCATTATCCAAAGCTCTAAATTATAAGAAGGCCATTTCCCATAAACTCCATTTTATCCACGTAATCCAAATATGTAAAAAATTATTTCTTTTTTCTCTGTAATAATAAAACAGTATCTTGTACTTGATCCCAACTAAGACAGAATTAATAATTATTGGAATCAATGCCAGCCTATTGAGTTAGTTTAACGGTTGCATGATTTTCCAGTAGCCTTAGGGTAAGGGTACACGCTAAGATTCGGGAAGATTTAGTCACCCACCGACAAATCGCTTCTTCTTCGGGCGACTAATCTCCCTGAAAAGCCTTCCCGCTGACATTGAAGTGGGTGATATTGGGCTGATCCGATCGTGGGCCCTGGGGCCCAACGATCGGATTGTAATGGATCCGATATGGGTGGGACCGCATAGACGCACAGATGCAGCATCGATTTGACGGGATAACCTGCCTGATTGAGATGTGGCCGCCTTTCGGCCAGATATCGATCAGGGAAGCCCATTGGATGGCCCCACACACGGGCCAATAAGATGCCGCCACGGTCTATCGGCAGCTTTTATCGACCCGTGTATGGAGGCCTTAAGTTGGAAAACTGGGCAGCAAAATGAGGTTCAATGTTTATAAATGCAAGGTTATGCACTAAATGGCAGTGTTGGGAGTTTCCTTAACTGAGAAGGATATAGGGTTTTTGTAGAAGTTGTCTAATTCTAGGCAGTGTCATTCTGTGGCAACTACAACAAATAAAGTTCTGTCTTGCACAAAAAAGGGCATAAACTCAAGGGATGAAAACATAATTATGCCTCTTTATAGGTCCCTGGTAAGGCCTCATCTGGAGTATGCAGTGCAGTTTTGGGCTACGGGGAAAGGGGTTTCGGCGCAAAACCCCTTCCCCTGTAGGCCCCCTCCCTCCGGGCAAATGCCCCGGCGTTTTGCGACGCATGCGCAGTAGGAGCATTTGCCAGTTCAGCTCTACTGCGCATGCGCCGAAAGCCACGAAGTTGCCGAAAAAAGAAATCGGAAAACTTTGTGACTTTCGGGCGCATGTGCAGTAGAGCTGAACCAGCAAATGCTCCTATTGCGCATGTGCTGCAAACACCGGGGAATCCAGGAAGACCGCACGGGGGAACATGGTGTCTGCGAACTCCATGGGAGAGGACCTGCGCCGAGGGGTAAGTAGCACCAGAGGCCACCCCTTCAGACTAAAAGAAAAGAACTTTCATTTGAAGCAATGTAGGTGCTTCTTTACAGTGAGGACAGTGAGATTGTGGAATGCACTGCCGGGGGGATGTTGTGATGGCTGATTCTGTTAAAGCTTTTAAGAGTGGCTTGGATGATTTCTTGGACAGACATAATATCAAAGGCTATTGTAATACTTAAATCTATAGTTAGTATAGATATGGGCATATATAATTTATATGAGGGTATGAAGGGGTGTGTATGTATGTATGTATGTATGTATGTATGTATGCTGGGTTTCATTTGGAGGTAGGGTTGCCACCTTTTCTGGAAAAATATAGGCCTTCCTATATATTTATCTTTTTTCCCTATTAATGACATTGAGGTCAACCATCATTTTTACTGGCCAGGCTGGTAAAATACAGACCAGTTGGCAACCCTATTTGGAGGGGTTGAACTTGACGGACTTTTTTTCAACCTGATTTTACTATGTAACTATGTAAGAAGCAACAGGGCATAGAATAGTAGGAGGAAGTCAGATACTAGCACTAGCATGACTGATTGATTTCCATGAAGCAGGAGGCAGAGGTCATGCAGTAAACACCTCTTTTATCACCTTCACAGTCAAAGAGAGAAGATGAGCTTAGGGTGGTAGCACATGAAGCGAGGCTTATGCCATCCCGCCAGCTATTCACGTTCTTATCAGTGGTAAGGCATTTCGGGGAGATTAGTCGCCTGTTCTAGCAAAGATGTATGGCAGGCGACTACATCTCCCCTTGTGGCACCACCTTTAGAAGAGAAAAGGGGTGGAGAAAATATTGTAAAACAACACATATTAAGGTGCCTATTTATCATGCTTTGTCAAACATTGGACACAAACATCACCAGTGATGTTGCCCAATCAAATTTTCGCTTTTGTTTTCTGACTTGTAGGGGACTGTTGAAATCTTATTGCTGATTGGATCACCAGGGATGTTTTTCTCCAATGTTTTACACAGCATGATAAATAGGCCACTAATAGTATAATTCCAGGTTAATGAGCACATTAACACATACTTTATTTTTAAGTGCTTGTGAATAATGATTCAGTCAAATTAAGAAACACAGAGCAATGCTTTGGAAGTGAAATTACAGCAGCCTCCTGAGCAGGATGTGACAGAGTAATAAGCAAAGCAAATAGAAGACCTGAGACAAACCAGGCATTTACAATCAAGGTCATAAAATATGCATAAGGCTAGGTACTACATAAGACATCTGTCAATGATGCTTACACTCCACCCTGGCACATTTACATAAACAGCATTTCCACAAAATCAGCACCTCAGCTACACCAAGGTCTATACAACATAAGTTTCTGTAAAATCAATTTCATTTATTCATTCTTAACATCATACTGAAAAGCAACAACCCATTTGCTCACATGATAGATTCAGTAGACCGTTATGAAAGCTAAAGTGTATACATGATGAAGGCCAACTTACAGCCAACAGAGCAGGAGAAGTGTAAGGAATAGAATGTGTGCTTTGCAGTAAATGAAAATTGGATCAAAGATGAGGAAATAAAACACTAAAGCTGGCCATAGACGCAAAGATTTGATTGTACGAATCTCCGGTTCGTACAATTTCCGGGCTGTGTGTGGAGTGTCCCGACATTTTTCGTGAGATGGCGATCGGTCGTTCAGTTGATCAGACAGGTTAGAAAATTTCTGTCGGCTGCCGATAATATCTCTGCGTGTATTTCCGATCTGACGATATAAGTGGGAGACTAGCTTTTGACGGACATAACTTTTGTACGATTGCTGTCAGGGGCAGAACGTCTAATCTGTTCCTTTACTACTTTATTTGATCTGAATGGTTAGTGGCAGGTCGGAGATTGCACAGAACGATCATTCTTCCGATATGACGGTAAATCTGCACGTCTATGGCCAGCTTTACAGTTGTCAACTACTGCAAGTCAGACAGAAGACACTGCAATATATATATATCTCAGTGACATCAGCATTTCATAACACAGGGGCCCAGCAATATGTTATAAGATTGTAAGCTTTTTTGGACAGGGTGCTCTTGTATTGTCCCCCCCACCCCCAGGTCGGCGCAAGAAGATTTGAAAATGCTCCAGAGGAGATAATAGAATTATTATTTTATATATTGTTAGCAGTGGGCAACCATGTTCCCCTACTTTGCAAACTTTGTGTGCAGAGTATTAATTATGCTTAACATGCAACAACTCTCCACTGTGCACCTTACGAGAGCCCACAATTTGAGTAATACTACTGATATGTTACATCATCCTGATTGCCACTGATAGCAGTGGTCAAAATGCTTAATATTTTTTCTAAGTTATTTTCCAGTGATTACATAATAGATGCAAAAAACGGAGCACCGAGGAGGCCAGTTGTTAAAAGTTTAAAAAAGTCAAAATTTATTCAGAAGATCCATTTAAAATCTCCATAATTACAGCAGCAAAAAAAACACTTAGGCCGCCCGTTTGACGCGTTTCGTGACTCCCTGCCACTTCATCAGAACAAATAAGATTCAGAATCTGAAATTTCCCACAACACAAAATAGTGAGTGTTTGTATAGGACAAATACAGAGGATATTTTTAAACATTGACATGATTTGTATCAGCAGAAAATACAAGCAAGACTTGCTTCTTGCTTCGTAGATAAATACACTGCTCGGTGCAGCATTGATATGTTAACTCTCATCATCACTATAACAGGCTGCTTCTGTAAGTGCAATAAAAGGAAATGTTCAGACAGACACAAACAATGAAAACTGTCATTTGAGGTTCACAGGGTTTCATGTGTGGCACCTATCACAAGGAATGAGATCAGTGTTGAGAATATACACAGAGAAATCTAGTACTTTGCCTTGTCTATATGTTATTTTGCTAAAGCATAAAGGCTCACATGACTAAGCACTAAAGATACCTTATCAAGAAATGTGGTAGATGGGAATGTGGGCAAGAAACTTTACATTGCTGCACGGCTGCCTGTGTTAACCGTTAGGACATAAAACTGGTCTTCGCTGAAATGCAGTACAGGTATGGGACCTGTTATCCAGAATGCTCTGGACCTGGGGTTTTCCGATAATGGATCTTTCCTTAATTTGGATCTTCATACCTTAAGTCTACTAGAAAACCATGTAAACATTAAATAAACCCAGTAGGCTGGTTTTGCTTCCAATAAGCATTAATTATATCGTAGTTGGGATCAAGTACAAGGTACGGTTTTATTATTACAGAGAAAAAATAAATAATTTTTAAAAATCTGGATTATTGGGAAATGCAAACTGTTTCTTTGCCAAAGTCAGTCACGTGTGTCTGCACCTGGGGCAACACAGTGATTCCAGCCCGATGTTTAGCCCATTCTGGAATTAGTCTAAGGAGCTATACAGTGCCTAAGGGTTTACATGACTCTTCTCAGAACAAAAAGAAAAAGAACAAAAGATCACAGTAACCATCACAATTTATTTGTGTCAGTAACAAATTTCATTCAGAAGACAGAATCCTTGCAGGATGTACAAAAACACAGCATGGTGCATCTTAAGCAGACAGGACAAGGAGATGATGTTGAAGACCCAGTTGCTAAATATGTTTCCCTGGAGTTAAAGGGGGCTCTGTCAAAATTTTAATGGTGTAGTCTTTACTACTATATTACACTGTGTACATTGCAAATAATTCTATTATGTAAGGTTTTAATTCCAAACTAATACAAGTTTTAATATTGATGTGTAAGCACTGGTCTCAATTTACTCTGCAGGGTTCTGTACTTTCAGAAGTTGCCCACACAGCACCATGCAATTCCATTCAAGCAGTTGTCACCTATTCCATCCTTATCTCCCAGTTGCAAAGGACTAAAGGTCCCCATAGACGCAAAGTTTTTTCTTGCTGAACGACCGATTTTAGCGAAGTCCGACCAATCCTTCGAAAGTATCGTGCGGTTAGTGGGATTCAAAACATTGTACATCTTACCATTTTTCGGCCAACATCTGTCAGGAAATTGATCGGCCAGGTTAAAAAATCTTTCTGTCCCAGTGCAATCTATCTATGTTTGCAGGGCCAAGCAGGCAGCTACCCTTTGTTTTCCTGGCAAATGGTCTTTTTAGTTGATGGACAATTCGTACGAAAATACAATCGTTTCGAGATAATCGTGGTCTCACGATGACGATCGGATCTTTTAAAAATCTTTACATCTATGGCCAGCTTTAAGGTCCCCATAGACGCAAAGGTTTTTCTTTGATAAACGAACGATTTTAGTCTAACGATAACGAAAAGATCTTGGCCAACTTTAACTTTTGCTCTTCTCTCTCTTATGCCTCACGTATTTCATCCTTATCTCCCAGTTGCAAAGGACTTAACTTTTGCTCCTCTCTCTCTTATGTGGGTGCTATTATCATATCTACCGCTAAGTGATATATTTGGGACAAGAACCTTCTGACAGCAAGTACAGTAGGTTCTTGCCCCAAAAACAAATGTTAGACTAGAGCATTTTAATAATCGCCTTTAGTAACAGTATTAACCATTAGGCCTCTGGAAAACTGGGCATTATGTCCATTTGTGGTCGGGGAGCTAAAATGCCTCGTTTTCACTCCTAATAATTTTAAACGAAACGCACTTTGAGAGAAGAACATTTAGCTGTAAAAACCTCCACCTGTCACGTCTACTTGTGCATCAGCCACATCACATTTTATATTATCAGAAGCTATGACAGAAAGGGCCTTTTTAACAACTGCTGGTTTTCCCTGAGAGCAGTGGAAGTCAAACCCCACATCCCCCATGTGCTGTATGTAGCTAGGTTTGCCACCCACTGGTAAAACACCTGCCAAGGCTGGTATTACAAATTTACCGGTAAATTTGTAATACCCTTCAAAAAGACCCCTCGGCCTGCCCACGATCCCCTGTAAACTTAAGCTTTTCTGACTTTGTCCCCCGTCTGAAAATTTCAGCGCCGTAGCCACGCCACCTTTTGTATCACGGCCCCGCCCCTTTTGTTCCCGCCCCCCACCGGCCGGTAAAACATTTGGGAAAAGGTGGCAACCTTATATGTAGCTGGCTTGTGGGCAAAATTAAAACATTTTAAAAGACCATTATCCTCCTACAGAATATCCATTCATATAACTTCTTTTCCTGCTTTAGGGGGTAATGTGTATCAAAACTTTAAATAGTCTACTTTATCTTCAAAAATCCTTATGCTCTTTTATATGCATAGTTTCATATGCTCTTTAGTCAAAAGTTACATGCAGACAATTGTTTTCTTAATTTTTTTCTTCAAAACCTCATCAGGTAAGCAGTCTTCACCATCACAAGCACAAAAGGGCTTTTGTAAGACAGGTGGCACCTTATCTGGCAATAGACGCAAAGATCTGATCGTATGAATCGAGGATTCGTACGATTTTCGGAACGTGTGTGAAGAGTCCCGACATTTTTCGTCCAGCGGAGATCGGTCGTTTGGTCGATTGGATAGGTTAAAAGATTTCTGTCAGCTGCGGGTAATATCTCTGCATTTATTGCCGATCATACGATTTTCAGAGGGAGACTCTAGCTTTGGTCGGACATAACTTATGTACGATTGCTGTCAGGGGCAGAACATCGGCTGATCTGTTCTTTTGTGCTTTATTTGATTGGAATGGTTAGTGGCAGGTCGAGAGATGGGGGAAATCCAATCGTATGATCGGATCTTTGCGTCTATGGCCAGCTTAAAGCAGCAAATATTTGCAGGCCTAATTGTATTATTATGATATAGGTATCCACCGAATCCAGGATTCAGTCTTTATCAGCAGGATTTGGCAGAACCCAAGTGCCTGGCCGAATGGAATCCAAAAAATCACTAGACTTTTCGTCAGGCCAACAAGGAAGTACATTTTTTTTAGTGCACGCAGTTCTCTTTCCCTGATTTACATGTGCAGATTAGGGTTTAGAAACGGTTCAGAATTCAGCCAACTCTTTCACAAAGGATTGGGCAGAATTCTAAAATAGTAGATTCCGTGCATCCCTAATATGATATCAGAAACGGGGTTGTTCAACTAAAGGCACACAGATCAGAAGTGGCCTTCCATGAGATTGTTTTGTTCCCCAGCATGCTCAAGTAATGCTCAGCCATAATGGTATAACATTACTGTTTTATGATAATTCATCTTATTGTAGATAATTGGCACAACAATATGGCAAATCTTGGACAGCACTGCCATATCACTATAATACCATTGGCATTCCCTGTACAAGGCATAAGTTAGTAAATGATAAAAAAGTGTTTATTGCTTCATCTGCATTTTTAGTTTGTAGTAAATTTGGTAGTACCTAATGATATGGAAGCATTTCTCCTTTCCATTTAAAAGGGAACCCCAACAAAACATAATAAAAATAAAAACGAATTTCTATTCTACAGGAAGTTTTCAATGATTTTAGTTATTTGTAAGTGTAAAAGCAGTTTCTCTTGGTCCCCCTCATCCCTGTACTGTTTGCCCCAACTCGTACCATTGAAACAATGTAGGGGTAGTTACCTATCTCCCAGGCAATACTACAATTGTCACAATTCCTTGCAAGTTATGAACATATCTATGAAGCAGGATCACAGAACCATGCAAGACATTGTGGTAATTGTATGTACTATATATATATATATATATATATATATATATATATATATATATATATATATATATAATTCAGTAAATGGACCCCTGAATTGTAACATGGAATTTTGACCAACGCACCACCATCAACAGAATCTGAACCGGGAGGAGTGCGTTCACTGTACAAACTTTGTATGTATATATATATATATATATATATGTATATATATATATATATATATATATATATATATATATATATATATATATATATATATATATATATATATATATATATATATATATATATATATATATATATATATATATATATATATATATATATATATATATATATATATATACACACACACATATACATTGTATGTGTATATATATATGAGAAACAATGAGTAAGCAAATTATCTTTTAAAAAATTGGCTTCCCATGTAGCAGCCAAGTTTTCAAGCTGGCTTTTCTCTAAACTGTTACAATTCAGACATTAGTTTAGTCATTTCTAGCAGTGGGACCTCCAAACCTTTGACAGCAACTAATTTATCAAACTGAAACAGCTGCTCTGCATCATAAGCAAATAAACCTTAGAGAATTAGCTATTCATTTATGAGGTTGTAACAGTTTCGAAAGGCACAAGGTTTAAAAATAAACTTAAAGGTGAAGTAAATTAATGGAGTTGGTTTAAATAAAAATGAACAATTATTTTTCTTTTTTTTTTTGATTCCTTAAAGATTGACATTTTTTGTATCTTTAGCTCATGCTTGGCATTTAAACTATCTGGTTGCTAGAAGAGGATTATTATCCAAGCAAACAGGGAACAGTTTTGAAATAAAAATAAACAATAAAAATTAAGATTAACCAAAAGCCATGCAGACAGTCTTTTTTTTTTTTTTTTTTTTTTTTTTTTTTGTTTCTGGGGTCAGCGATACCCAACTTCTGGCTTGTAAGTGCCAGACCCGGAAGGCAAAAACAAAATACAGGTATGGGATTCATTATCCAGAAAGCTCTGAATTATGGGATGGCTATCTCCCATACACTCATTTTAATCAAATTATTCAAACATTACAAAAAAATTGTTCTCTGTAATTATAAAACAGTACATTGTACTAGATCCTAAGGAAGATATAATTAATCCTTACTGGAAGCAAAACCAGGTTGTTGGGATTTTCTTAAATATATTTTTTTAGTAGACTTAAGCTCCCCATAGACGCAACGATTCTTCTTGCCGAACGACCGATTTTAGGGAAGCCCGACTAATCCTTCGAAATTATCGTGCGGTTAGTGGGATTCAAACAATTGTACAACTTACCATTTTTCGGCCGACATCTGTCAGGAAATTGATCGGCCAGGTTTAAAAACCTTTGTCGGTCCCAGTGCAATCTATCTATTTTTGCAGGACCCTTTGTTTTCCTGGCAAATTGGGTAAATTCGTACAATCGTTCTGAGAAGATCGTGGTCTCACGTGGTCATTTTTCGTCCCACGTTGAACGATAATATCTCTGCATGTATTGCCGATCGGACGGTTTTCAGTGGGAGACTGTCACCAGTTTGTCAGACATAACTTTCGTTACAGTTACACGAGTCTGTAATCAAGATGAATCCACAAGCATTCCACAAGCATTTTGTGATGGCAAATTTCTGGCAGTTTGAGTCAAGAGGGCCCACAAGACACATGTATGAGGTTTCCCTTCAGCAAAAAGTGCTGATGCGCAACTAATTAAAAAAAATAATAGAAAAAGAATTACTGCCAAGTGCCATTCATCATTGCATAACAGGGAGACATATGCCTGTAATCACTGAAGGTGTACTGCTGCTGCTAGAAGATGGATCAAAGAACAAATTTGTAAGAGGTTTATAGGATTTTCAGCTGATGAATTGTGCCTTTGATGTCCTTTGATGATGAATGCTTACTTTGAAAAGCATTAATGTACTCAAAGTATGCATATATGTAAATATAAAGCAGAGAGAAAAAGGAACTTCAGCATATGCAGTGCAATTGAATCCATGCAGAATGTATCAACACTGCAGGAAGATTTAGAAAAAGTTGCCACCTGGGTGCCGGCTGAGATTCAGCAGATAAGTTTCAATGCAGAATAGGCAAGATTATGCAGTTACTTTGCTCTGCCCACACTAGGGTTGCCACCTTTTCCTAATTTTCTTACCGGCTGGTGGGGGGACAAAAAAGGAGTGGGGTGTGATGTCAAAGGGGCGTGGCCATGGCGCGGAAGATTTCAAGAAGGAGGACAAAAGATAAGTTTACAGGGGATTGGGGGCAGGCCGAGGGGTCTAAAATAAAGCAAAGCCAGCACCACTGCTTTTATGGTAAATAAATAAATAAATAAATAAATAAAAACAGTATAATTTCACTCATTGTATATACAATCGACATCGCTGACATTTTTTTTTTTACTATAAAACCCTATGTACTGTTTTTATCTATCTATATATATATCTCTCTATATCTCTCTCTCTATATATATATATATATATATATATATATATATATATATATATATATATATATATATATCTCTATATATCTATATATCTATATATCTATATATCTATATCTATCTATATATCTATATATCTATCTATCTATCTATATATATATAGATAGATATACATACACACACACAAACACAGGTATGGGACCTGTTATCCAGAATGCTCGGGACCTAGTGCTTTCGGGATAACAGATCTTTCTGTAATTTGGATCTTCATACATTGTCTAGTAGAAAATCATGTAAACATTTAATAAACCCAACAGGCTGGTTTTGCTTCCTATAAGGATTAATTATATCTTAGTTGGGTACAAGTACAAGCTATTGTTTTATTATTACACATAAAATGATCTCCCCAGTTTCTCCTACTGGCTTGTACCTACTGAGAATGGACAAGCTTAATTTATTTTAGAAATTAAAATCATCTCTTGATTTAAAAGCTATTACTTAAGCGCTATTTTGTTTTTGAATAGGCTGGGTCTTACTCTAGCAAAAATTAGCTTTTCTTTCTGAGAAAGAGTCAAGTTTAATGTGAACCTATGGTCATGTCAACCCACGGTCCTCCTCCCCCTTTTTTTTCTCTATCCCTTTTGTGTGTTATGCGTTACTGTTCTTAATATGACATTATGTAAGATAATTACTAGTAAGTCATTGAATGTTCTTTCTGGAAAAATTTAAATAAAGAATTTTATTTATTTTCTTTAAAAAAAATTAGCTTTTCTTTCTGAAAGAGAGCCAGCTTCTTCAATAAAACACGGAGAGAGTTCTGCTATAATCAGATGGGAGTATGCTAGAAGCACAGTATAATTATTTTTGCCTTAATGATTCCAAATGCTAGGTTCATGATAATGCAACATGACAGACAATGTAATAGCATTATTTCCTCTACAGCTGTCACACATACTACTGAACTAATTCAGTACAGTCCAAAATACCTTATATTATTATAACAACTTCCTGTGCGGCACAAATCACAACAAAAAAATCCTTATTACATTGAAATAAGAAAAAACCTGTACCTGTAATACCTGTATTACAAAGGGCTAGTAATAAATAAGAATGCTTCTATGCATTTTCATGTAATATACTATTTCCTGTCCCTGGTACAAACTGCATGTTTGTTTTAGAGGCTCAAATATAGTTTATACAGATAAGCTGTTGTGTAGTCATGCGGTCAGTCATCCAGGTTGAAATAGGGCAATAGGGAACATCCACATATAATTCATTCTCCTTTAAAAAGTTAATTTTAAAGTTGAAAATGCCCTATTACATTTATTTCTGTATGACAGCTGAAAAATTAATCACAGGCCAGTCAAAAATGGGTTCTAGATTAAAATGCAACTATAATCATGCATAAAATAAAGTTCAAGCACAATAATTATGCAAAAATAATTACTTAAAGGGAATGTAAATGCAAAAAGCCAAAAACCAATTTTTACTTTCTTTAATGAAAAAGAAATCCATCTCCAATATACTTCAATTAAAAAATGTGTATAATTTTTATAATAAACCTGATGGTATACATTGAAATTTTTCTCTCTCTTTTTGTCCCACATATTGCATACCACATTTCTTACATGTGATTAGATATAACATTTTTTGTATTGCAATTGATATATTGTCCTGGAAAATAATAATGCAAGCCCCAAAAAATACAAACCTACTCAAAGGGGTAATTCAAATATAAATTATTTTTTGGATATGATGAAGATAGTTCTATTTTGAGATAATATGCTATTTTTTGCTAAATTACTTAGCTTTTATTTGTAACCTGTTTGTCTATTTGGCCATACATATCATAAGCAGAGTTAACCCGGCAAATAAAAAAAGATGTATATAGCGTAGAAGTAAAATAACCTGTCAATTACTTTCCTTTAGGGAAATGGCACATGGTGTGATTCCAATTGTTTTGGCTTCTGTGTGATTTGCAGTCCATGCAGCAAAATGCTCTGAATTGCCCTGCATTGACTTTAAGGGTAGGACTACATGGACTACATTTTCGGTGCGATACGACGTGCTGCAAAAAAAACGGCACATCGCATGCAATGGAAATAAGGTAAGTGAATGCATTGTCAGATGGTGTCGCAGCGTTGATCAGTCGCGACTGTCGGCTGCAGTTGCTGCGCCTGCATCAGACAGTCGTGTTGCATCAGATGAACGCTGCAACACCATCCGACAATGCATTCACTTACCTTATTTCCGTTGCATGCATGCTTAGCATTTTTAGATGCAGGGTATGCTGTAAATCAGGTAAAATTTCAGATTGTGGATGCGTTCCCAAGGATCAAGTTAAAAAAAACTGCTGTATAAGGAGGCATGGTGGATCCAGAAATTGGATAGTATGACTCTTAATGTGTTAAACATGGAATATGATCTCTCCTATTTTTAGATAATGTATCTGTTTTTTAATATGGTTTTATGGTTTCTCTTCTTTTACAGTATTTAGTGCAAATTAGGATTTGGAATTGGTTCAGTATTTGGCCGAATCGTTCAAGAAGTATTCAGGGGTTCGGCCGAATCCAAAATAGTGACCAACCAAAAAGTTGCTTTGAATAGTTTAATCTACAACATATTAATAAGGACATTATCACTGTAACAAGGTTTTTCATTTGCTAGCCGAGTTTTGGCCAGATGTTGATCGGGTTGCCCATCGGAGTGCCCCATACACTTAGGGTTGCCATCCGGCCGGTATTTTACTGGCCTAGCCGATAAAACACCTGCCAAGGCCGGGGCCGGTATTACAAATTTACCGGCAATGCAGTTGCCGGTAATTTGTAATACCCTTTAAAAAAAGCTCTCGGCCTGCCCCCAATTCGCGCAGAACTTACCTTTTTTTGCAGTGTTCTTGACATCGCTGTGATGTTGCTCCACCCCTTTTGCATCATGCTGTGTAGCCCTGCCCCGTTTTGCATCATGGACTGCCCCCTTTTTGTGCCCGCCCCCCACCGGCCAGTAATCTTTTCAGTAAAGGTGGCAACCCTACATACATTTAATTTGTCGACAGCTAATATCTGCCTGTGTAAAATGCCTTTGTGAAAATGCTCACACACTAGCACTTTTCTCTAAAGGTCCACATAGACGCAAAGATTCTTCTTTGGTGAACGACCGATTTCAGTCCAGTCTGACCAATCTCTTAAATTATTGTGCGGTTAGTGGGATTCGAACGATCATACATCTTACGATTTTTCGGCTGACATCTGTCAGAAATTTGATTGGCCAGGTTTAAAAATCTTTATTGGTCCCAGTGCAAGCTATCTATGTTGGCAGGGCCAAGCAGGCAGCTACTCTTCAGTTTTCCTGGCAATATCGCTTGAAATGGTCTTTTTAGTTGATGGACACATCGTACATTTAAACAATCATTTCGAGATAATCGTGGTCTCAAGATAAAGATTGGATCTTTTAAAAATCTTTACATCTTTGGCCAGCTTAAGGGTCTCAAAAATCACTTCTAGAAGATGATGCACTTTACTAGACTTCCTCTGCAGCAACACACACTTAACCTATGCAGTTATACCCCACCCCCTTTTTGGTTCTGATTTCCTAATAGATTTAAGATTTACAGGTCAGGGACCTCATTTAAATTGTGTACTGAAATACTCAACCACAGATTTATTTTAACTGTACAATGTATCATTACTGTATCCCTTGTGTTTACGTCTTGTAAAGCACTGTGTAAGTTTGTGGTTCTATATAAATACATACATACAAATCACTTTGCTTTCACGTTAATAGCCATTTCATTACTGTAACTCTGAAGAATAGACCTTAATAATAAATGCAAGGAATCTATGTACAGTGCCTTGCTAAAGTATTCAGAACCATGACCACTCATTTACTAATACAAACTTACAATGAAATGCTGTTCTCCGTGACAGGTTCATTTCAAAGCACTAAAAGACTATTTTAAGTGCACCAAAAAATTATAAAGATAAAAAACTGAAATATGATTTATTTCATTCTCACTATCTGCAGCAATAGTCATTTTTAGGATATTACCAGGTTTCCTTGAAATAGTCGGACACGTTCTCAGTTGGATTTAGCTTTTACAGGGCCATTTTAATACATTCACATTTCTATTCTTTAGCAGCTCCAATGTTACACTGGCATTATGTTAGAGATCTTTGTCCAGCTGAACAATTAATTCACTATTTTTAAGCAGACAGAATCAGGTAGTCTCCTAGTATTTCCCTATCTTTCTTTATGAGAAAAAAAAAAGCTCTACATTTCAAATTTTAGTGTGGGATTAAATACATAAGTAAATAGGGCTTTTGCTGAACATTTATTTGAAACAATAGGCAAAAGTATGTTTTTTGTTATGAGCAGATGGATTCCATTCCACGTAGAAGCCCTCTCTTTATACCCCTCCTAAGCTGCAGCCTGTTAGCAGCTATTAAGAGGGCTGCACACGTATTTCTTAGTTAAAACAATAGGAATAAAGTTAATTAAACTTACACTGAAAAGAGTGGTGACACACGTGAAGATTCAGGGGACATTAGTCGCCCAGCAACAAATGTTCTCTTCTTTGGCTGACTAATCTCCCCAAAATGCCTTCCCACCTAAAAGAATATGAATCGCCGATGGATGGCATACAAATGTAGGGGAGATTTGATAATGGGCAACTAATCTCCCCCAAATCTTCAGGTGTGCCACCACCCTAAAGAGGCAGTATTCCCCTTTTTTTTACAAAAGTGACATTTATCCCATTATATTTAGGCCCAGTGATAGGACTAGCAATTAGATTTTGCTGTAGCCCATATAGTATGGAAATATGAACTGTGTTATATAATAAACAAAGTATTCAGTCAACTTACTGAAAATGTTATTGCAATTTTAAGAAACGGTCTACTCTTCACAACAAAAAAATAGTAGGTCAAATCAATGTTACCAAACTGATCCAATTATCACTTCAGTCCAATAATCACTTCAGAAAACATACATCGCCAATCTGCATTTGTGAAAGAACATACACATAACTAAAAAAAAATGTTACTGCTATAGTACGCACGGTCTTGTTTGTTTTGTGTACTCTGCCCTGGAGGTTCTGATTTTAACACAATGTAGCAGAAGCCAGCTAATTAACAGACCTGTGAAGAATCATGGAAGACAAGGAGTGGATCTGCTCCTCTCAGCCAGCAAAAAAAAAAAAACCCAAGCAGTAAAGCCAACGCTCCCTGTGCCCTTAGTGTTAAATGTATCCAGTGACTGATCAGATTGCCAACATGGAGCCAACACTCCATGTGCCCTCAGTCTAAGAATAATTTACAATAACCCTGTCTATTCTCATTTGATAAAAAGCCAAACCATTCTTGAAGCTATCTAATGTATCTGTCAGTACGACTGATTCAGGGAGAGAATTCCACAACTTCACAGCTCTCACTGTAAAAACCCGTTCCAAATATTAAGATGAAAAAACTTCTCTCTTCTATTTGGAATGGATGCCCTTCTGACTGCTGGAAGGACCTACTGGTAAATAAAGCATTAGATTGTATAAATATTTAAGGGGGGCATATATTAAACTTAGTTATTTCCTTAAGCTCCTTTTCACCTCAACTCCAACTTGACCAGTCTTTCCTCATAACTCAAACTTTCCATACCCTTTAACAGCTTAGTTGCCCTTCTGTATCTGTCTGGTTGTTTCCATTCTCTGCATGTCTGGTTATTACTCCTGGCACAATGTGACAGCAAACAGCTGATTATCAAAACCGTTGCAGAACCAACTTCTGAAGCACTGTTCAATCAATTACATTAATCACAAGTTTAGAAACATCAAATATTTGTAATAATATGTACAGGACAGTTACTAAAAATTCATTTTTCACTATGCAAAAAATAAAAAAAAGATTTTGAGCTTCATGTCACCCTTTAAGTCTGACATCAACTGAAGCCTACAGTAGGTTTGGCGCAGCCATAAGAATGAAATTAAGCATGATATCTGACTTTGGGCTCATAATGGTCAGCAATATGAACGAAAGGCTGTAGGCTTGTTACACTGCACAGTATCAAACTATGAAGCTGGGCAATTGTTACTCCATTTGGATTAAACTCTATTTTCTTTCTAAAGCTGTCATAATGCATTCAGTAGCTAAAAGAACAAGTCTGAGCAAATACAAAATCACATTAATCCAGTCTGTTAGCATTGTATCCATTCCAAATGTAGCGTGCAGCTCAGTTTCGACCGTGTGTATAACCTGGATGTTTAGCCTGATTGGCTGACAATACAAGGGCATGTCTGAGCTGAGGAATTCCTGATTGTAGCTGGAACTGCCCAGATGCAAGGTTACAGGATCCCAGGTACTTTTTACAAAAACAGTCGTCATTTCTTGTAAATGTTTATACTACATAAAGGCAAGGCCTATGCCTGATAGCATCTACTTATACTGAAGATTTCTCAAGAAGTGTAAGAAAAAAAACCCCTAGTGTTCATTCCCCTCGTAGTAAGTTAATGTAATCTGCTGCAGAACATGTTATATACAAATAAAGTATATTAATATAACCACTCATAGGAAAGGTTGAAAAAAGAAAAGAAAAAAAAAAAACATTTTGCTGTACAAGAATCTTATAGGCCAAAGAACAAGATTTTGATTCAGTGTTGTACAGAAAGAGAAAATTGCTTATAATCAAAGTGAAGGAACTGGCTCATACCACTATAGAATGGATAGTTACCATCTGTTTAAAGACAAGGTCATGACAAGCGTTACTCATTAAACCAACTTCACTTTGCCACTTCAGCTTTGCAACCACCTTCGTTCCGCCATGTAAACAACCTGAACTGTGTAACCAGCGAGACAGATGGAGAGGGGGAAAAATACCAGGAAGAGCACATTGTAAAAACAAGATTATCACATCAGTCGTTTGAGGGATTAAAAAGAGGCCTAAATAAAACCCTGACTCCAGATGGACATTATTTTAACAAGACAGAAAAACTGAATCAAATTATTGACCTCTTCATTCCGTATTTGAATTTGCAAACATAACCACAAAGTATACCTGCCCCGGACAGATCTGAGCTAATAAAGTGTAACGTGGGTTGGACTCGTCCATAAAGTAAGAACACGTGAACTGTAAAATCCTCTGGATGACCCAATAACATGTATCCTGCTTCTAGTTAATCTAGTGGCTCGCCCACATAATGCTATAGATAGCCTTAATGACAATTACACTAGAGGAAAAGATCTTCAATAAAGCAATGTTTATTATAATTACTAGAGGTGCAATGACAACGTGCAAGTGGGGCCATAATGGACTGTACCATTTATACAACCAACAAACCAGAGGGGAGGAATAAATGCTGTGATCATTTTGTTACACAGAACAGTGTCCTCCCCTTTGAAGTCAATCAGTTTGGGTTCCCAACATTGTCCCTGAACACAGCCCATCAAAAGCAATTCCAATTCTACACGGGACTGGAGTTGCTCAATGACTCGCACATGCCTCTGGATTCCAGGAAGAAAAGTACAAGATGTCAATCAACAGAACATCCCATTGCAGGAGAAAGTCAATGAAGTCGCTGATGGGTGAAATGCAACAATGTAAGAAATGTCACGGGAAGAGCCTGTGGCGCTTCTGATAGACTGCCATCATGTATGATGATGCCACTGTAGCTGTCATGGGCATCTGGGAGTTGTAGTTTAAGAGCATGTATGGCGCCACAGGTGGCCTTCAATGAGAAGCTCCCCCCCCCGACAGAAGCACAGATGGAATGTCTGGCCTGGCGCACTTACCTTGGGGAGTTCCCTGAGCTGGTTGGCGTCCAGGAGCAGCTCCTCCAGACTCCGGCTGTACCTATAGATCTCCTCCGGGACTGCGAGCAGCGAGCGGTGTCTCTTATCCACGGACTCCACATGACGGTTACACCGCCACAAGGGAATGCAATGGAACATCCCCGGGCAAAGTCCGAACAGCGGGCACCCCCGTGCCTTGTGGTGAGCCCGCCCCAGCTGCGAGCAAACAAATCAGTCACTACTACTGGAGGAAATCTGCCGACCCCGACCTCACTGTCAGCATCCAACAACTTGTTGGGCTCCTCACTCCTCAGGTCACAAACACACATACACAGTGCACTCACAACGGCTCAGACTGCCCGCCCCTCCAGTGAGGGGGGTCACTACACCCGCTTGTCTGGCTTCACAGTGATTCGCACCTGCCCAGTCACTCACTCACTGCAGGTCACCGTCCTCTCTCACGGCTCCTAATCACGCGCCGCACTCCCGGAACTTCTTACACTGCGTACACTGAACAGGGAAAAGAACCCAACATGTAACCTTCCTCCCCCGGCTCCCCGGAACCAGCATAGAAAAGCATCTGCTGGAAAGGAGTGCCACTCACCGGCTCTGCTCTTCCCAGGCACCTCCGCCCTCACTGCCTAATTAGCAGGCGCTGATTGGTCATTGGAAGCGGCGCGCTGGGTGTGAGTGAGACAACCCTCCTTCCCTGCATGGGACATGCACCCGTGCATCGGAGTATCGGTCCCTTCGCTGTGTGCTGCCGTTGGTTCCCTTCTCTCTGCTACTGGCGCGCCCCCGGGCTCGTACACCTGAGCGTCTGGTCAGTGGCATTCTCCTGCTGTGCTGGGCGGCAGGGGCTCATTTGTTTATAATTGTTTCATTCGCCCCGGGAGACTTTGCTTCCACCGTCTCACAGCAGCACCTAGTTCTCCAGACATTGCTCCCAGCTGATAAGTTAGACACGAGGGAAAAGGGAGTCACAGGAAAGTTTATGAAGAGTTCACTAAAAGGTAATAATGGCATTTACACCACTCAACTATAGCCTGAGGTGATCACTTGACTTTTAAGAGCCACACTGGCATTGTCATTCCTTTGCCTGATGGCTATTGCAGGCCTCTGGGCAGCTGCACGCCTGTGAGAGAGAGAGACACACACTCACTCACTCACTCTCTCTCGTCATTTGTGGGACACAACACATTTGTTATTGAGTCACCTAAAGTTACATGAGTGCCTTTGAGAAGAAAGGGGTGACATTTAAAAAACCCAGTTCATATGTTATTAGCTAATAGAAAAAGTACAAAACTGTTGTCTTATTAACTAGTTAATTAACCATTTTAGAAAGAAGGAGGTGGGTGTTCACGAGGAAGCAATATGGATGTGGTTTTCCACCTCATATACGCTTTTATGATGTCTGAACTTACGTAGAAAATAGGGATGTACCGAATTTACTTTTTGGCATTCGGCCGAAAAGGTGGGAAAAATATTTTTTTAACTTCCTTGTTTTGTGACCAAAAAGTCACATGATTTCCCTTCCCACGCTTAATTTACATATGCAAATTAGGATTTGGTTCGGCCATGCACAAGGATTCAGTCGAATTCCCAACCGAAACCTGGATTCAGTGCAACCAGACAAGTGTTACACAGTTATTGCAAAATTGCAAACCTTCTCAGTTTCTTCCTTCTCATTAGTAGAGTGAAAAGCTGAAGGAAATTCACAATCACTGGGTGGTGCCAAAAGTTAAACACCCCCAGCAGGTCAGGAGTGGAAGTCAAAATAGGGCCTGACATTTCAAGAACACAGAGGCCCAAACACCCCCCCCCCACACACACACACACACACACACCAGCCCACAAAATAATGACTTGTCTATGACACCTTACAGAAGCCCTTCTGCCCCAGTAGCCCCCCATCTCATTTTCTGCTGATTCACTGCACATGCTTTGTGCTGCTGTCACTTACTGAGCTTAGGGACCCACTCACAATATACAGTACATATAGAATAAAAAAGTCACTGTATAAAGCTTAGTAATTAATATAGATAATTACTACATGGCAGCAAAGAAACCAATGCAACTAGTATCAATTTAATAATCATCCCTGTAGCATCAGCTTATATTACAGACAAACCTCATTTTTTGCTGGATAATTTGTGACAACCCTTAAGCTTAGCTTCTCAACAGCTGCTCAGAGCCCACTGAGCATGTGAGTGTCACAGACACTTTCCAAGATGGTGACCCCCTGTGACAAGTTTGAAGTCCTGGATCATTGCTGCTATTGACAAGCTGAAACTTTAGGCTGGTGCAATAAATTCAATATACAAAACATGCCATTTTTATCCCTATTCATTTTTAGGGTTTAGTTCTCCTTTAAGAAAAGCTTTGTATCTGGCAGGGGCAGCCGTCCCTTTCCATTATCAATATCTGATGGTTCTCCCAGACTTAAGTAAAAAATCTTTAAATTGATATTTGATGAGGAATTGTTTTAGAAAAGAAGGTGTAACAGAACCTAAAGGTAAATGCTATGGAATTTTGAGGTCCAGGAGGAAAAAACTTTTTGAGGACCGGGGGAATAGTGACATGGAAATAAACTCCATTTTAAAAATGTTTTTCTTCTCTGTTTTTGTTGTTTTTAAAGGCTAATTTACAAAAACTGACTTTATTTCACCAAAACCTTGAGAGTGGAGGTTGAGTTTGAATTCTGGTGGATTTCACTTTTACTCCAAAAAAAATGCTATCTTCTCTTTTGTGAATTCTCTCCATGACACCATCCTCACAACTAATGCCCGTCTTACAGGTTACAGAGCTTTGACTCACAATGGAGCAGCCATGGCCAAACCTAGAAAAAGATTTCCCGTAAATTTGGAAGAATCAGAAGCTATAGCCACTGTTATTATGCTTTCCACTGAGTCCTCACTTCCAGTAAATCAAGTACCAGTAAATCAAGTACCGTATATACTCGAGTATAAGCCGTCCTGAGTATAAGCCGAGGTACGTAATTTTACCTCCAAAAACTGGGAAAGCTTATTGACTCGAGTATAAGCCTAGGGTGAGAAATGCAACAGCTTCTGGTAAGTTTCAATCAAAAAATTGAGGGTTTCTGCTCCCATTGGAGGTGCCGGCGTCTCGTTTTTGGATGCCGGCGACCATTCTTGGACGCCAGCGAATATTCTTGGAGACTATTCCAATATTCTATACCGTTTTTGCTATTGACCCGATTATAAGCCGAGGTAGAGTTTTTCAGCATATTTTGGGGGCTGAAAAACTCGGCTTATACTCGAGTATATACGGTACCTGTAGGCTCACACAGAACTACAGTATTTTCGAAAGCGCAATAATCTGAAGAAATCGTCAATGCTAATATTTCACAACTCCATACAAATTTTAAACAAAGTATAAATACATTTTTTATGTTCCAGTTTCACAGAAAACATGCATTTTTTTGTTCTTCCCACCGCAGGAGAATACAAGAAGAAAAGGCAGTCTGTAGTTTTCAATGAGCTTGTACTCACAGTGGTGCAGGCAAACACATCAAGTTGCATTGCACCTGCATACAGGGTTTGCCTGCACCACAATGAGAACAGCCTCATAGAAAATACAGGCTTGCATTTCTTTTTTTGCTTTCCACCACAGGGGAAAGCATTAAAAACACCCCTAAGTACAGGATCTATTTAATTTCCTTTAACCAGCATACTTATCGAAACTTTACGAATTATTTTATGCATAATGTTTTTTACTATCCGCTTCAGATGTGTGGTCGGGTTATGGCTTGTGAGTGATAAGTCCAAAATGCAAAAGAGTGAGTCCCGGGATTGAGGTTCCCCCAAAGTCCAGAAACTTCTTTTAGGGCCCTCCTCTGCCCACACAAAAAACTTCACAGAAACAGACGATGTTGCTGTATCCATCAGAGGGGAGGGGAAATAACAGAAAGTTTATATAGTGTAGTAATTTCAATCCTATATAATAAAGTTGAAGTGTCTCTGCGTCCAGTCCCTGTGTCCGTGGGATTGCGCTACTGCGCATGTGCCCCACGGACCGTCTAGACTAGAACAATTCTGTTTTTATAAATGTTTGACTACATATGTTCTAGCGCCCGTTAATTTAACGGACTTAATGTCTAGTATTAAATAAAACACACCCACAGTGTCCTCCAATACTTATTAAAACACTCCTTCACTGTGACACAGAGAAACATACGATTGTGTATTACACAATTGTGTACAGTCAGTTTGGCACTTAGGTTTCCTCGGCGTCCCTTGGAACTTTGTGCTTTTTTTTAAAAAAAAAATCACGAGCGACGCTTCTCCAAATGGTGGGCGTAAACACGCTTGGCGCTTCTGGAAGTTGAGAGCATAATCACGCTAACGCATTTCGCCTATCGGCTTCCTCCTGAGCGATGACGTTTCCTGCTCTCTGCTGTTGGTTTATCTCCCATCGTTTTTTTCTTTTTCAACAAGTCCCTTCAAAAAACTTTATTTCTCTAAAACACTATCACAAGATTCTATTAACTCCTTACATGATAAAAATGAGACAATTTCCCTTATACAGATCACATTGATGCATATTATTACACAATATATTAAAATCAGTCTAAAATATACACTTACAGTTGCAATTGAATCACTTAAGAATAAACAATAAAAAGGATCTTTTCCATTAAAATTTTGACCCATTACTTTAAAATGGCGATGGGGGGGGAGGGTTTTTTTTGTTTTTTATTCTAAAAAGGCTCTAAGGTTAAAATCCACATTTAAACCTTGTGGAACCAAGGTTATTAACCTATGGATCCACCAACTTTCCCTTTGAAGGGTTTTTTTAACCAGATCTCCTCCTCTCCAATCTTTCTTAACTCTTTCAATTCCAACCCATTTTAGACCTGTTGGATTTTTGTTGTGCTTTTCTAAGAAATGTTTCGACACTAAGGGGCCGATTCATCAAGAGTCGAATATCGAGGGTTAATTAACCCTCGATATTCGACTGGGAACTAAAATCGTTCGAATATCGAAGTCGAACGATTTTGCGCAAATCCTGCGATCGATCGAACGATTAAATCCTTCGAATCGAACGATTAAATCCTTCGAATCGAACGATTCGAAGGATTTTAATCCAACGATCAAAAAATCACAGGCAAGCCTATGGGGACCTTCCCCATAGGCTAACATTGACTTCGGTAGGTTTTATCTACCGAAGTAGGTGGTCGAAGTATTTTTTAAAGAGACAGTACTTCGATTATCGAATGGTCGAATAGTCGAACGATTTTTACTTCGAATCGTTCGAATCGATCGAATTCGATCGAATTTAACCAATTCGATGGTCGAAGTACCCAAAAAATACTTCGAAATTCGAAGTTTTTTACATTCGAATTCTTCACTCGAATTTTGTAAATCTGCCCCTAAATGTTTTATATTTCCTTTCCTTATATTATTTATATGCTCCCCCATTCTCTCTCTTAATTTCCTATTCGTTTTACCCACATATTGGAGGCCACATGGCCACTCCAATATGTAGATCACATTATTCGTTTCACATTTTATTAAATCTTTTATCTCAAAATTTTCCCCAGATACCTTGCTTACAAAATTTTTTGTTTTTGTGCCAAATTGGCATGCCTTGCATAAGCTGCATTGAAAAACATCCCTGATATGTGTCACACTTTTTCTCTACTTTAGTCATACAGGTGTGTATTAATTTTTGTTTTATATTAGGGGCTTTTTGAAATATAATTTTTGGTTTCTTTGGGAGAACTTTTTCCAATTCCTTGTCCAAACTCAATACATTCCAATGATTCTCTATAATTTTACTAATTTCTTTTGACTTTGAATTATATTGTGTCACAAAGCACATATTGAATTTCTCTTCTACTTTAGTTCCTTGATATATTTATTTTTTATATTCCAACATTTTGTCTCTATCCTGTTTCCTCATGTACTCTAGTGTCCCTTGTATACTTTCTTTCCTATATCCTCTTTCCAAAAATCTATTCTTTAAGATTTTTGATTGTACATCATAATCTTTTATATTGCTACAATTTTTTCTTATTCTTCTGAATTGTCCCTTTGGGATATTTCTTATCCATTGGGGATCATGGTTACTGGAGGCTAGGATGTAGTTATTTGTGTCTACTTCATAAAGAAAGTTTGTGTCTGTAGTTTATTATTTTCAATGTATATCTATAAATCTAGGAACTCTATGTTCTTACTACTTTAGTTCAGAGTGAACTCTAAATTGAAGTAGTTCATTGATTTGTTGTAAAAATTTGTGAGTGCATTCCACTGTTATAAAAGTCAATGCCTGTTTAAAACGTGTTTTTCTTGATTTTCTTTCTGGCGTGTGTAGTGTACAAAGAAAATATCCTGCAGTTGCAATTTAAGTACTGCTAGAGTATAGACATAAAAAGCAAGTGGACAGTGTAAGGTAAGGGAATGTAGTCAAAGTTTGTGTAAACTTGCTCCTAAAAAGTACAAAAGGTAAAATGTCGCACTTACTATTTGATTGTTTTGTCCATTGCCCTTTAAACTAAACTCTACCATCTTTTTTGTGTGTCTAAAACAGTACCTACGCTTAACTTACACGTGACTACTTCACTTAAATCATTTAGCAGCCATCTTGTACCTCTTTCTTTATGCTATACGTTTGGAATGCTATAATAGAAATGTGACCAAGGGTGATTATTCAGAGAAAACACAAAACTTGAAAATTGCATAGACCCAGAACCAAAAAACTGAAAAATAGCAAAATTCAGATATTAAATTAAAGCCTTACAATATCTTCCAGAAGGATGCACATTCCTTTTTTGATACTTCTGGCGACTTTTCTAATTTCTGCTAAATTCTCAATAGATGAGTGTATCATTCTTGAGATATACATGGTTTATCAATTGGCTTCCTCAACCTAATATTGTTCCTACTGCAAACAACTCTTGCAGATTACTGACTCGTTCTTGCATCTGCCAGAGCAGACGATGGAATGGAGTATGAAATGGTTGCAACACCTAATACATGGATATATCCTTGTAAGGCCAGCTTTGTGCAGCTTGCAAAGTTCTAACTATAATAAACGATTGTGAAACTTCGTCATGCCACAACATCATTTCATGTTTTCACCTATCATCACATAGTTAACCAAAGCTCTAGCAAGCTGCAGAAAAAAGCTAATGTGAGATACATATGTTTGTCTTGCAATAAATACTGTTTGTAATGATATAATCAGTTAGAAAAGGCTGTAAGGTCAGAGTACAGCCACTGAGGGTATAATTCAGGTAACTAATCTAAAGCTGGCCATAGATGCAAAGATCCGATCATACGAATCATCGTACGATCGGACTTTCCCATCTCCCGACCCGCCACTAGCCATTCAGATCGAAGTCTTACCAGTCAGTTAAAGAACAGATCAGCAATGTTTTGCCCCTGACAGCAATCGTATGATATCTATGTCCAACCAAAGCTAGTGACAGTCTCCCACTGAAAATCGTACGATCGGCAATACACGCAGAGATATTATCGGCAGCCGACAGAAATTTTCTAACCTGTCCGATCGACCGATCTCTGCCGGACAAAAAATGTCGGGACTCTCCACACACGGTTCGAAAATCGTACGAATCCTCGATTCGTACGATCAGATCTTTGCGTCTATGGCCAGCTTAAGCGTTGGTATGACAAGCAGTCCATTATTTAGTGTCACTATGCACTACTTACTGCATTCACAATTTTTTTAGGGGTTATACATGCAACGCATGCATAACGTGCATGTATGTACAACTTATTTAATTAACCATGGTTTCATTATTTTCAATGAATTATGCATGTGTTGTACCTTTTATAGCAGCATGCTATGTAATATTGCTGTCATAATTAATGTGACATTTCAATTTATGTGTTTACCTTTTGTTATCACTTTTGTTTTTTTATCTGTCTTTGAATTTTCAGAAACTAATCTTGGCACTATCTTAAAGGAAAACTACCCCCAAAATGAATGCTTAAGCAACAGATAGTTTCATATTAAGTGGCATATTAAAGAATCTTACCAAACTGGAATATGTATAAGTAAATATTTCCCTTTTACATCTCTTGCCTTGAACCAACATTTTGTGATGGTCTGTCTGTGTGCTGCCTCAGAGATCAACTGACCAGGAATACTACAACTCTAACGGGAAGAAGTGCGGAAGCAAAAGACATAATTCTGTCTGTTAATTGGCTCATGTGACCTAACATGTACAGTTTGTTTGTGTGCACCGTGAATCGTACAAACCCAGGGGGTGGCCCTTTTTTTTTTAAAATGGCAATTTTCTATTTATGATTACTCAGTGGCACATACTAGTAGAAAAGTATGTTATTATGAAAATTATTTGTTAACACGAAGCAGGGTTTTACATATGAGCTGTTTTATACATTATATTTTTATAGACCTACATTGTTGGGGGGTATAGTTTTCCTTTAAGCATATAACTGTGTATAAGTTATTTTTTGCTAAACAGGACAGCCCTTTCCTTAGCACCAAGGCCATATTTACTTTATAGTGTAGGGCCATACTGGGCCGAAATCATCTTGCAGCAATATGCAGGTTGATTTCAGTCCTACCACGGGCAGAAGCCTCTTCTCTGTTCACTGGACCAATCGTGTCAGCTACATTAGGAATATACTCTGTCGATTTTGCAGAAGAAATGCAAGACTTTGCATTTTGCACTGAAATCCACTTGTTCGCACCAGAGCCAACACAATGGTTCTACATGTGAAAGACGAAGGAGATTTCTGCACAAGCTAGGAACTGAAATCGACTTTTGGCCCCAGCCTATAAAGTAAATATGGCCTTGGTGCTAAGGACATGGCCATAGCCATAAGCACCCAAGGGCCTGTGACTGCAGGCATAAAGGAGGGCCTATATGGTAAATAGAATTCATTCCAAAAGAAGAAAGCCCCTCCTAGGTCCTAAATTTGGAGGTGGAGCTGAGGAGAAAGGGATTGTACCTTCAGCCTCTATGATATGCGCAGTACTGCAGACCTGTCTGCACATGCATTGATTACAGGATGAGGGGGAGGAGCTCCGGTCCAGTGCCTACATCAGCATTGGTCCTTAAAGGAACTGTTTATTGTAAACATTAAACTGGGTAAATAGGCTGTGCATAATTTAAAAAAAAAATTCTAATATAGTTAGTTAGCCAAAAATGCAATCCATAAAAGCTGGAGTGACTGGATGTCTAACATAATAACCAGAGCACTACTTTGCAGCTCTATAACCTGTATCTTCACCTGTTAGTGGTCAGAGATTTGATCTGGCCACATGGGACTTAAAAAGCATTCATTTGCTTTTGAATCTAACCTGTGTGCTTAGGATCAAAACTAAAACTAACTAAACAGCTATGTCCCATGTGGCCCCCTAACTGACTATCTAACAGGTAAGAGAGATAAAAAGCCAGAAGTAGGGTTCAGACTATTCTGTTACATCTGTTCACTCCAGCCTTTGTAGATTAAATTTTTGGCTAACTGACTATATTGGAAACGTTTTTAGTTTTGCGTAGTATATCTGTTTTTATGTGGGTTTGTTTTGTGTGAAAGAAACTCTTGTACATGGGAGAAACTTACCTAAGCATTAGGAGAACATGCAAACTCCTTGCAGATAATGCAAGCTATTAAGACACAGTAAAAATTTAATACCGGTATATGTTTTGGCAAACTTCTGTTCTGTTGCAGAATGAAATGTGAAGTATACCTGTTTTACCTAATAAAATAGCAAAAAGTGTATTCTCTCTGTGTACTGAGATAAAGTGCCCATGCTCCAGTGCCTTAATATCAAGTTGCATTAACAAAAAAAATTTGATGAACACCAGCACTTCAATCTACTGGCAAGAAAAACAGTTGCTGTGATTTTCTAATGTGCCCTTTAGTTTGCTAGCACTGATTCTCAACATATCATATGTGCTTATTCGTTCTACCAATTGCTTTTGTCTTAGGCTTGTGGCACACCCTTGTGCATCCTAGGGGCAATTTTATTTACCCCTGTGCCTCTCACTGGACTTTTCATTCCCTTGATATTAACTGTAAGTGGCCCATGGTGATTTGCTGCATTTTACCATTACAATCAAAGTCAAATTGCTTCCACTATACCTGCGCTTTTTGAAGTGTCAGGTGCAAGCTGCTTTCTCACTTCCAAGGGAACTAACTACTGTAGAAAAATTCATGCTGCAGCCCTCCGAAATGGTGACATTTCTGTGTTTATTAGTGCCAAAGACTGCATTTTGCCATTCCAACTTTTCCTTAGAAAAGTCAGTGTCCATTCAAATGTCCCCCTTCTGGAATATCCCCTAGGAGGAGGACATGAACTGCCATATTATTTTTTTAAGCTGTTTATAATACAACGCCTACAAAATACTATATCTATACTACAGAAATACATGTTATAGACATACACCTTGCCAGAGAATTGATTAAAACCGTCTAAACTGGAAGCAGTCATTGAATCGAAACTAAGTTGGTGTGGAATAACGTATTTCATTTCTGTAATGGACAGTTCAAGAATTAAGCTTTCAAATACCAGCAGCCTGAGAGACCACGTGAAGAGATGAGCTATATTAATGATTTAGCCATCTATAAATGATACAATAGTTCTATTAAATGTGTCAGACCATTTTCAGTTTTTTGGCTCTGGCTCACACCCTGATTTTTAATATAAATACAAAATGCCATCCATTTTTTATAGCTAAACCACACTTCTTTCCGTATCTCATCAGAGTCTGCAGATGCATGAGCAGGAAGAAAGCCAATTAAGTATATTCCCCATCTTACTGAGGAATAGAACATGCAGGGTCAGATGTCTTAAAGTGTTCCTGATGTATTAGGCAGAAGTTTGTCATTTCATGACAAAGTTAAAAATGCAAAATAAATATTTTCCCCTAGATTTCAGAGAAAATGCAGAAGTAGAAATACATATCTGAAATGCTAAATGCTTAGGATTTTTGTAATCAGTAAGTGTATATAACCTAAACTACTTTTTTACCTGAGCAGGAACTAAGGAATGCAAAATAAATGCCGTACCCCCACACTTTTCTGTAAAGTGCAATTATCTTTACCACCACAGGTGAATGGTTTATAAGGAGCAATTGGCTGCAGTTTGGCATCAGTTGGTGCGACAGGGCTTGTGCTCACCCCTTTATACATATCCTTTGTACTGTAGCCTATATTTGTCTTGCATCTTAATATAGTAATATGCAGTCTCCTGACCAGGGAGTTAGACATGGAAAAAAATTTACCTCCCACAAGCTTGCTTAGAAATGGTGTGGGTTGAGAAATTTTCGACCCGCATCTGACCCTAACCAGCCCCCTCCCAATCCGCATCTGGCCTGGCCAGCTATTGCCCCCCTATTTATAGACCCGCCCCACAGTGATGTCACAAAAGGGGTGGGCCGGCCCGCACATCACTAGTGTGTAGGCTCTAATATCCTAAGTGTAAAGTGAGAACCTTGCCTCAGGCAGCAGTGTATGGCAATTTACCAGGGGCAGCAATAAGTGTCTGTTTTATTGTTTTTTTAAACTGGAAATTCATCTTTTCTAGTCCAGAGAGTGCACAGATGGAAAGCATGGGTGGTGGGGAGAGGCATTGGGAAAGGTTGCTTAAAGGAGAACTAAACCCCCCGCGATGTTAAGTCTCCACTGGCCCCTCTCCCTGCCTCCCCTCTGCACAGTCTTACCCCAGAATGCTGTCCCCTCTTGAAATAGTGACCACACATGCAGAATGAACGCAGCAGAGCTCACAGGCGCCATCTTCTCTTCAGTAATCTTTGTGAAGTGAGTGGCATATTGGTGCATGCGCTGTTGGAGCAATCTTCCGGTTAGTGACAACTGCACATGCACTGAAAAAGACAGAAATTGATGAAAGGGGAGGAAGAAGAAACGAAGATTACCGAAGAGAAGAAGATGGTGTCCTTGAGCTCCGGGACAACCTTGTACTGTATATGAGCAGTCCTCCCACATAGTAAGATCGAATCTGTTGATGCACCATACACTTGCAGAAATAGATAATAGCAGATTACATTTACAAACCTGCCCAGTCTACAAACTGACCTATTTTTTAGCACATGGATATATGTAGTGATTCTGGGCCTCCATACAAGTTCTGAAAATCATACCTCAGGCCAGAAGAGCTGCGGAAAAAAACTCCCCTCTTCATCTGCCATTGATTTTAATACTACTGCATAACAAAAACCCTATTGAAAACACATGAAGCAGGTTTTGGTATCAATACACTTAAGAGAGTGTTTTGGCAACAAGGTCAGTCTATCACTGCTCTGTGTGCATCAGATGGAGCGCCTTACTTCCATCCTGTAGAATAAGGTGGAGAAGGGAATTTGGTCAACCATTGTTCAGCATCTGAGGGCTGCAGCAGACAAAACACCCCATGTACTATGGGCCATAACCATTGAAAAAAGCTATGAAAAGGTTTACTGCTTTGGTAAAATGCATATGCAAGTGGTTTTATTTTATACATGGCCCCTATCGTATTAATCTGGTAGAAACCTGTTTTAATGGGGGTACTAGGTTGCTATTGGACATCGTAAATGCATGGGGATTAAAAGAGGGAAAACTATGGGACTGGGAGTTAATTCCATATTTTATATAAAGAGGAAGTACTGTCAGATTGATATCTTAAGTATTGTGGCTACTACAGAGGACACTATTTGGAAATGATTATGAGACTGATACAGAGGGTTAGTTGTAGAACTGGGGGCTAATTGTGGGTTTGTTAACTGATGGCCAACCACATATCAAACCAAATTAGAGAGATGGGCTGCTGTGGATGTTAATTCTAAAGTAACTAGAAGGGCTTCTGCCTCAACCTGTAAATACACTCAACATGTAGTAGCTAGGGTTGCCACCTGGCCGGTATTTTACTCGCCTAGCCGGTAAAGATGATGCTTGATGCCAATGTCATTAATAGGAATAAACGGCAAGAATATAGGAAGGCCGGTATTTTTTTCCAGAAAAGGTGGCAACCCAAGTAGTAGCTGACTGCAGCCTACCTGCTAAAAATAACCTTTGCAATTCAGTATTTACTGGAGCCCTCAGTGGTGCATTGATAGTGTATTTAAACCAATACTGTACTAATGTACAGAAAATCTGATTCCACTCCCCAAATGTTGCCTTAAACAGAAAGCAACAGTTCAACTTTCTCCACGGGATGGTAAAAACATCACGCCTGCCATTAGCCTAAAAGTATCCCCTAAACTTCATTACTGGCTGTGCTTTTCCTGTAACTAAGAATGTTTGATTTAGTTGCACTTGCAAAAAAAAAAAACATTGTATATTATTCGTATCTTTGATACTAGCAACCATTGTTAGTTATCCTTACAATACCTCTTGCAAGTAAATATTATTGTTTTGGAACATGAAACTCCAGCTCCTGATTTCCCAATGTACAAGGTAAATGTCAGGGAAGAGACAAAACCAATCTGTTGTACTGCCAGAGGCTGAACACACACTTGCGGAACAGGTTATCTTTGTCTGTTAAACTGTATTGTTCAGCCTCTCTGAATTTCACCAAGAGATAACTTTGACTAACAACATGAATATAATGGTAGATTGTCTTCCTATGCCTAACTGAGAAATTGCCATAAAGCAGAGCTCTCCATGAGAGCCATAGAAGTGTTTAAATTATATCATCATTTTATTATTGTCTGTTGTCCAGAATGCTCTGGACTAGGCATTTTCCAGATAAGGGATATTTTTGTAATTTGGATCTTTATACTTTGTCTACTAAAGAATCATTTAAACATTAAAATAACCCAACAGGATTGTTTCATCTCCAGTAAGAATTAATTATATCTTAGTTAAGATCAGGTACAATGCACTGTTTCATAGTTACATAGAGAAAGCAAATCATTTGAATTATTTGATTAAAGGAGAAAGAAAGTAGTTAATCGCTTGGGGTGCCAAATGTTAGGCATCCCCAAGTGAATGTATTTATTTACCTGAATTCCCAAGCCGGTTTTCCTATCAGCACCACGGAGCACTTCTCTTCCTTGCTTTATTTTTTTCTTAAAATCTGTACTACTGTGAGTAGATTCAACCTTTCATAAGATGTCATTATTCAAAAATCAGGGCCAAAACCTTCATTATCACCCCATAGCCCTGCTACAGGCCCCTTCAAGAAGTGGCTGAGTTTGACCCCACAGGACAAGCAGGCATGGCCTAGTATCACAGCCTAAAGTTGCTGAGTTCTGGGGTGTTATGAAATGCCTCACTTGCTATGGAGTTGCCCGAAGCCTTGTCTTTGTGCTTCAAGATAACTTTTTTTTAATCCTCAGTACAAGGCATTTACTGGGGAACAGTAATTTGTATGTATTATAAACATAGTTGCAATTTTTTTGGTACATAGCCCCGAGCAAGAAGAAGGAACAGACCCCTTTCAAGATCCCAGAGTGATTGGCCTTACTCAAACTAGCTGTACTTATTCCAAAAAAATGGTACAAACTTTTTTCTATACATGTATAGCAACCTCTATTCTCAACCAATATCCAAGTACATGTATATCTATTGGTTTGGGGATTGGCCATGCTTACGAACTAATTTGCCAATGCACCATATGTGCCAGTGTAAGGTGTATTAGCAGGAAGTGAAGATGGGCAACAGTTTCTCTTTACTTCTTGCTGTTCTGATCACTTGATATGTGTGCCCAAATGATCAGAACAATGGGAAGGCAGCCATACCTTGTAATGGTACTTCATATGATATCCATTTATCCAGCTTGTTGACCAGCTGGTTGGGTACTTTACAAGGTCAGGCTGTGTATGGGTGTGTTTACTCAGTAGATGTAGGCTTTGAACTGTTTGCTGCTTTCTTTCTTTAAATAAAATATACCATTGATCTTTCTACATTAACTTACCTCTATCAGTTAAGTTCACTTCCACTTTGCTCCCATTAATGCAGCCACACTGGCTTTTATAAAGGGGAAGGGGGTATACAAAGATTCTGTGCCGTTGACACTTCCCTAAGCTACAACAGATCCAATTGATATACCTGTGCAAATCTGAGTATAAATTATTCTATTTGTGCAGCTATCTCTTTCATTCAAATTTTTTTTAATTTCTGTGCTAAAATGTGTTTTTCTGCCATTTACTAAAGCATTTCCCACAGGGTTTTCACATAATTGTTTTCAGTCAATGCTGAAATGCTGAGATTTCTTTAAAAGACTTTACATTCTGCTCCATAAGTAATTCTTCTTAATTCTAAGGTCCCCCATACACGGACCGATATACCCAACTTACTGGCTAGTGTATGGGGCCCTCCGATGGGCTTCCCCCAATTGATATCTGTCTGAAAATCATCCAGATGTCGATGGGGCATGATTAAAAATCCAGTTGAATCAAGAACCTTATTGGTTTGTTGATGTAGTACTCAGTCCAACCGCCGGTTTTTCTCTCATTGTGATCTGATTGTTGAATTCCCACGATCGGATCAACCCAATATCCCCCACCTCAAAGTGGGCATATTGGGGAGAGATCCACTCGTCTCTGCATGTATGGCCACCTTTAGTAACAATTGTTTGCACAGAGATCCTACTGTCTGAATTGTCTATGTTTATGTATATGCAGGCCAGGATTGCCTCACCTTGGTTGACTTGGGTGACTCCCTTTTAATTATACCTGTTACACAAATACATTCATTAAAGAAAACTAACAACAACTAGGGGTCTGTGTGTGATCTTTATTTTTGATAACAACATACTCTTTCATATAGTCTGTGAGACTGATATTCTAGTCTTGTGCAAGTTTCAGTTAAAATCTTTATTTGGCAGAGAACCAGGGCTTCTCAGAATATTCATTTACAATGGGGGGGGGGCATAACTTTGTCAGATCAGGCTGGTGGTTAGCAGGGACACATTACGAGAGATCAAAACTCGAAAAATGTGTTGTCCGGATCTTCTGAAAATCCTATAATATAATATATAAATGATTTTATAAAACACTTATAAGTGCAGAGTCACACGTGGCGATTTGGCGAGATTCAATCGCCTCTTCTTAGGGTGGCTAATCTCCCCGAACTGCCTTCCCACCGGCTACAACCTAAATCGCCGGCAGGATGGCACTCAAAACGCTTCGTTTTCCAAAGTCACCCTAAGTTTCCTTGTGAGGCAACTTCGGAAAACCAGTCGATCCGAGGGCCATCCCGCCAGCAATTTACATTCTAGGCGACGGGAAGGCATTGCGGGAGATTAGTTGCCTGAAGAAGAGGCAATTTCTAAGGAAAGCAGCTTTTGCTTGTGTTGTAGCCTTTGCCTGTACCTGCCATCCTCTTTGACTTCTGTCTTGTGCAGTAGCCTGCCACCTGCTATGGTGGCCTTTATTTTACTCATAGCCTCAGTTTGGACTCTGTTTACCAGGTAAGGTTTCTACTCTATACCACTACAGCAGACTGCTCTTAGTCCCATCCACTGTTACCCAGCACATGAGCTCTAGTGCACTGCAAAAATCTCACCTAAGGCGTTCCAATTTAATCAATCTACAGCAAAATATTCCTCCATTAAGAAGTATAAGTGAGAGAGGGCAATATGAAGAACTTATTATTCTATTCCTCTTGGAGGGAAAGCCAAACAAGTGGCTTGAGGGATGGATTGATGAAGAAGCCCACTACTGGTTCAAATGTATCTTTGCCATAGGCAATTTCACAAGGGATTTTGGACAGTTTTGTCTAATTTCTCTAATCACCTTTCTTAATACTTCTGTATATGTTGACATGATGTGTTACCTACCCCTCTAATTTCAAGGTATCCTTGACCTGATGCTGTGCTTCAAAAACCCTTGTGCTTGTGGATACCTTCAAGCATAAATAGGTGAAAGATATTGGGAGTATATGTTTGGTCTCCCCAGTGCCAGTTACACCCACCATTAATATCCCAGCGTATGCCTCATTATCATCTGTTCTTGTATCAACCATACAGATTTCAGCTCCTTTATCAGATCTGTAACAGGTTTCTTTGTCAGCTGTTCAGCTTCCAGAACCTGTTCCAGCTTCTTTGCCAGTTGTCGTGCCTCCTGCATCTTTGCTGGCATCTCGGCCCCTGTCAGATTCTATGTCAGCCTCTGCTACTGTGCTGGCTGGAGGATCCCTTTCCACATATGTGCTTGCTGAAGGATAATGATTGACAGTGCACAGTTTCATCCTTTAAAAATATAATTGGTACAAATGGATGAGCCATTAATACCACACTTTGGCCAAAATATGTGTACAAATCATGGCTTTTTATTTGTTTAGCAGTTTGTTTCAAGTGGTTGATCAGTGCTTGCATGTCCTTGTCTAAATCCTAATAAAATCTGACTTACAAGAATACTATTATAAAAATACTTTACCCTTTTTAAAATGGAGTTCTAACTGAAGCTGGCCATAGACATGCAGATATATCCTTATGTCCGACGAATGATTGTTCATTGCAATCTCCCAACCTACCACTACCATTCAGATTAAATAAAGTAGTAAAAAGAACAAATCAGATGATGTTCTGGCCATGAAATGACAGCAATCATATGAAATTTATGTCTGACAGTCACCTGTTGGTATCGTCAGATAGGCAATACTTGCAGAGATATTATCATTATCTGACAGAAGTCTTCGAACCTGTCCAATCAACTAAACAACCAATCGCCATGACACAAAAAATATTGGGATGATCCACACATGGTCCGAAAATCCTACGAAACAAAGATTCTTACAACTTTATCTTTGTGTCTAAGGCCAGTTTATCAACTTTATTGGCAACATGGAAATCAGAGGAATATGCAAATAAACACGTGACTTTGCTTCTAGTCACTGGAGTTAAGTGCATTCACTTTTTCATTTTTAATTTAGGAGTTTATAAAGGTGTGTATTGTATGCCAAAAATAAATGTAAAAGTCGGTGAAATTACATTTTGTATTTATAAACCTCGGTTGATATATGCCATGTAATTTGATTAGAGAATTAAAACATTACAAATGAGTGTATTTATAAAGGTTTCTTTTATTTTTTACATAAAGTCTAGAGAAGTATTTGTTTTTACATTTTTATTTACATTTTTTAAACTTATTTTTACTCTTTAACACCTAAATTTAAATAGTATATTATGGAACTAAAATGGCAATTCACCTTTATAAACATTCCTCTTGATGTCACAGGAAAATGGTAGCCTTGTTTCCATGCTCAGTTTTTGTATTTGTGTGAAATATAGCCAAGCTACCATTCATATGAATAAACAGAACTGAGATTTAAGTGGGATCAATGATCACAGGCAAGAGGAAAGTGTTTGTGGGTTTTGTCTATCATCATTTTACCTCCAGAAATAATTGTCTGCAGACGTAACAAAAAGTGCCTATATAAGTTTTTTTAAGTGTATGCAATTGCTTATAAACTATTAAAATAAATCACTTTTCATATTGTACTTTAGGCAACCAAGAAGACACAACTTTGAAGTCCTGGATTTTCACTGTTATAAGAGTGATCTAGTTTAAATTCTTGGAGAGTACGTTATATTTGTCATTATCACAAGACTGCATTTGAAAGAATCTAAATGATGTTATTTTAAAGAACTACAAAAGACTGCTGCTCAATTGTCCCCTGTGTACTCAATAAATGAAGAGGCAATAGGTTAGTAATTTGAGAAGCGAGTCAAATTTGGAAAGATGACACCTGAGATTTAAGCTCAAAAAGCCCTGATTAAAAGTGATTGTGCTTGGCTTTTTCAGGCGACTGTTGAAAAGCGCATCGCCTCGTGTGGTTAGCACAGGCGTTTTTACATAGGCGCCCATACAAAACTGTCGCCTGCGCCGGTCGCGGCGCTTTGTCGCCGCGACCGCAAACGCGTCGCTATCTCCCCGTGTGGACTAGCCCTAAGAAGGTCTGAAACCCCATTACTGCCAAAAACTTTGCTTACCAAATAAAACAAGGTTGCTACAATGCATGCTCTGTACTATAATGGCTTAATATGGTCAATTTGTGCCCTTTTTTCTGTTCTTTTCTCTAGCTACTGTGGTAGAATATTCAAAAAAGTTGTTAAAAGGTACATTTTGCCTTTAATTTCTCCCCAATAGGACATGTGAGCTGCAACAGGGAATGGTTTCTCTGTGTAGAGAATTTTGCTGTCTGGCCCTGAAAGCTATAGTGTTCCGGAAGGAACAAGCAATCCAGACAATCCATTCCAGTGATCCAGTTCTCATATTGGAGCTCTCTTTCCACAGGAAGGCTGTCCTGTGTAAAGGTATTTAATTGTAGTTAAGTATTAGGAAGGTCTCTCTGAGTGGGGCGCAGAAGAGGAAGGTTACCTGTCTGTGTTAGGAACTCCCACAGTGGCTGGGGGTGCTGCCTGTCACTGCAAGGAGCAGAGGGAGATGTGACCCTCTGTGTCCTTAAAAACATTCAATAAAATTCACCTATGCCCCTGAAGAAGCCGCTGAGATAGATAGGGTAGATAGGCAGGTACTCCTGGAAAAATGGAAGGGAGGGGGTTACAGTCCTGATTGGGGCATACTTTCCTATTAGGAACACTTTGGTGATTCTGGTCACGCTGCAAGTTGGCACAAGACCATCCACTCGTCCACCTGAGCAATTTTATTGAGTGTTTTTAAGGACACAGTCCAGCACTGACGTAGTTAACGCAGTGGGTTTTGTTTGGTCGTGGGAAGTGTGGCACACTAAGGGTGTGTGTGGTTTTTAACCAATAAGTTATTAAAAGTTATGTTTTAAGCTATGGGGAACTAGTGTTAAGCTATCACCAGCACTGTTGATGGCGGTCTGAACTGGGTTGCTGGGAGTTGTAGGACAGGTATTCTGGCTATCAGGACACCTGACTCACACTTCAGTTGTTTTTTGATTGTGATATATTGTATTCAACCTTGCAGACCAGCTATCAAGCAAACATTGTTGTGCAGTGGATGCTAAATTGAACAAGAGTTTGCCTATATAAATCTGTGTTTTTGCCTGAATACATGGTGTCCCTGTCTTTATGCTCCTGATCTTACACTTATCTGCCTACCATAGCTAATTTCCCCCAGAAATTATGTGTACAGGCAGCCAGTTTGTCACACTACTTTTAAGCACATATTGGGCCAGATTCAAGTTGATGAGAAAAAGTCTGTGAAGGTTCTCATTCATCCAGGTATTTTTTTTTCTTTTTGCTTGAAGACATTCCGCTAGTCATCCGACTGGCTTTCTCAACTTTGATTGACCTGTATAAAAATATTTATGGTTATGTACCCTGGAGTCTTACTCCAATCTGCATAATCTGTTTGGTATAACCAACATGGTGTCAGAGACCTTATGGAAGTAAGGTGTTGATTGTATTAGCATGGCTGGAACTATGAGGTCTTATTAAACCGTCCAGTGCAAGATTCTCAAACAACATTGTATGTGGCAGACAATAAGGGACATATTTATCAAGGGTCGAATTTAAAAAACTTCGAAATACAAATTAAAAAAGAATAACCGAAATTAAGTCAAAGTTTTTTTTGGTCGAATAGTTCAGTTTTCGATCGAATAGGTCCGTATTCGGCCAAAATCGAATTTGGCCTATTCCCTAGTCGAAGTACACAAAAATTAGCTCGAAATTCTAATTTTTTTTCATTCGGAAATTCACCTCGACCTTTGATAAATCTGCCCCTAGATGTCACGATCCCCCACCTCTATTCAAACTTGATTTTTCCAAGTTCCCAAAAAAACAAAAGTTTTTTTCTCCTAAAATTAAATCTCTCCTATACATTTTCATGTAATAACCCATGTAATAACTCATGAAATAACGTTTCTCATTGATATGATAGTTTGTGTTTGTTATGGAAATACTGCAGAATGTGATCAGTACAGAGTTGTCATACATAAACTGACCTGATCTGAACTGTGCAGAGAGAGAAAAATCAAAGAAATACCACTTGCCCCTTAAGTCTTGTACTGTGTAACCTGTCCCACCGGTCGATTGGTCCCACTTACCTCTGGACGCGCTGAACAATGGGTTCGGACAGAGGACCTTCTGGCACGTTCACTTCCAGTGTGTCCGCGTCCAACACATGTGTGTCTGACACATTGTTCCAAATAGGAACTTGCACCTGCGTCCAATTGGACCCTAATTAACCCTTCTATGTGTCCATTGGTCCCATTTCCTGTCTTCCATTTTCCTCTCCTTGCCCAAGCTGGCTGCTGTGTACTCAGATTGGGGTGTTATACGTGTGGGGTCGCACAGCGTGGCATAAAGAAGGGGCCGCACAGCGTGCCATAAGGAAGGAGGCTCTATATTGCCATTACGGTCTCCGATGAAGTATGTTTATACCAAACGCGTCAGACCATAAGCTGATGTAGTTCTTCTTCTTTTTTAACGATGTATAAATAAGTGATTTTTTAAAAAAAAACGAATGCGACCGATTTGTGGCCCTGGAAGTGCGCTCCCATACTTTTGGATTCGATACGACTGATTGTCTCCTTAGCGACGGACTCAGGGCGGCAGCACCCGGGTCACATTACCGGAAGGGTAAGCCTATCCTTACTATTTTACATGTGGAAATGGCAGGCATTTGGGTACGAGTATAATCCTTTTGGGATATTAACAGGAGCAGGGTTTGGGGCATATTGCACCCGAACCACTATATTTGAACGGTGAACCAAAGGCAAAAAAGATAACTAACAAACTAAAAGGATAAAGCTTCATAGAAAATTCATAACTCCTCATAATTGATGTATGGTGTAATATTGTTTGAAAAAGTTTTCTATACTGCCATTATACTTATATAAACACACTTGAAACATAAACTAAACAGTAAAATACCAACCAGGTTTGGACTGAGAATCAAAATAGGCCCTAGCACAGGGGTGTCCAAACTACGGCCCGCGGGCCAAATGTGGCCCGCAATCCATTTTTAATTGGCCCGCAGCAAATTCCAAATGTATACCAGAATATGGCCCGCACACAGGGTCAGACTGGCCTACCTGGGCACTTGCAGCGTGCGCTGCGTCTGCACGCAGGGTTTGATTGCGCAGCACCCCGTGACTCCTCTTCCTGATGCGACTGGCCAGAAGAAGGACCCGACGCCTGTAGAAAACAGTGCGCTCATGCTTGCATGCATGTTTAGCACAGCGCAGCAGGGAGCAGCGATGGCCCTGAGACGGCAGCACATAAATATAATCAACATTTTATTGATTCGTAGCAGCCATCTTCCAAGAACTGCCTGGACAGGAGGGAGGTCGGCAGTGTGAGTGAGAAGTGAAAGGGACAGGGGAGAGAATGGTGGAGGTGGGTGAAGGGGAGAGGTCCAGTATGAAGAGAAGAGGGGAGTAAGAAGCTGCTAGGATGGGGAAGTGAAATTGGAGCAGGAGGTCAAGGGAAATAGGGCTCCATGATGAGCAAAGTGGGATTAAAAAAGCAGGGCCCACATCCTATTGTTCCAATGGGGTTAAAAAGCAATTGTAACAAAGCAACACAATATGTTGGACAAATGTAAGGGGCTACAAAGATTTGTACACAGCACTGAATACTATTTGGCCATGCCCTCGTTTGACTTTTTATTACTTATTTAGGGCCTAAATCACTAGTTAGCTACCTCGGAAAGGATATCGGTGTCAGGCTGAATGTCAAGATGAATGGTCGGCCCCAGCACATTTTCACCTCACCAAATCTGGCCCTTGTTGCAAAAAGTTTGGACACCCCTGCCCAAGCATTTCAATTACACAGAGAACCAAACAGCCCCCCACCAGCCACTAAATAATCACTGTCTATGGCATCTTACAGTAGTGATTTGCGGGCCGGCCTGGGACCCGTGGGTTCAGGCCGGATCCTGCACAAAATCTTCGGGTCGCAGGCGGATCTGCGTTGAGCTCTTCTTCCACTCTCCCCACCCGCGACCTAGCGCTTACGGCTTCTGGCGCCAAAATTTATAGACTTGATGTGGCATGGCTCTATAAATCGAGGGGGTACAGCGGGGCGGATACAGGTTGGGAGGGTGGGGGTTGAGAATTTCTCGACCCTCACACCATTATCTTAAAGCAACCACCCTGCCATTTGCCAGAACTCACAGATTGCCTGATACCAACCTCTGGAAATGTTAACTATTGTAGCCAGCTTTCCAGCAGCAAGTAGCTAAAGTGAGCTCTGTATTTTGTCGATTAGCGGCCACTGCACTTTTTTGCACAGGGCACTATTTACCCTAAGGCAGGCTGTTCACAGAGAGAGAGATGTTTCCTATATCTCAGCAGGCAGCTGAAGAGGGTGAGCTACACAAAGGGCTTTGTGCCATGATAACTTCTGTCAGCATTGATTATTTTTCTTTTAAGTATATGGTTTATATAGTTGACAAATTACAGGGAAAAGAGATGATTGGTAATTCTAAATGTACCTGTAGTGTTTTTGAATTAGACAGTCTAACATCTTAAGCCTATATCTCAGAAAGGAACTCATCAGATAGCTTGTCTTCAGAACACTCTGCATTGCAAGTTTGTTTTTTTCCCTGCTGAGAGAGTTCAGTGCCCTTTATTACTTGTTAATGAAGCATTGTTCTGGATGCACAGCTTGAGATCATTAAAACAAATAGTTCTAGTGCTTCTGTGGCTCTTTTTTTCTTTTTTGCAACACAGTGTGTTATTTAATTTGATATAGTTGCATAGTGATTTTGGGTTGAAGCAAGACCATAGTCCATCAAGTTCAATTTCTTTCTGTTTTACTTTATTTGGAAAGCAAATTGTAAGACACCATGAGAGTCTTAAGAAAGTTTAATTCACACTTTTGTGATAATAACATAATTATGATAAATAAATATTTCCTTATGTGGAGCTGGCCTGTTATGTTGAAGAATTCCAACTAGGGATGCACCGAATCCAGGATTCGGTTCGAGATTTGGCCTTTTTCAGCAGGATTCGGCCGAATCCTTCTGCCCAGCCAAACCGAATCCTAATTTGCATATGCATATGAAATTGCGTGCCTTTGTCAGAAAACAAAAAAGTAAAAAAATTTTCCCCTTCCCATCCCCTAATTTGCATATGGGAATTAGAGTTTGGTTCGGTATTCGGCCATATCTTTCGCAAAGGATTCGGGGGTTCGGCCGAATCCAAAATAGTGGATTTGTGCATCCCTAATTCCAACCCAAGGGTCTACTGCAGTTTATGACCACTACTGGGCTAGAGAATAAAATGCAACAACACAATCTATTTTGTTTTTTATTTTAAATGAGAAATATACAAAAGGGCCCCAACCACTCCACCAGATCCCCTAAAAGGGTCCCTGTTCCCTGAACCTGGGACTGAAATGATGGGTTGCAAAGCTGGGTTGTCACATCTGCTGCTGTGATCTCCAACAAGAAGCATGTTTGAAGGGTATACAGTCCTCTGTAGTTCTGTCCCTGAACAAGTCTGTAATAGCCTCAGATACCTAAAAGGATACTAAGAAAATATTTATATAGTTAATCAGGTTGAAAAAACCAAATTCCATCAAGTTCAACCCTTTCAAATGAAACCCAGCATCCATCCATACACACACAAACACAGAGAGCCCTATATACACTGACAAACTATATATACTCATACACTAACTATAGATGTTAGTATTTGTATTTAACCTGGGTTTTTTTGTTATGCACTTGTGACATACTGACATTCATAGCAAACCTTTCATTAAACTGCTCAGAAAACAAACAGCAGTTAAAAAGGACCATTATGTTGTGTTTGCTGACATGTAATACATAGTGTTCAGGAAGCTTGTAATTATTTTCTGAAAGGTGAACTGCATTACAACAGCCTTACAACAAAATACCATGGGACCACGTCACAGTAGAGTTCATTGCCTACAGTTTCCCAGCACTGAATCACGTAGAAAAACACATGAAAAGGAGGCTTCTGCCTACAGTGTCAACTCAGTGCCAGACCAAGTTCATTGCTAATTGATTAATAAAAGTCTCCAAAAAGTTAGCCTTTCCCATTTAATATATAAATAAGAAATAAATGTAGAATACTCATGGGGCAGATTCACTAAAGGGCAACGTGTCTGTCGCTAGCGAAAAATCAGAAATCACCTGACATTGGCAACTCACTAACAGGCATAGAGGACAATTCGCTAGCGAACGAGAACATCACTAGCGTTCATTCGCACTCTATCGCCAGTCGTTACTCTGCAAATTCACTAAGATGTGAATTTTACTGAACATTACCTCTTTCACCAGAGTTTACTTCACCACCTCATACCAGGCGAACTGATAATACGAAGCTAGATCTTCTTCAATCTTATGTCAGTGACATTATATCCTGTATGCCAGAAATGCATTAAAGTTGTTTACAATGGCGACTTTTCTTTTTTTAAAGCAAGATTGCCTTCAAGAGTTGAAATAATAAAGATATATGTGTGAACAAAGGTTTTTAAATAATTTGAGGGGCATGCCACATTTGTTTAAGATTGGGCTCATGTCTATGGCATTAGAGGATCTCTTCTGTCTTTATTATGGCTCATTGGACATTTGTATTAAAAAAAACATCACTATAAAGACGTCCATATGGTTCCCGTCCTATTCAAAATGACCTAAGCGTAAGAGTGCAAGCAAAGTTTCGCTAGGCAGAAATGAACGCTAGCAAAAAAATAGGCCAGCGTTTGGCTGCTGAGACGCAACTTTGCATTTTAGTGAATTAGTGTAGTGGTTACGAATTTGCGTCTGGCGAAGTGGCGCGGTGTGTTACCACTTTTGGAAGCTAACTGGTTGTTGGGGTGAGTGGAAATTTCAAGAGTAGTGGCAAGGAAACCAGGGACACAGTTTTGGCCTAGAGACAGAAGGTGTCCCCACCTGCCCGCCCTGGTTGGCTTTGGTCGGTGGTAGTCAGTTTAAAGACAATGGCACACCATGTGATTAATCGCCAGCAATAAATCTCTGCTTCTATGAGCAACTTATCTCTTGTAAAAGCTTTCCCATGGGCAATAATGTGAATCGCTGGTGGTAAAATCTCATGTGTTGCTTCAATCTCCCAAAAGAGGAAACTTCAAGAGGAAACATCAAACGATTTTGGGAGACTGAAGTGACACATGGGTTTTACTACCAGAGATTCACATTATTGCTGGTGGGAAAGCTTTTACAGGAGATTACCGTAGTTACCAGCAGAAGCAGAGATGTATCACTGGCGATTAATCTCCTGGTGTGTCATTGCCCTAATAGTATGGGCTTATTGTCACAGTTATAGGTTGGGCAGTGGGGTCCTTATCAGTGTGGGTGAATGAGGTTAAAAGCAGACGGCAGTACCACTTCAAAGGGCCTGATTTGCTGTGTAGGGTTCCATTGTTTTCTTCTGAAAATACCTGGAAGATTTTGGTAGCTGGAGACCCTGCATACCTATAGGGACCAAGATAAAGACAGCATATAAGGGTCAGGGCACGCAGGCAGATTTGGGGAGATTAGTCGCCCGTAGACAAATCTCCCGTTCTTCGGGGCAACTAATCTCCCCAAATGAACAATTCGTTGTCCGAAGTTGCCATCCCAGAGTGCCATCCCGCCAGCGATTTATATTTGTCGCCGGGCGACTAATCTCCCTAAATCTACCTGTGTGCCCTGACCCGAATGGGTATGGGCTTCCAGTGGTGATGTTGGTGTTGTAAGACTTCATTGTTGTGAGGGGAGCATCCTATAACCAAGGGCTGACAGAAACAGGCTACTTATCCCAGGGATTTTTATATCCATCTGTTTAAGTTGATTAATTGCTAATGTTATCAATTGAGACAAGTGACTCCTATAGTATTGTATAATGTCTTACTTACTTAAATACCCTTCCAACATCCTTCAGTACAGTATTAAATCTATAAGAGACATAAATAGACATAAATAGACTACACCACAAAATGTTAGAAGTGTTCAAGACTCTCTTGTTATAATAATAATAATATAATAATAAAATGCATGCAATGAATGCCAAATATTCATAGTTATAGGCATACAACAATTAATTAGCACCCTAGATTAAGGGAAACATAGAAGCTTTCTTAATTTGATTCTGGACTTGCCTGCAGATAAAGTGACTTTATCACTTTTACATTTGTTTTTATAAGGTTTTTTGAAGCATCCCCAATCCCTATGATTCTCTAAACTGTCACTGAATAGCAACAGCCAGGCTATATATGTTTTTGGCAGCACTTTTTTCCAGCCCCACTGTAACTGCTGTTCTGGATTTTTAGAGAAACACACGCACAGTTAGTTGTATGAGAACTCTACTAGAAGCTGTGTGTGTGTTTTGGTTCCATGCTTCTAAAGCCTGTTACTGACTCTGCCTTTTGTCCCGTGGTAGAAATGGACAAGGTTATGCTTTGTAGTTGATTTGATTACTGAGCCAGACTCAATAATGAGTAGTGACAGAAATCCCGTTGTTGTATTGACAGTATCTGTTTCGGATGAGTGAACTGTTTCCCATGCACGCAGTGTGGCTTGCCTGTTGCAGCTGTTGGTTTTGGGCACAAGAACTCATTGCTTTGGCAGTAATTTACATTTTTTAATGAACTGTTAGAAACCGTAACTTGTTTTATTTTTTCCAGCTAAATGACTGATTCAAATGATCAGTTAACAGATATGTCCATTCAGGTTCCAGTGTTCAGCAAGGATGTGTATCCTGATTAAACACCTGCACTTTATGTTTAATACAGAGAAAAAGGGTGGTTGGTTAATGACTAAAAGCAATATTCGTTCCTCCAGCTCTTGCTACTTCCTAATGTCCAAAATGCTTATATGCTGTCAATTCTGAAATCTGCCTTACTACACCATCACTCAGTGCTTTGTGGCTATCCTCCTGGTGCACTGGTGGATCTGTTCTGGCCTCTATTGCGGTTTCACACGTGCAATAGTAAGAATACCCTTGTATTAAGGACTAGCTCATGGTACTAAAACCTGTGGTTATAGGTGAGCATTTATACATATACAGCAAATAAATAAGTATACACAGTTATGGGGTAATGTATTAAATGGGTCTTAATTTTGCTACTTGTCTAGTAGCTCATAGCAACCAATCAGCACGCAGCATTTACTAGTCAGCCCCCTGTGAGTGCATTAGACTAATGTAAGAATTTTTATTACATATAAGGCTGAGATCCACACAGTTCCTGGAAACTTCATCACAAGGAATTTTTTTGGGCGCAAGTCTAGAATCACTATGCTCAAGTGGCTGGAGTAAAGTAAAGATTGTCACCTGAAGCAGTGGGAACCGGTTATTTGCAGCAATAAATCACTCTTCACTACTGGGTTATCTGACAGGACAAAGCTTGTACATGCCTGGAGAGGAGAGCTACCTGCCTGAATGTGAAATGTCAACCTTAGTGTTTGTTACAGGAGGAATAATTGTCTGGGGCTGTTTTTCATGCTAATGGCTGTTTTTCGTTATTTGGACAAAGACACCAGGTTCCAGTGAAATTCTTGACATGTCAAGAATCTTATTTTGTGGTAACAGTTTGGGGAAGAGTCTTACCTGTTTCCGTTTCCCATGCACAAACTGAGGTTCTTTCAGGGCCTCGGACTGGGGTGTCCAGGGCCTCCCACCCAGTTGCTATTTCCTCAAACCTGCCTCCCCCTCCCCTGAGGGATGGAGCTCTGGTTACAGGGGTCTTTGGTTACGTAGTGTATATTATAGAAAAATGCAGAATACACTCCAATAAGCAGTTTTGCAATTATTCCGACAGCTCCTGCATTGAACAAGGATCTTGTAGCTCAGTGGTTAATTAACAAAGCAGGAGGCTTCTCCAATCACAAGCCTTCTTGTATAGGATTCCATTCAATGCCAAGTCACAGTGTTTGGCTCCGAAGGGATAGAGCAGCATCCCCAAATCTTCAGTGAGAACCAATGGTCATGTTTATTGTGTTCTGCCTGACATGGCCACAATACTCCCCATTGGGTATATTGCAAAAGTGCAGATACTTTAATGATGCAGTATATTAATTCATGTATTTTAATTTCCCCGTTAATATTACAGGTCTTTATATCCCAAATGCTTTCCCACTCTGTTCTACTGTAAATACCCCTGAGGAATACAAGGGACATGTACCACAAACCTGAGAGGTGTCATTTTTGTTGGACTAGACACACACATATCTGTATCAGACATAATAAATAATATCCCATCATATGGCAGAAAACAGAGCATCATACCCTCTGTAAGCCTGCTTCCACTTGGCCACCACTAGCTCCCCGTCAAATACATTTAGGCACTACTTTACAACTGTTTACACAACCCTAATGGAAAGTAATTCTGAAGCAATAAACATTGCTAATTTGAAAATCACAGTTCTCAAGGGTAATTTCTGCATGGACAATAAATAGAATGTTAAGAATACCGAAAATATTTCATTTTATAGTAACAGACCCCCAAGGGGCATTTTTAAGATTCCCTCCTACCTACAGTATGCTTTTGTTGTCAGGGCTGCCATCAGAAATCACAGGGAACCGCACAACAACATTTGTCTGGGCCCCGCTTGCTACCCCTCCCCCACACATCAGTACGAAGGCCACACAAGACACAAGTGTTAAAACATTAAGTGCCCTCCTTAAAAAAACATTTGTGGCTAGGGCCCCTGATTGTTGTGTTATATCTCTGTTATATCATCTGAATTAGGGATGATCCTGCTTCTGTTATGTTTGGAGTTTTAACGTTACCTTTGGCTGGTGGTACTGTAAGATGCTTTGTCCTTAAACTATTCTGAAAACTTTTGACTGTAAAACAGCACTGTATTACTGTGGAAGACCAGTTTCAGACAAAAAACAATGGAGATTTATGCAAAGATGAAACATATAGCTGGGTCAAATATAGTTCTATAGCAGCCATGGATGAATGAAAAAATTACATAGTCAACACCAACAAAAAGAAGATTCTTCTTTTGTCCCTTCCCCCTAGGTTTGTGTGTTACAGGTATGGGACTTGTTATCCAGAATCCTTCCAGGCCCGGACTGGCAATCTGTGGGTTCTGGCAAATGCCAGAGGGGCTGCTGGTAGGAGGCTGTTTTGGGCTGGTAGGGGGCTGTTTGGGCCTCTGTGTACTTGGAATGGCAGGGCCTATTTTGACTCCAAGTCCAGGCCTGCTAGGGACCTGGGGTTTTCTGGATACTGGATCTTTCAGTCATTTGGATCTTGATACCTTAAGTCTACTAGAAAATCATGTAAACATTAAATAAACCCAAATAGGCTGGTTTTGCTTCTAGAAGGATTAGTTATATCTTAGTTTGGATAAAGTAGATTCTATGGGAGAAAACATTTTCATAATTTGGAGCTTTCTGGATAACAGGTTTCCGGATAACTGATCCCATACTTATACTGAGTCGGCTTGCATCTATTAAACCATGGCATGTGTTTTGGTGTCATAAGGGGCATGGAGCGCTCTATAGCAGAAATAATCCTCTACGATTTTATCATTCTCTATACAGGTATGGGACCTGTTATCCAGAATGCTCGGGACCTGGGGTTTTCCGGATAACGGATCTTTCCGTAATTTGGGTCTTCATGCATTAAGTCTACTAGAAATTCATTTAAACATTAAATAAACCCAATAGGCTGGTTTTGCTTCCAGTAAGGATTAATTATATCTTAGTTGGGATCAAGTACAAGCTACTGTTTTATTATTACAGAGAAAAAGGAAATTTTTTAGAAATTTGAATTATTTGGATAAAATGGAGTCTATGGGAGACAGCCATTCCGTAATTCGGAGCTTTCTGGATATCGGGTTTCTGGATAAGGGATCCCATACCTGTACAATAAATAGCAGAATGCTGTGCAGTAGAAGGTGTAAAATAATTCTTCAATTTCATTTTAAATTGCTGAATGTTATTGACCACACTATACTGTATGTGAAACAATGCAGTACTTAATAAATTTTAACTCTGCCACATCAGTTTGTATAATTATATTACACTCTTCTGTACATGGCACTTAATTCATGTGGCAGTTGGAATCCCACTACAACAGTCACATCCTCACTATGGGGCATATATATCAAAGCCTGCTAATAGAATTCACAGCTTTGTCTTTTCTGGTTGTCAGGGCCACAGGGGGGAGTAATTCACACATTGATAAATATGCCCCTAGAAAACACACAAGTCAACAGAGGGCGGTAAACTGTGACCATTATTTTCACCCTTTGATAAATACGCCCCTAAATTTGTCAGTATCACTTTAACCCAGACCAACCAAACCAGACCAATTTATCATCAAGCTTTCCCTGTTTTGTTTTGAGAGAGGGGGTAGAATGAAAACACAAATCTGATTGGTTGCTATGAGACAATGTCCAAGCACAAACGCAATTGAATTGAACGAGGGCCAATATCTTATTTTGTTCTAAAGCAGAATAAAATCAGTAATTGCCTGTGATTTTGGAGAACAAATACCTATTTTATCAGGGCACTAGCTTGCAGTTCAGACTGGTGCATTGTGACATCTAGTGGCTAGAATGTATATACAGCATATTTTAAAATGAGAACAAATGGAAGAGAGAAAATAGTAAATTATTAAAAAAAGGCATCAGGATGATTTGTAGCTTGGCTACAGTTTAGTCATAGTCATCTCTCTGCAGAATTATGACAGCTAGGAGATTAATAAGTGCAGGAAATAGGATATATTACTTTGTGCAGTGCAGGGAGATCATGTATTTGTCCTCAAATGCGTGTTCAAAGCAAAATCAGCATCAAAGAACCCTGATTTACTATGCCATTCTCATCTAACTTATTAAAGTTTCTAGATGATCTGTTAGTAACTTGGCTGAAACAAGGCAAACATAAACAACATAACATCATAAATAACATTGGGGTGAACATAAAAAATTGTCAATGAATGCATTCAGTTGCAGATCACCATCTATCACTATGAAAATAAACATACAATTAAAAAAAAATTGTCCTGCCATTTATATTTTATATTTATAATGTCCAAAGGAAGCACCACCTATTAACTGGGGACCCCTCGTTATAATTAGCATAGGTTCTCCAGCATAGTCACAAATAAGATCACGGTCAATTCAAAGTCTCAAAGACTTTAGTAGGAATGTCCATACAAGAACACAGGGGGGTGGGGCTTATAAGAATGTGGGCAAGGTTCAAAGCCAAAAAGTGGGCATGTTTAGACATAACATGGAATGGCCTGCATGGACCAGAGGTCTAATTTGTTGTTTTTCAAAGCTAAAGAACAGATGCAAATACCAATTTCTTCTCTGTGGCTAACCTTTCTCTAGTACGGGGTATATCCTATATGAAACAAATTAGACATCTACCAGAGAAAAGACCTTTAACCCCTTTGTGACACACGAAGTGTATGGGAGATTTTTTAGGTTTTGCAGGTGACCCACAGGATCTTGTCATGCAACAGCACAAGATTTTGTGGGATGCTACTAAATCTGATCCCTTAAGGGGTAATGTAACAAAAAGCATAAACTGAAAAATCATTTGCATAAATAAGAACACAAATTAGCCACCAGCTGTGGATCCAACACCATCCGACAACATCTCCCCATGCAGTTCTGCTTAGACTCTTCACTAGCATATGCAGATTTGCCCATGTAAGCTGCTGGTCTGCTAAAACTGCCAGGACGTAGGACTGTTGCAGATCAATTTTCACTATGCTCCATCTATTAATTCTCATAAAGGTTGATACTTTTCCAGCTGTATACATCAGATCAAGTATGGAGGTGTTTGGCTTTAAAGAAAACATTTGAAAGAAGGGGTGCCACTATGGATCTAGTGCTGTAGATTCTATGATCCATGGCCCATAAAGGGTTAAAGCTCCTGCATCCAACAGTTTAGAGGGCGAGTGAACAAAGAGTTAAATCAATTGCAACCTTTTAGAGTCAGTGACCCGGCTTGCTGAAAAGTAGGCTACAACAGGGAAACATGGGGGCTGGGTGACAAAGCAAACTGATTATTAAACTGTCAGTTCTGGAAATTGCTTCCATAAAAATTGAAGCAATTTCATTTTACATTGACAAGGGTGACTGAATACATTGTACTTCTGCTATAATGCAGGTACTTTTTAAACTCTGCCCCCTCTGTTTGTATAAAGATATTATGCTGTTCTGTACATGACAATGATTGTCATGTACGGAACTTAAATTGATGTGGCAGTTGGGATCACACTATACCGGTCACTATTGTACTATATAAAATATTAGTGGATCTAAACCTAAAACAATGAATTGGTGTAAACTTATTTAGAGGGGTCCTCTGAACACTTTTGCCATTTACAATAATTGTTTCTACATGTGGTTTCTGAGATATTTGTAGTGTTAGACCACCAATGGTAGGCACGGTTCAACTGATTTCTATGAGGGCCCAATTAATATACAAGTTGATTTTAGGTTTTCCAATTGTTCTTGGTTTATGTAGTTTAACTTTGATTTTGCTTTAGAATTACCAAAGGATGTGGTTTATATTTTTGAGCTTTGACAGTGATACAATTTGTTGCCTGTTGCCATTAAGTTATGGAGGTTGTAACACGCACACAGAAGAAGAATAACTGCTATTTAGGCTTTTATTTATTTTAACATGTTTCGGGCATCAAGGGCCCTTTTTCAAGTTACACTTGTTCAGAGATATCACAAGTAGGATGTCAGTGATGGAGCATCCAGAGAACCACAACAAACACTTTTTTATTAAATCTTCAACTTGTGTCCTTGAATGTTGTGTACTTAACTTCAATCAACATGAAAAATACACTTGTGTATTAAAGGAACGGTAACGCCAAAAATTAAAGCGGTTTAAAGAAATTAACATAAAATATACTGTAAGCACGCTCTGGTAAAAGCCGTGTATTTGCTTCAGAAGACTACTATATAGTTTATATGGCATTTTTAAATAGGTTTTTATAGCAATAGTAACTCCAAAATCTGGAAATTAAAATATAATGAACTGTTGCTCTTACAGCAAGCAGAGTGTTTGCTTCAAAATACTACTATAATTTATATAAACAAGCAGATGTGTAGCCATGGGGGCAGCCATTCAAGCTGCTGGAAAAAAAGTAAAAAGTTTCGTAGCAGATAGATAATCCCTGTCCTATACATTGGTGTTTTATCTGCTGTTTCATTTGTGCCTTTTCCAGCTTGAATGGCTGCCCCAAGACTACACATGAGCTTGTTTATTTAAAACTATAGTAGTCTTCTGAAGCAAACACTCAGCTTGCTTCAAATCTTGGGGGTGGTACCTGCCCAGTGTCCCCCCCCCCCAACCCTAGCACCCTAAACCCATGCCTCTTCTGCCTACCCCTAATTCCAGTCCTACTTGTTTAAATCCAACATAATATAGCCAAGAAGGCACCAATACTTGCCCACTAAATGCCAGTTCACTGAAGTCTGTGGGAAACAGTTTATACGTAGAGATATCACAACAATGGTGTAGTAGCTTCCAAAAAGATATATTCAGGAATCATTCTATGGGGGTAGCTGTGAACTCATGTATGTACTTTCTTGCATCTTTTTTGTTGCATTATTGCTCGTACAAACTACAAAACATTAATGACAGAAGTGGGCTTCTAGTCCTAAAAAGCTAGGGATTTACCTCCCATGATTCTTCTCTTATAGAGTAAAATGTCAAGTTTTTTTTTTTTTTTTTAATAAAGGCAGTATTAGAGGGTAGGGTTATTGAATCTTTCATGGAGTCCCATCCAAGGACATAATCTGATACAAGTATGATTAGCAACAAGATACTAGGTAATTGAGCAAAGTAACCCATGTACAGTATAGGCATGAGACCCATTATTCATGATTTGGACCTGGGGTTTTCCAAACAAGGGATCTTTCTGTAATTCTGCTAAAACATATTTAACCATTATATAAACCCAAAAGAATTAGAATTGTTTAATTAAAATGGCCTTCCCATAATTCTGTGCTTTTGAGATAACCACTAGATGGTGCTGCATACACATTGTGCAAAACAACTTGCTAATCATTAAGGTCATGACTACTAGTCATCCATATCCCCAAAAGGGTGCTCTATCCTATTTAATAGAGAGCTATTACAAAACTTTTCCAGCCTCTTAACATGACAATTATATCAATTTTTAAAATATTATTAAATAGCACAAATAGTCTGTGCCACTATTTTATTGTGGCAGAAGGTACTCAGAGTACATGGGGCAAGTGTAAATCTAAACTAACTTTATGGGTGTAAAGTATATATTTTCATAATGTGATTAAAGGTAAACTAACCTTACATTTCAGAGTTTTAAAAGATACAGCTACTAAATTATTTGCAGTATTGCAGCCATTTCCAGTTGGCAACTAAAAATGTTGCGATTGTGTGTGGGGGAGGTCACAGACTTTTATCAGGGCCTCACTTTCCATGGCATATCATTTAACAATCTTCAAGGTGGGTAATGACTTTACAAAAACCCTTATAATTTTGGCCCATAATGAGCGATAACAAAATGATGGGAAATGTTTATTAATGGGATACTAGTGGGGGTTCTAGTCACAAACCTGTGGTAACTAAAGAAGAAGGAGAGTAGACCACTGCACACTATCACTTATTTTGACCTCACAACAGAGTTCCTGGAGTAAACAATCAAATGAATAGGCAAACTATACAATTTGCGGAATAACAGACAGACAGACAGACAAATGGCCAATCCCTTGCTTGTGGAGGTAAGTCACGATACTAACTTCACCCAATTGTAAAGAAAGAATGCAACAGGTGGTCTATAATATCTGGATTCAGATTCATGATAGTTCTTGAATAAGGATCCAAAATCCCATTAAAAATATTATTCTTGTAACACTCAAACACTTACATATCCCACAATGTTGGGGAAAACATCAAAATAATAGGCAAATGATAGGAATTTTAATATATACCTTATTAAAATCAGTACCAAAAAAAAAGAAAAGAAAATTAGCACCCAACTCATAGTTTACTTATTATCTATCTTTGCTCCTGCCTTGAGCTGGAGGGGCTGTGGATTTCACTATATTATATCAATTTCCTAGAAAACAGAATTAAAAAGGCAGCATATACTGGATTAACCAAGATATAAGACTAAAGATGGCCACACACGGATAGGCCCACAGGCTGCATGGATGGATACTTTAATACAGGCACTACACGTGGAAATCCACCCAACATACACCTCCCAGAATAGCATGGTGAAAATGGTGTGGTCACGCCCATTTTGTGGCCACACCCCCTAATTACCATGTTAATTTTACATAATTTGGCAGGTTATTGAAGTATGAACACATTTCTGTTTTTATGTGTTATTATAGTTTTGCTAATGAAGGTTAATTGCGCCTTAAGCTGCTAGGCACAGTTTCCCCAAGAGACCTGCTTATCTTAAAAATGGGTTATTTTTTTTGCTTATATTAAATTGTTACAAAAGTATCTGTCAAAATCCAATTAAGTTAAAAACTTATCATTTTCTGGTTGTTCAGTGCAGGAGATCAAAGAGACAGGACATGGCAGTAACAATTCGGTACTGCTGGTTGAGCCGTCAAAATCGGGACTGTCCTGCTCAAAACGGGACAGTTGGGAGGTATGCACTAAGGTCTGGTCTTAGTCTTGATTTTAAAACATTCCATCCACAATATTAGTTATTATGGATAGCCAAACTTGCCCAAGGTATCCACCATCACCAAGAAATGTAGACAACACATTACAGCAGGGATCCCCAACCTTTAGAACCCATAAGCAACATTCAGAAGTAAATGGGAGTTGGGGAGCAACATTAAAATGAAAAATGTTCTTGGGGTGCCAAATAAGTGCTGTGACTGTCCATTTGGTAGCCTCTATGTGGGTTGTGAACCTAAATTGAGGCTTTTTGGCAGTGCTTTGAGGCCACTGGGAGCAATATCCATTGGGTTGGAGAGCAACACGTTGCTCACGAGCTAGTTGGGGATCACTGCACTACAGCAACACATGTCCATATAAAGCAAAAAAATAAGACAAAGATGGACACTAGTAAAGTCTAGCTAACCTATGTTGCAAATTTAAAATGTATCTGATTGATGCCTTTACTAAATAGGAATCAATTAGGTTTGATCAACCTAGTTTGTGATTTCCCATTTTGTCTTCTTTAACCACTCTGTACCCCCTTTCCCCAACATTTTTCATACACCAACTCTGTTACATCAGAACACACAGCAATCCACTTAGTAAAATAATTCTGCAAGCATGGATAACAGCACCGACAGCAGTTCTCACTTTTCTCTTTATTACAATAGGAATACTGGTTTACATACATTAATGGCTTTTGTCAAACTAAAGAAAAATTAAATGTTTACATAATTTTGGCAACACAAATTAGGATATATTAGTATATTTATCTTGGCCCAACTCTGTTTTTGAAGGCTCGCATTGATTTTGCCATCATTGGAGCAATTTCTGAGGAGGAAAAATAGAAGTCAGACTCTGAACATGCAAATATTAAAAACACATTTATGAACCCGATAAACCTTTATATTATAAACTAGTGTCAAATCAAGACCAGGCCAAAGTCTGGGCCATGGCATCTCCTACAGAGCCGCATGCAACAGTCCTGATAATGACTTAAATGCTGAAACTAGCTGTCTCTCAGCTCTGCACTTGGGAGAAAAAAAATAAAAACGATCAATTTTAAACACTGTCCATAGGCCTCTTCTAATGAGCTACACATTGCAGCCTTATCTAGTGTAGAAGTCCTAATACCCCAGGCACAGTGCAGTATAAACCCATGCAGAACTTTCATTTTTACAGTGCTCCTATTTAAATCATGTGTCTCCTAAAGGAGGAGCACTCCTCCAAATATAAACATGTCAGTCAGTGAATAGGGTTTTTGCCAAAAAATGTTTATGCTCATGGCCAGCATTAAAATGTAATTATGGTGAGCATAAAGACACAAGTTTACCTCCTTCTTGTTTAATATTAATAGTGTTCCCCCCGATGTCTGGTTAAGTAGGCATGGGGGCCTTTAAACCATTGCCTCATGGATATCTGATTTTTGACTTGCAATACAAGTCATTTATGTTAAATAGATAACATCTTATACCTGCAAGTTATATTATATTAGATGACACAGGCTAACAAGATGGACTAATCATGGACTTACTTCTCACAGTCTTCTTTGGATCTTGGCTTGGTCCTCCAGAATGGATATTGTTATTAACAACCATGCTAGCTGGTGTGTTTTGCTTCTGAGTTGTAACACATTTGTCTTTATTTTCATTCTTCTGCTGCCTAGGAATTTAGAGAAAGTTTAAAAGTTGGATTTGCAATGTGCTATACATAAATCAGTACCTTGCTTTCTCTGTTGCATGCAGATTGCTAAACTCAGCAGATTATGCATTTAGAGGCCCCCCACCTCCTCTGCACGTAATTTTTGTGCCAGATCCGTGTCGGCGCAAGCATCCAGCAGGCCCTGGGCAAGTGAGGGCCTGGGTACAATCGCACCTGCCGCAACCCCAGTAGTTACTCCACTGGATATCTACTGATCTTGCTTACGCCACAGTTCAGCAAAAACACAAATCAAGTCTATGTTGCAAGGGAGGAAAGCCATCACTGCATCCCTGCATAGTGGTGCACCTGCAACACCCTATACTAGAATACCCCATAAAACAGAGAAGGTGATTAACATGTTGTAAACCAGGTTATATTACCTTCATGTTGCTCTGACTTCTGTAACCAAGGATTAAAATACATTTTGAAACCTGCACAAAATCTAAAATGGATTTGGTCATGATTTTTATGGTGTAGTTTATTTATAAATCACATGTTTACATTGCAAATACATTACCATATAGATTTTTTTCCTGATCAACACATGTATTTTTTTTTTTTAGCTGTAATACTGGTGTGTAGGCAGCCATCTCCGGTCATTCTGCCTAATCTGTGCTTTCGGAAAGAGCCAGCAATTTACAATAGTTTATCTGAAAGCCGTTCCATTGTGTCTATTCAATGTAGTTGGAGGAGTGCCAGTGGGACTTGGATTATTACTATTAAGTGCTATTCTCATATCTACCAGGACGGTTATCTGGTTACCTTCCCATTGTTCTCCTGTTACGCTACAAAGTGGGGGGGGGGTGAAATTTCAACTTGTAGCGCAGCAGTAAAGAATGGCTGAAGTTTATTAGAGAACAAGTAACACGAGTAAGGGCAGCTGGGAAACCTTGTCAAAACCAAGAACATGTCTAGCCCCATATCAAATTTTTTAAAATAAATAAAACACATCAAAAACATTCACTCCTGAGTTGCTGCAGTGAGAGAAAGGAGCATGGATCTGAATTTATCAAAATGTGAGTTTAGAGCTTAATAAATAAAAACCCCCATTCTATTTATTCCTCTGTGATTTTTAGAACCATATTTATCAATTGCTGAATTGGCGGGGCAGGTCCATGCAGGTCTATAAATAGAGGGAAGATGGCGGTTGCAGGCGGGTTTGGGTTAGTAGCGAATTGAGTTTGTGTGTATATATATGTGCACAGGGTTTCTTGTTTTAAGGGGTTGAACTTGAGGGACTTAACTATCTAGGTAAAGGCTTAAAGGGATACCATCATGGGAAAATATTTTTTCCCAAACATAATCGGTTAATATAGTGCTGCTCCAGAATCCCTTTAACCCTCTTGATTAAAATCCTACTTTTAGTGAAGTTACGCAATTTTGGGGTTCTGCTTTTTTACACTTCCATGTATGTAAGAAACATTGCAATGTTTGGTCAGACTATTACAGAGAGTAACTGCCACAGACATAATGGTTGGTATGCAAATAGCATTTTGCCAAACTTTGAACTAAGCTTTCAGATGGGCGGGTTAAAAAAAGTAAAAAGGTTGAACTTTATGGACGTGTGTTTTTTCAACCTAACTTACTAGGTTACTATGTAAGGGTAAAGTGCAAATATTTGAACCATCCCCAAGAAGTGTATTTTCTGTGCAAATTCTAGAGGTGTTATAACATGCAAACCCCAGAAATCTGGGCAATAAAATCTGTGAATGAGTGACCACCTAAAGAGATTTCTATGAAGTGTTTTGAACTGAAGCCATACAGTCAGTGCAGCAATCAGTGCTATAGACGTGCAGGTTTTCTTCTTTGTATGATTTAAGGTCATTTGTTTCGATGTAACAATCTAGAACGAACCATTCAGATTAAATAAAGTAGGAAAAATAAATCTGATGAAGTTCTGGCCATCCATTGATTGACAGCAATCGTACGAAAGTTATATAGACAAATAGCAGTGACAGTCACCCATTGATATCATCATCAGATAGTCAATAAATACATGCAGAGATTATCATCTGACAGAAATTATCCAACATGTCCATTGGACTAAACAGATTCCCATGGCGTGACAATTATTAAGACTCCACACACGGTTCAAAATTTTTTGAAACAAAGTTTCGTACAACTATATCTTTGCATCTATGGCCAGCTTAACACTAGCCCTTTATTTGATAAGTTGCCAGCACTGGATGGATAAAGTTAGGTATTCTTTAGTAATAACATTTCCAATACATCTGATCAAATTAGAGGCACTGATCTGCATCAAACAATTTGTTTCTTCCATTAAACCATTTTTGCACAGCAGTGTTTGGCATTCTGGGAAGCTGCAATACGGCTGTGGAGTGGTAACAGCTGCTCTACCTTTTCTGTTCTTCTGCACTTGCACAGAAGCATCATTCCATCACCCAGGATTATAATTAGACTATACAACACATGGGTCTCCCTTTACAAGGCTGGTCTAAATCAATACTTCCACTCCTTCCTGAAAAAGCCACCAGGATGGTAAGGCTGCTGTATTTAACTCCTTGGTGCTAAACAGGTCTCCGTTTACAGCATGGAGTGCAACATTTTCACCCCACCTGGAAACTTTCTAACGGAGCTGAATGAAGACCATAAAATGATTAACCCTGAAAACAAAAAAATAACTGGTGAGCATCCTACCAATTAGAAGTAAGTCCCAAATAATTCACATTGAACCAAACCAAAGAACCTAATAAAAACCTGACCATTGGTTTCTGTCAACCACAAAAAGCAGTGTATTGATTGTAGGAAGAAGTCGCACTCACAGGTCTTCGCAGGAACAAAAGTGATAATGCCCTCAAAGGCACAACTAACGTTTCGGCCGAATCCACAACCTTTCTCAGCCTTTGAGAAAGGCTGTGGAATCAGCCGAAACTTTTAAGTTTTGCCTTTGAGGGCATTGTTAATAAAATCACTTTTGTCCAGCTAAGACCTGTGAGTGTGACTTCTTCATACAATCTATATCCAGATAGCTCTATATCTATCATATCTTTTTACTTATAATAATAAAACTGTAGTAAGCCTTTAAAAAGCATCAGTATTCGTATTTTATTTGGTTTATGCGGTGGCAATGCAGAAAGGTACTTGTAGAGCTATTAGCACTTTTAACACCACAAAATAGCATCTGAGATATATATTCTAGAACGATTACCATCTGCAAATGTCTTATTGCACTTAATTTAAAATAATCTATAGGTTATAATAGGGTAAAGAAAAATTTAAATGGGGGGGGGGTGGATTTAAAAAATAAAAATACAATTAAAAGCTAAAGTGCGTCACCAGGGCATAGCAAGACTGACTGGCAGGAACAGGCAGATCATGAATTCAATGAGATTTCCAGATCAGGTTTCAGACTTCAGTTACAAAACTAAAATAGTTTATAGTGGCCTAGCAGCAGGTAGCACAGTTAGAAATACAGAGATGGGCGACAATGTGAACTCTTTGTGGTGCACTGTATAGTATAAGAAAAAACATTGCTGTTCTATAATGACTGGGGAACTTAGATTTGTTGTAAAAAGTATTTTTTCCCCCCCAATACCCTAGCATAGTTATTGGGTTAGGATGGAAACACAACAGTACAGTGACAGAACACTATACACATTTCATATTTTTAGACTTGATGTGGCAAACCGAGTAGTCTATATACACAGCCAGAGGGCAACATAGTGAATAAGGATGCATACATATACACATATTTAAACTAGAACAGTTAATGCATAATTTATGATCTGGATGAAACTGTCAAAATTTTTTGAAGCAACCGTGTTTAAGGTTTTAGTGAAGCTTAATAACTGTTTTAATTCTGTACTTCGGTTTTTTCTTGAAACAGGAAATTGCCATAGGTCTCTTTAGTGTAGCTTTTGTGATCTCAAAAGAATGGTTATACTAAAAATTCTATGAACCATTTCTTTGTTCCACCCTATTAATGTATAGCTTGCATTAGCCCAGTAGGGAGAGGATTCTGGGCATTTACTGATATTAGTAAAAAGTATAATGCTGCTACAAAATTAGTCATTGTAACCCACAACTAGTTCACTTAGTTTGTAAGCCTACAGGGCAGGGACTGACTTTCTCTTGTCTCTTAACACACAGCACTTAAACTTGAATACAAGTATACAGTATTTTGTATTTCTCTTATTATGCCATCGCATTGACCCCAGTATGTCATTTTCTACTGTGCAGTGTTGTGTACAAGTAACAAAAAAATGCAAAAAAACCACACACTAAAACTATGCATACTTCCCAAAGAGAAGACTTTTACACCTTTAAATCAATTAAAACTACAAAAAGTGTCTAACAAACACCTCAAACTGATTGAGACAGGGAGTTATGTGGTGGTAGTGTTAGTCCTGCAGATTAGCTTGCAGCCTCTGATTTTGTAACCTTGCAATACCTGTACACTGTGTTAAAGCAAAGGGAAGAAACAAAATTACTTGAGTTTATCGATTGGATGAGGCTGTACAATTGGTCCAGCTGTCCCAAGAATCTCCTGTCGTCGCCGAATATTACGCGGAGGTTTGGCTACACCATTTATATAAGCTAATTTTACCTGACGACCTGAAAAGATAAGAAATCCCACAAAGACGGGAGTTATATAAAACGGGGGTTTCAGTCAACTCTTTCTATTTTACATTTTAAGTTCTCCAAATTACAAGATATTAGATATATACATGGTAGGAACATTTTTTCCCTTTCCCATGGGCACTAATGTAGATGAACGGAGGGAAAACATGCAATACAGACTGGAGAGGAAACTTTGGGCTCACACACTGTATAGTTTTCCCACCTGCACTTACATTAATGCCGGTGGGAACAGACGTTTGGTCAAATGCAGTTACACTTCAAATGGTATTTGAATTAAATTCTATGCAATTTTGTAACATGCATGAATTAAACAACTTTCAATTTTTGAGTTTGTAAATGCAATTGAAAATAGTCGTCTCCTCTTCTAGATGTGCTCTATTGGTAGTCAGCTCTCCTCCAGCCAAGACACAAATATCATGCATATTCTGTAGTTAACAGACCAATAAAGAGAAAAAAAAAAAAAAAAAAAAAAAGTGTACAAGGCATTGTGGAAATGGATAGTTTTGCTGAAGGAGACATTATTTCTTATGCACCATTTCTGTAGTGCAGTAAACAAACTGCTTCCAATTCCATTTACCAATATAGTTACATAGTTACATAGTTAAATTGGGTTGAAAAAAGACAAAGTCCATCAAGTTCAACCCCTCCAAATGAAAACCCAGCATCCATACACACACCCCTCCCTACTTTTAATTAAAATTCTATATACCCATACCTATATTAACTATAGAGTTTAGTATCACAATAGCCTTTAATATTATGTCTGTCCAAAAAATCATCCAAGCCATTCTTAAAGGCATTAACTGAATCAGCCATCACAACATCACCCGGCAGTGCATTCCACAACCTCACTGTCCTGACTGTGAAGAACCCTCTACGTTGCTTCAAATGAAACTTCTTTTCTTCTAGTCTAAAGGGGTGGCCTCTGGTACGGTGATCCACTTTATGGGTAAAAAGGTCCCCTGCCATTTGTCTATAATGTCCTCTAATGTACTTGTAAAGTGTAATCATGTCCCCTCGCAAGCGCCTTTTTTCCAGAGAAAACAACCCCAACCTTGACAGTCTACCCTCATAATTTAAGTCTTCCGTCCCTCTAACCAATTTAGTTGCACGTCTCTGCACTCTCTCCAGCTCATTTATATCCCTCTTAAGGACTGGAGTCCAAAACTGAACTGCATACTCCAGATGAGGCCTTACCAGGGACCTATAAAGAGGCATAATTATGTTTTCATCCCTTGAGTTAATGCCCTTTTTTATGCAAGACAGAACTTTATTTGCTTTAGTAGCCACAGAATGACACTGCCCAGAATTAGACAACGTGTTATCTACAAAGACCCCTAGATCCTTTTCATTTAAGGAAACTCCCAACACATTGCCATTTAGTGTATAACTTGCATTTATATTATTTTTGCCAAAGTGCATAACCTTGCATTTATCAACATTGAACCTCATTTTCCAGTTTGCTGCCCAGTTTTCCAGTTTAGACAGATCACTTTGCAAAGTGGCAGCATCCTGCATGGAACCTATAGTTCTGCACAATTTAGTATCATCTGCAAAAATAGAAACAGTACTTTCAATGCCCACCTCCAGGTCATTAATAAACAAGTTGAAAAGCAAGGGACCTAGTACAGAGCCCTGTGGTACTCCACTAACAACACTGGTCCAATTAGAAAATGTTCCATTTACCACCACTCTTTGTAGTCTATCTTTTAGCCAGTTCGCTATCCAGGTACAAATACTATGTTCCAGGCCAACATTCCTTAATTTAACCAGTAACCTTTTGTGTGGCACTGTATCAAATGCTTTAGCAAAGTCTAAGTAAATCACATCCACTGCCATCCCAGAATCGAGGTCTCTACTTACATTCTCGTAAAAAGAAATTAAGTTAGTCTGGCAAGATCTATTACGCATAAAACCATGCTGGCACAAACTCATAGTATTATGATTTGCTATGAAGGAGAACCAATGCTTTAAAGGAGAACCAAACCTTTTCATTAAAATCCCCAACCCTACATAGACCCCCTCACTGCTCCCCCCAGTCTAGGTGTTACCCTGGGTAAATGCCTCCAACTCTTTACTTACCCCTCGTTGCATCGAAGTTCATGGGCACCATCTTCTCTTCGGGTCTTCTTCTGGTGCTTCTGCAATTTCCGTGGCTTTCGGTGCATGCGCAGTTCGGGACCGGAAGATTGCGCCAACTGCACATGTGCCAATACGCAGCTCTCTTTCCGAAGATTACCGAATAAAAGAAGATGGCGCCCGTGAACGCTGATGCCCTGAATCTGCAACGAGGGGTAAGTAAAGAGTTAGGGGCATTTACTCAGGGTAACAACAGGGGGGGGTCTATATAGGGTAGGGGATTTTAATAAAAAGGGTTTGATCTCCTGGAAAGCGTCTTGGAATACATTTTCTTTTATTATGCAAAAAAGTTTTTGCATGAACATCTTAAGGAATTCTCATTCAGGAGCAGTTACATAGGAGGTACAGTCTAAAATACAATAAAAATAAACAAAAAACTGCAGTAAATACATTGCTCAAATAGGAGGTATAGAGCAAAGCAAGATATGCAGATAAAAGGTGAATGATTGTGGTTAACTTTTTCACCCACTTTCTTTCACATTATACAGTTGCTCATACTAAAGCTCCCCATGTAACATCAACAGCCACGAGAGGTCCGTTAGTTGTACATATATAGTCTCCGTTCTAATAGGAGGGGTCTGAATATTTTGCGTGCTCGCTCAGTGTATTTTTAGTTCAAAACCTCCACCAGCCCTGTAACTACTCAATACAGGGCACATTTACACTTTTCCACCCAGAATTAATATGTACTGTTTTTTATAATTTGATTTACACATTTAACCCTTGTCGACTGCACAAATAAATCAACACTGGCTGGAACCACCCTGATTTAATATTTGGTAGACCTTGGGCCATAATGGTTTGCTTTACAACAACAAAATTATGCCAGTCATATGGGGGGGTGCCTACTGTGAGGCACTGTGTGCCAAAATAGTTCTTGTGCGTGGGCAAATATATTTATAAACTCTGCATAAGCTCTTATAAATTATATAGGACATTTAAATGAAGCCCATGAATCTTTGTAAGAATTACACACTTATATTGGTGTGCAAATATTGACACAAACAAATTCTAACACATATACACTACTAATACTTTTTGGTGGAAAAAAAAAAACAAAAAACATTTAGTATAACTGTTACTTTACCTTTTGGTTTGCCAGAATGAGCAGAACTGATATTTTGCGTTATCATTTTTAGTTTTTCTTCTCTCTCACCAAAAAGCCTTAGGTACATTTCACGCCAGGTCTCGTATTCTAAGAGTTTGTGGCTCTTAAAATCCTTTGCACAGTGTTTTTTCCATAAGGGTCCAGAGTCCTCAATAAAAACCTTTAATAAGAAAAAAAAAATTAATCAAATTCTATGTTGTACTTCTTTGTTACCAACAATCTTTGAATTAAGCAGTTTGCCCAGGACATCTCTAATAATTTTTGGCTTAAGTGTCCATACATCTTAAAGGACAAGTAATGGTAAAGTCACTGGGCAGGGGTGGGACAACACCCAGTAATCGCTTACCTCTTACCCTGGTCCAGTGCATTTATTCAGCAGGACCACCACTACAAAGTCCCCTTCCTACCCCAGGATCCTCTAAAATGAGACTTAGACTATGTGCAGTTCAAAACTATTCCAGATCAAGTCCTGCGCGGAATTTCTAAGACCCAGACCCAACCCGCATATTTACCCACTTTAATAAGCTACCTGACCCGGACCCACAACTGCCTTATCCGCAACCGCCGACCCACTACCAAACAGGAAGTGATGATGCTTCGAACTGGAAGTGAAGTCATCAAAAGTGGCCAGGGACAGAAACAAGTCTTGTAAAACTTTTAAAAGGAGTAAAATATTCCGCAGGGTGCTCGCTTTTTTTGCGGATACCCGACCCGCTGCAGGACTCTAATTCCAGATACTTCTATGCTAGTGTAGGGAATGTCTAGATAGAAAGGATAAGATGGCAACAGTGTGCTGAAAACTACCAAGGGCTGTGTGTTTATTACAAAAGAGAAGCGCCAGCCCAGAGTAATAGGAGGCATTGTGGGTAAATAAATTGCCACTCCCAGTGGCTCTACCCTTTTCTTGTCCTTTAAAAGGACATGTAAATCCCCTCCAGAGAAATTTTATCAGTGAACATATTTTTTGAAATCTTTAGATTTCTGGTTGCTAAAAGGCCAACGGTAAGGCTGCAGCATCCCCTTAATCACATAGAATTCCCTCTCCTCCTCTAACCCCCTCCCTCAGGAATTTGCTTTGGCTGTTGACTTATGAGCATGCTCAGTTCTTCTCAGATCAGATAACTAAACACACCCTTCAGTCTAACAGCCAATGAAGAGATTGCTTGTTCCCATAGAAAATCTAGCTGCTATTTGTTTTAGGAAAATGTGATGGCGCTGGCAAATGGAGGGGGTATATGCAGTACAAATGATGTGGCTTTGGTGGGGAAGATATGCCCAACTTTTATACAAGGTAGGGAAATGTAGGATTTAAACCTTAATCATCTTCTCTCATTCTGTTCATATGCACCTCTCTCCTGAAACACACTCCTCTCAATTTCTGCTCCATAGTTCTCCAGTCATCTAGTGGCTGACATTTTCCACTTCCCCATGTCACATCTCCCATTTGCCAAGAATAAACTGTGCATGCGCCATCACGTATATCTCAGAGTACTAAGGGAACATGCAGACAGGGCGTGCAAGGACAGAGATGGTCATCGAGACAATCACGAGGTGTGACTCCAACGGAGATGCACAGGGCTTTTTTTGTATTCTTTACAAAGGCATATAAGAACATGGTGCTGTATAATGCTGGTAAGAACTTCTACTAACTATAGCCAATATTTTAAACAGTTTTTATTTTTTGACCTGGTTAATAAGGGCACATGGAGTTGTTGCCACTGGGAATCATACCGGGTTACATTCTTCAATTCGGTTTAACTGCTCTGGTGTACAGCGTTCAAGGACAGGTTGAAAAATATCAAATGGTACACCCCCGACTTCTTGAATAGCTAAATACAATTTGGGGAAAAAAAAAAAAAGTTACCACAATCTCTGTAGAGTATAAAGTATGGTAATAAAATGCTTACATTCATACCCACCCCTCTTTACCAATCATTAGCTCTCCTTTCAGGGGTCCTGCTGCATTGAGGAGAGTGAAGAATCTCACCTCAGGCACTAGCTACCCTCAATTTAACAGGGGAGAGCCAACATTTCAAGTTTTTAAATCTGAATTCAGCTCACTCTCACCCATTCCAATGCAAGCATACTGGGCAAGAAGGGGCATGCCTTCAGATGACTTAGGGCGCACCCAGAGTCAGAATTCATTCTTGCTCTGTAGAACATCCAAGTTATTATTTAATGTGACCAAAAAACTAAAATGGTGACCAGGCCTCAGTTACCAACATCTTCTAGTAATTGCAGCTGCATTCACACCAATTGCTGTTATGTTAACCAATTTCTTAAACTGAACTTCCATCTAGTTAACATACAGTATGACTATGTGAACATTCGCTTTTAATCAATCTTGAATGACAATAATTATTTCAACCTTTCATCCACAGAAAACTATACATACTGTAATAAAAGGATTATCTAAATCGTTTAACACCCCCCCCCCCATCTATAAAGTCACAGGTCACCAGTTATAAACACTGGGCAAATTTGCACCTAGTAGTAACCCATAGCAACCAATCAGGGAGTGTCTTTTTTCAGCCAGCTGCAGGTTGAGCAATGTAAGCAGGCCTCTGATTGGTTGCTATGGGTTACTGCACAGGTGCGAATTTTCCCAGTGTTTATAAATGAGCCCCACATTGTTTTCAGACCAAATACCCCCTCTCTCCCAAAGTAGAACTTACAGTCAATATTGTTTTGAAGAACTCGTATGCATTGTTCATATAGGGTTAACATTTTTGGAAGATAAACTATTTTGGATCCAGAATACACCTGCATTTTGGAATTTAACCTGCGTCCAGTAAAACAAGATGATTCACAGCTCTGTTCTGTTAAAGCTTCCGAGAGGTCTGCTAGAACAAAATATATATATTATATTATTATATAAAAATGCTGTACAATAATGGTTGCATGCGCTGAACATATTGATCGCATAAAAAAATAAATGACAATTCATCCACTCCACCCTGTCTCTGCAAAGTTGCAGGTCAGGTCCTAAGCCATTGGTAAATGTTGGCATATATTTTAGTGACTTACCTTTATGGTCTGTAGCTTGTGGTGGCGACAGCATTATGGAATAGTCTGGTAAAAATTTAGGTAGTGGGACATTAAGCAAATCGGATAATGACCCTATCTTGCCCTGAAAACACTGAGAAAATTATTTTTTTAAGTCTTAAATGTGGATTGACATTACTAAATTACAACTTAATGCTTAAGAACACAGAATTTTAAAAAAAAAACAAACAAAAAAAAAAAACACATTTAGTTTATAAGTTAAGCAGTACTGCCAACCATATAAAACAGTGCCCATAATTGAAGGAGACACCCACTAGTTTAAATAAAGAATATTTTGATATTGCTAGAGTGTGTCACTTTTAGAGTTCTAATAAAAGGGTCTCAACACCATTCCAATACAAGATTGTGTCATGTTTTGAGAAAATCTTTGAAGTTCAGTAATACCTTTAAATCCAAATGTGTATTAGGTCACTGTTCCAACTCAGAACTCTTATCAGGCTTCACATTTGCCGAAATATATTTAATATTCACCATCTGTGTAAACCTACATTTAGATGTTGTGATGCACGACACTTTTAAATAGATGACGGGACAAGAAGAAACACAACTTACCTCATTTGTAGGACTTTCAGCTTTTATTTTTTGTTTATCACTATTTGTCTGTGAGATTGACTGTGTGGTTTCAGTCTTGGACAATGTTGTACTGGAGTACTGTTTGCACACTTGAACCTTTCTCGGGGGCTCATTTGATGGGGATGATCTTTTTTTCCTTTTAATTGATATTTGGTCATAATTAAGGTACGATTCGAAGGACATAGTGGGGGAGTCATAGTCATCATCAGAAAATGTAGGATTTGATTTCTTTTCAAGTCCTTCCATTTTATTATCTTTATTTAACTCTCCTTTAGAGGCCTGTATATGGTTTATTTTAGTCATTTCATCTTTTGGAGAGCTCTTTTTGTCTCTGGACAAGGAAGATTTGTGTTTCTCCTGCATTTTTTCAGTGCTTTTCTCTTCTCTAAAAATGTGTGAATTACCAGTATCATGGATGCGCTCTTTTTTACGATTTAGGATTTTCTGAGTCTTTTGTTCCTTAGGCAGCTTCTTGTTAACACAGCTAGCAGCAGTTTTACCAGACTCAAGGCATTTTGTCGCAACAGTCTTCTCCTTAAACTCAGTCTTCTCTCTTGAAACTGTATGCGATAGCTTTTCTCTGATGAGGTCATTACCATTCTTGATTTTTGGTTTATCTTTGCTGGAACTAAAATGGGTTAGCCAAAGGTTGCTTCTGTTAGTGTAAAAACACAAGCATACAAACAGATACCACATCTAAATCAACATGTAACTAACTTTACAAGCCTACATATGACATATGCATGAAAAGCTAAACATAAAAAGGTTCACACACAAAAGACACCTAATTTTACCATAGGTTTACCATACATACAATGGATAATGTTAAAAATAAAATAAACGTACTGTTCTTCTTTCCCCTCCGGTACCAATTTTTTCCACTGAACAACAATTGATTTAGCAACATCTCCCACTTCAGAGTGTTTCCTTAATCCATTCACAGTTTTTCCAATTCCAGTTTCCTATACAAAGCAAAAACATCAGGAACAAAACAGGGTTAAAAAGGAAGCAGCATAGAGAAGAACACTTATTTTGGAGAATGGGCCCCTGACAACCCAGTTTCTACGGATTTAAGGTTCCTTTGTGATATTCAAATTCAGCTTTACGTTTCATTTTAAAAAGGGTGTACAAACTCTGAATAGTAGTCTCTATTGCCATCAAACTTCTGTACTGGACAAACTTGCCGCTAGTGTAATGGGTTTCCACATCTTTACTCCTGAGTATTACTGGCCTGCAGGAGGGGGGCAGTGATGTCAACTAGTTGTTTTCAGATAGATCACCAGAAATAACGACTTTTTCCCCCCAATTACTAGTTTTTATGGGTGGCCTTTTTTCTAATATTGAAGTGTAAAGTGTCATTTTTCACCTTCTAAAGCAGCTCTGGCAGGGGGGGGGGGGGTTGCCGACCACCCAGCTGTTCTAAATTGATACATTTAGTTGATAAATATCTTATTTGTCCCTGCTGAGCAGAATCCATGAGTTTCATCAAAGGCAGCTGTTAGAATTTATACAATAGTTGCTTATACTCCAGAGATGCTGCTAAAAAATGCAAATAATGCAAAATTTTAACAGTTTAGAGTCTGTACCTGAATTATTTTGAGCTGCCAGACAAACACCAGAGACACGAGTGTTTGGAAGGTGAACGACCCCTTTAAAAGACTGAATTGGACAGTGAAGAAGGTCTGGGGGGGGGGGGGGACAGGAAATTTGTATCACTGGCCGATGAAATACCAGCTAGGTGGCAACCCTAAATGGAATATTATTATGTGTGTGACATTTATTCATCATTAACACTGTTTTCAAATGGAAATACAGGCAAGTATGTGAATTTAAAAGCTTACCACAAGAATATCCAGTGTGATGTCAAGCTCCTTTAAGCTGCTGAGAGCTTTGTTAATCTAAGAAAGAGCAAAGAATATTTCCATATTTAAACCATTGTTCTTAAGCCATTCAATTAAGATGAACATACAGTATAAGTGTTTAATAGATGCATTGCTAAAGTCTCAAAAAGGATTTATTCCTTAAGTGCCCATTACATCAAGAAGTATTCTAAAACTAAATGGATAAAAGACCCAACATGGAGGGCACTATATAGTACTGTGGTTAACTGGCAAAATATAGGGATTTGATTATCTTATAGTAATTTGTATTTCCAAGTCACTCTTCATGGCAGCATTCACTAACACCGGGTAATTCCAGCCCTGCAAGATCACTGGACAGGAAAAGGTTAACATGGCAATATTAGCCTCCACCCCCATAGTCTTTGTACCCAAGCAGAACTGAAGGGAGGTTGGTGAATACTACCATGAAGTGTGACTTAGAAATTACAGTAAACTAATCAAATGCCTTAATTTCCATTTCCAAGTCACCACGGAAGCAAATCACCAACACTGGGATCTCCCAAAGCTAAAAAGAAGGGAGGGGCACGGCAGTTTTTTAGCATCAGTATCCCTAAGGAATTTATTAACATTCAATAAAATGGACTGCCTGCAGAAATTTCCTCCAAAATCTTGCTTCTGGGAACGTAACACATCCAACTTGTAATGTTGAATGAAAGTAGATGCAGAAGTCCACCTTGCTGTCTTCCGCCACCCAGGATGTAGCCTTCGCCCTGGTTAAATGTGCTTTAAGGTTCTTCGGAACCTCCCTGTCAGCCAATTGATATGCCAAGACAATACAAAAGCTAATCCACCAACTGACCGTTACTTTGGAAGGAGCCATACCTTTACTTGAGCCTCTAGGGATGAAGAACAACCTTACAGACTTGCACCATGACTTGGTACACTCCAGGTAACGGGAAATGGCCCGGACTAGATCCAGAGCCCTTCACATTCATCCTTAAAATCCGGACCAAATGACAAAATCTTGAGATCTGAATAGAACTGTGAAACTACTTTAGGCAGAAAACCAAAAACTGGTCTCAAAATGACTTGATCACCACAGTATGTTGTTCCTTAGAGAGAGTGCACATATTTCTCCAACTCGACCAGCTGATGTGACTGCCAGCAAAAAGATCTTAATCGTAGCATTCCAATTGGAAGTCTCATCTAAAGGCTCAACCATTAAAAATTTCAAGACCACCGCAAGGTCCCAAGGAGGAACTCTCTGCTCTATGTGAGGATGAAGTCTCTTCAAAGCATAGAAGAACCCCGAGACAAGCAAGTTCTCTGTCCAATGTTTCTCTGTCAAAGCGATAATGCTGAAACTTGCCCCAGCAGAGTGCTATTACTATACCCTTTCTGGAATGCTGAAAATAGGAACTGGACAAGCAAATTAGAATTATGATTTAGCGGATCTGCATTCTTTTCCAAAGCAAAACAATCTCAGACTCTGTAGTACTGAGCCGATGTGAAAGCTTTCCTGGACTATTTTAGTAGGGACAAGAGTTCATCCTCTGCCTCTCAACTAAACAAGTATTAATGACTTACATCTCTGAAGAGGATTGGGCCTTTGACTAGAAGATTCTGCTGTACTGCCAATTTCATGGGTGTCTCCACTGACAGTTGTTGCAATAGTGGAAACCAAGGTTGTCTCAGCCAATGGGGAATTACAGATATGACCAAAGCTCCCTCCCGGTCTATTTTCTGGAGTACTCACCATAGCATAGAGAAAAGGAGGAAACGCATAACCGTAGATTTTGCTCCAATCCTGAAGCAAAGTATCCACCCCCATTGAGGACCAGCAAGGATTTCTTGAAAAAGAATTTCCAACATCTGTGATCAGCTCTGTAGCCATGAGCTCTATCTCCAGTGACCCAAACTTTGAACAGCCAATTAAAAACACTCCCAGATTCAGCCTCCATTCGTTTGGGTCTAACAAATTGCAGCTGAGAAAGTCCACCTGCAGGTTTTGCACATCCAAGGCTGCCAGACCTGCCAAATTTTTCTCTGCCCAACACATTATTTGGGAGACATCTCTCGAAAGACTTAAGACTCCTGGTCCCTCCTAGTCTCTGTATAATCTACAGCCGCAACGTCTGATCGGACCTTCACCCATATTTGAGACTCCTCCGGGCGCAGGTCAACAGTGCCTAATGTACTGCTGGTAACTCAAATATTGGGCGAAATGGTGCGAAGAATCGCCCTTGACCAACCCGATTGTCCAGCATTGCTTCCCAACGTGACCGACCCAACTTGAGGTTTGTCAAAAGGAAGCCTTTGAAAGATTTTCTGGGTCTAAACATCAGTTTACACTTAACTTCCTCCAAGAGATGAAGACAACGATTCAGCCTTAAAGGACCAGTAACATCAAATTATTGTTTTGTTAGTATACAACGAAAAACACCAAGACAAATTAAACTTTCAAATTGCAAAGCCTTTATTAAAGGACCAGTAACATCAAAACATTTTTTTTTTTAAAATTCATTAGTACACAACGAAAAAAAAAACACCTACACAAATTATAGTTTAAAAAAAGCAAAGTCTTTATTAAGAAATAACTTACAGAAACTCTGCTTCCTGTCTTCTACAGAAAAGGCGACCATCCATTGAGCGGTGCTTGATTTCTCCTCCCTGGCTCTCTGCTGCTGGATCCTTTAGCTGCCACATTCTGTGCTTTCTGTAGTGCAGCGGCGCTTGCAGCATGAACTTTCTGCGGATCTGGGTGCCAGTTTTCCTATGGGGCCATGATCGCTATGGGGCCATGATCGCTCTCTCACTGCTGTACAGGCTCAGGCACTGCTGAGCTGCAGGACTCGGCATCCAGCTGTTACAAGACTACAAGTCCCACTGCCGGTAGCGCTTTTGGAGAAGCTGCCCAGCAGAAGGGATGGATGCATGGTTGGACTTGTAGTTTTGTCAGTAGCTGCCTAGCCCCTGAGAGAAAGAGTTACAGCGGGAGCGCGCAGCTCTGAGGGCGCGCTACTGGTTGTCCCAGCAAACTGCGTAAGAGAATCCCCAAATACCCCCGGTCCCCCCTAAATACATTGGCGCCCCCTTTTCAAGTCTTCCTTCTCCCCTTGCCACACAGCCGCCCTACAGGGAACTGACCCAGACTCACCTCCCCTGGTGGAGGGGGATCTTGTGGGGCCCGAGCCTGTACAGCAGTGAGAGAGAGAGAGAGAGAGAGAGAGAGAGAGATCATGGCCCCATAGGATCTGCAGAAAGTTCATGCTGGAAGCGCCGCTGCACTACAGAAAGCACAGAAAACAGCACCTCGTCTCCTCCTCAGTCCATGTCTCCTGCACTCAGCACTGTACCCAAGATAGAGAGTCTTGGTGTTTATTTTTCGTTGTATACTAACACATTTTTTTTATAAAAAATTTGATGTTACTGGTCCTTTAATTTGAGAGCTTGTGATCTTAAGGGGCTGAGGGCTTATATTGCCATGTTAACCATTTCCTGTCCAGTGTTGATATAAAATTATTTACAGTTGTAGCTCCTCAACCCAACATTTTCCTACATTAAATTATTTTGCATTTTTGCATTGCAAATTACTGCTGCTGAAAATTAACCAGTTAAGATTATGTGAAAAAAGGCTTAAAGGGATATGGTCACAGGACGCATTAGAACAGTGCTGCTCCAGCAGACTTCTGCACTAAAATCAGGTTTAGACATGACAGGTTCCCAGGTGGCCTCAGTCATGTGACTCATGACTTGTGTCAAACTTTACTGCGAGTTGGAATGATGCCACCCCCTGCCTTCCCCCCCCCCCCAGCAGCCTATCAACAGAACAATGGGGGCTAACCAGATAACTGCTCCCCGATACAAGATAACAGCTACCTGGAAGATATAACTGGATATTAAAAATCCCACTGCAACTCATTCAGTTACATGTAGGAGAAACAATAGCCTGTCTGAAAGCAGTTCCATCATGAAGTGCTTGCGCCGTCTGAATGCACAGGATCGGCTGCCTACACACCAAAATTACTACTAAAAAAATTAATTTGTTGGTTCAGGAATAAAATGTTATTTGTAAAGTGAATTATTTGCAGTGTAAAAAGTGTAACATAAATAATTACCCACCATAAAAATCATAATCCCTTTAAGAATGAAAAAAGAGATTAGGTGGATATATATACATACAAACACAAATCAAGATCAGTTTTCTGTCCATGTGGTCAGACACAAATGAAGCAGTTACCAAATTGGAAAGAAAAAATGTCCTTCCCAATGCCAAAAGGGCAATAGGACAGCTCCCTGGAGCAATACTGCATCAAAGCCACATTCAGCATACCCAGATTTGATCAGGCAGTTTAGCAGATTACATACATACTACTCAAACACCTAAGCATTAATGTCAGCTCAATTGACAAATCCACTGTAATTTTACATGTCCAAAATGAAATTTCTTCTCCCACTATATCAGCTGGTATATAGTGAACCGAGATGGGAGAGTGGAGAGAAGCCAATAAATAAGCCTTCTGATGTGAATAGTGAAATACTCTCGCTATTTCCTTTTTAAAGCCCCCTGCAACCACTTTCTAAACTATATTTTTACTGTTAATTGCAAATTTGTCTTTGCATAGCAGCTGCATTCTGCTTCACAATATTTATAGGATATTCTTAGCATTTTTAGGTTATTGTTATTATACAATATTTGCCAAAACATATTTGTGACATAACACATTACCATGGACTGAAACATTTATGGTATTTTACCATTACATTATTCGCCAAAACTAGGATACCTTCCTGAAAATGTTGAGGTCTTAGATCTATATAATTATATATTAAACTGGTTCTTAAAATGTGGGGCTGGCCCCCACAGATTGGCCTTTAGGCTCATCCCAAAGGCCAGTTAGTGTGAGAATTGAGAACAGCCCTGCGCACTCTCAGATGCACCTGAAAGCCCAGCTTTAAGGTCTGAGAGTGAATATATATGGATTTACGGTTATATTATTTCAAACTATGACCAACAACTGACTTGCTTGTCTACATTTACTATACTTTACTAGCAGTACTCTTTTAATGACCTAAATTGGACGTTGACCAAAGGTCCTAAAAGGAGGGGTGCTAGCAACACAATGGATATTCAAGTAGGGCTGAACGTTTGAGAACCATTGGTTATATTATCTTATTAAGGGAGGTCTTAAATGCCTGAGTTACTGTTGAATACTCACAATGAGCAATAATTCAGCCAGTCAACATAGCAAGAAAAATGTAATACAGGTTTGAGACCAGTTATCCAAAAAGCTCAGGACCTAGGTTTTACAGATAAAGTTTCTTCCTGTAATTTGGATCTCCATACCTTTAGTCTGCTAAAAAAGTAATGTATACATTAATTAAACCCAATAGGATTGTTCTGCCTCCAATAAGGATTAATTATACCTTAGTATACATTCTGACACGTTTCCAATTCCCAGCACATACAGTAGGTAAATTCAGATGCGGATAGTACATTATAGAGGATGGTAAGCAACTAGAAAGGTAATTTGCTGGACTAGCTAGTCTGTTACCTTCCTTCAAATAATAAAAAGGCTAATCAACCAATGCTATTTGATTAAAGTGTAGCTCGTGCTTATGTGATATTTTCATTAAAACCTAAGCTTCAGGGAAGTAGTCTTTCAAGATGGGTTACCAGTGTTTTGAAAACTTTATTCCTACTATCTTAAAGTAAATTAGTAAAACGAATGAAATAATTACATCTCCACAAGATTAACAGCAGCTACATTTAATTTCCTTATTCCACTAAATGAGTATTACCAATATTCTGCTAATCAGACCATATGTATCTCTGGTATGAAAACAAGTTTTACTTTAAATCGTAGAAATATTCAATATAATAGGAATGGTAAATTACCTTCATATGTCTTTGTAAATGGAGAAGGTTACTAAATATTGTCCTGGGGAGTAGTTAAAAAGTTAGATTAACAGTTTATGGTATAATAGCCAGCTGAACACAAATTACACTAAGATAGTAAAGTTATTTCATAAAATGACTTGATATATATCAATGGCTAAAACCTTGCCTAGGAGGTAAAGCACTGACAGCCATTTATGGGAAGGGCCTTCTGTTATCTAGGAAGCTTAGAATGGCTGAGTGTGCAGTGAGCTCAGGAGCTATGTATGGGAATGGAAAGCTCAGTTTACCGTAGACTATAAATGGGAAATGAAAATGCCTTCAAGTCCATGGATAAAAAACAGGCTGACCTCACAATCTGAAACAGAACTGAATGGGGGAAGCTAAACAGTAGAGTAGCAGGTGTCCTCTGCCAGGAAAATAGTACGGTTTAATTTTAATATTTAATCATCATTTACTTCTGTTATTCTATAGGATCCAGTACTGGATCTTCACATGCATTAGATTCAACCATCACAAAAACAAGAATGCTGCTGTACATACTTCATTTTTGCCCTATATATTCTTACTGGTTTTACTCTGTAATGTGTAGACTAATGGTGTCTGTAACCTATAAGCAGTTGTCCCAACCTATACATTATGCAAAATACATTTCCATGGTTTTATTCTGGTCCCTTGAAAATGTAAATGGGGGTTCTACTGTATTTAATGTGACCACAGAACATTAGCAAAAAATTTAAGCTCCTGTTGAGTCAAATATGACTGGGAAACGTATGATTTGCCATGAACAAGTGATTCAACAGGAAATACTGTAATATCTATATATTAGTTTGGTACCTCACAGAGGGAACCTTAGGGAAAAGAAACAGCTAGTAGTAGCAGCAACTACGTGTCACGGCTACAAAATAGAGTGCGATATTAATTTTGACAAGACACTGTGTAATTTACTGGAGTCAATTCTCAGTATTGTCTATGGCAGGGTATTTTAGAGCCACAAAAAATAGCTGCTACTAGTAGCTCTGGAGCCAAGTAGAATAAGGATTGCAAATGCACAGTGCATCAATTTATAACAAGAGAAAATAAGTAAAACCCCACTCTGAACACCCAACCAATTATATACTGACCGGTGCTTTTGTGCAATAAATATCTAATTTATTACCAGGTGTAACAATCAATAAGTTATCAGCTACTCAATTAATTGTGAAGTGCTTGTGCTTTCGCAAGATTGCGTATCGAGCCGCTTAAAAGTGCTACATGCTAAATGAATAAATATAATAGTTCATTAATTAGAATTCAATTAAGCAATCAAAATAAAACACTTTGTAAATTAATGTAAAATGCACAGTGCATGTAAAAAAACAACTTGGAAAAAAAAAAAAAAGTTGTCCGTGTCAAATACAGTCATATGAAAAAGTTTGGGAACCCCTCTCAGCCTGCATAATAATTTACTCCACTTTCAACAAAAAAGAGAACAGTGGTAGGGGCTTTCATTTCCCTGGAACATTGGAGTACTGGGGTGTTTTCTGAACAAGGATTTTTAGTATTCAGTTGTATGAAATAAAATGTGAAAAACTGGCTGTGCAAAAATGTTAATGTAATTTTGCTAATTTAAATGCATGCAACTACTCAATACTAATTACTTGCAACACCAAATTGGTTGGATTAGCTCCTTAAACTTCATAGGCGGGTGTGTCCAATCATGAGAAAAGGTATTTAAGGTGGCCAATTGCAAGTTGTGCTTCTGTTTGACTCTCTGAGTGACAGCATTGGATCCTTAAAGCAACTCTCAAAAGATCTGAAAACAAAGATTGTTCAGTATAATGGTGTAGGGGAAGGCTACAAAAAGCTAAGGTTTAAACTGTCATTTTCAACTGTAAGAAATGGAATCAGGAAATGGAAGGCAGCAGGCACAGTTGCTGTAAAACCCAAGTCTGGCAGGCCAAGAAAAATACAGGAGCGGCATATGTGGACAATTGTGAGAATGGTTACAGACAACCCAAAGGTCACCTCCAAAGACCTGCAAGAACATCTTGCTGCAGATGGTGTATCTGTACATTGTTCTACAATTCAGCGCAATTTGCACAAACAACATCTGTATGACAGGGTGATAAGAAAGCCCTTTCTGCACTCACGCCACAAAGTCGCTTGTTGTTTGCAAAGCCTCATTTAGACAAGCTAAGGTAATTTTGAAATAACACGCTTTGGACGGATGAGGCAAAAATGTAGTTATTAGGTCATAACAAAAAGCTTTGCATGGTAGAAGAAGAACAGCTAATTCCAAGAAAAACACCAGCAACCTGCTGTCAAATTTGGTGGAGGTTCCATCATGCTGTGGGGCTGTGTGGCTAGTTCAGGGATAGGGGCCCTTGTTAAGGTTGAGGGACAGATGAATTCAACCCAATATTAACAAATTCTTCAGAATAATGTTCGAGCATCAGCCACAAAGTTGAAGTTACGCAGGGGTTCGATATTCCAACAAGACAATGGCCCTAAACACACTTTAAAATCTACAAAGACATTTATGCAGAGGGAAAAGTACAATATTCTGCAATGGCCGTCACAGTCCTCTGACTTGAATATCGAAAATCTATGGGATGATTTAAAGCAGGCTTTCCATGCTCTGCAGCCATCAAATTTAACTGAACTGGAGAGATTTGGTATGGACAAATGGTCAAAAATACTGCCATCCAGAATACAAGAGGTCCTCTGCACTCAACCCATTATCAATATATTTAAGACAGAGACATTTTGTGCATACTGCTACTGAAAAATGCCTTACCCTTTAAACAAAACAGGGATTGTTTGTCCAAGTATTGATGTAATATCTCTATTGGGGTACCCAAATTTATGCACCTGTCTAATTTTGTTATGATGCATATTGCATATTCCATATTCCAATAAACGTTGTCACTGCTGAAATAGTACGGTTTCCATAAGGCATGTTATATATTAAAAGGAAGTTGCTACTTTGAAAGCTAAGCCAATGATAAACAAAACCCCAAAGAATTAAGAGGGGTTCCCAAACTTTTTCATGACTGTAAATACACAATGTAGGCCTTAAAAAAATATATATATATGTGATGTCATAGATGTCTAAAAACAAAAAGTAGAAAGGCACGCAAAATTGGGTTGCCACCTGCCCGGTTTTAACCTGGACAGCCCGGTTTTTAAAGGGCTGCCGGGTCAAAACTGCCTGCCCGGTTTTCCAAATTAGGAAATCTGGGCAGGATTTCCTATGATTGACACAGCGACCAATCGCCATGTCATATCCCTGCTCCTAACCTCATGCCCCTGTAGCGGTCCCGCCTTCCACCAGGCAAAAAGGTGGCAACCCTAGCAAAAAACCTTTTTATTATCACGTTTTGGATCTTAAGAAATGATCTGTGTGATTCGAAACATGCCAGGAGATGAATAAAAGGTTTACAGCATAGTCTCTGTTTTGCATTGCTCCTTCCTTCTTTGCTTTTATATTAACACTTGAGAGCATATTCATTAACATTGGAAACAAACATCACAGATGGTGTTGCTTATAGCAACCAATCAGATATTTTCTTTTCTAACTTGTAGAACTGTTGAAATCTATTTGCTGAATGGTTGCTATGTGCTTGGGTGATGTTTTTTCTCCAATGTTTTACACAGCATGAGAAATAGGCTCCTTTGTCTCGACAGTGTGACCGTGTGGCAGTTGAGCCTGAAAATAATAAAAATTGGAGTGTGCCGAAAAAGCAGTTTAAGAATTGTCTAATGAAGAATGTTGCAATGCAAAGGTTTTATAACTTATCACACTTACAGTGCTTGCTGCACAGGTGCTGTTTTGGGGAGGAGGAGGTCTCCTCTATGACAGCTGCTCTAGGTTGTGACGTTGCCCTCTTATGAATTTGTAACCAATGACCACCTCCTCCCTTTATACCAACCAAGTCACAACAAAGAATGAGCCTCAGCTGAAACAACAACAGGTCCAGTCAGATTCTCACAATATCACTCTCCTATGGAAAACATGTCACTCCTTCTCCCAGCGTTAATCTATTATATAGTGTTGGTTCTTGTATCTGAAGACAGCTACCTAAAAAGGCTATCTTGATTGTTTTTCTGGAAAGCATTTAGGTTCCCCACACTAGGAAGGCAAAGAAATAAGTAAATTTAAAAAAATAAAAAAAAGACACTCAACTTGTAACCTAAAGTATAAATGGTCAGCGGCATCAAATACAGTCTGTATATCAGCAATACTATACAGCTTTCTAATTACAAGTAGTGTCTCATGGATTATGTAATTATTTAACAGATTTTTACAGTAGCCGTGGTGGCCCTGACATTGGAAAACAATCGCTTGTCTCTAGCAGAAGACACTGAAATGAAGACGTGGCAAATGTTGCCTTTAAAGAAACAACCATAGTTGGTAATAAACCAATCTCACATTATTTGCTTGATAAAGAGTCCTGTGTGACTCGAAACGTCGCATTATTTTACTGATTATCTACTGATAATGAGCCAATAAATCACAAAGAAAGTTCACAGAAACAACGTGTCAGTGTGCTGCAGTCTGTTGGATATTGCATATGATTTGAAACCCATGGCAGAGTGGGAAATTGGCTGCTAAGCACCTGGTCCCAAAAGGGAAAAGAAACGGAGGTGAGCGCTTCATTCTTGTGTGGGATATTACATTATTTGAGTCAGACTGAGAGGGGCCTGCACTCTTAAAGACTTATGGATAAATACTGTAAGGAGACATCACAACAAGACTTGTATGTTCCTTCTCCCTTTATCTGTGGATTATATTTGCCTGGAGCTATTAGGTACTAAAAGCACCGGTGTAAACTCGGTAGAGTGCAGACCATTTCAATGTGTTTATTTAGGTATTCAGACCATCTCTCAGCCCAAGAGGTTAGGCAGTGTGTATAAGGGTAAGGGCACACCTGGAAATTCGGGGAGATTTAGTCACCCGGCAACTAAATCCCCCCGAATCTCCAGGTGTGCCCTAACTCTAATGTGTACCCAGTGCTACTTGCACATCAATCATAGTGCAAATGTTGCACCCATTTCAGTAACGGGATATAAATTTGTATTGCATTTGCCATTCCTAATGTTTGTTAAAAGTATACAGTACAGGACTAGCAAACGTGCACAAATTATTAGTGGATGGCAAATTAATTTTAGTGCCCATTAATCAAAATGAGCCTGACTGACTATTAAACTAAAGAAGTAGGCTAGAAATGTTGTACATTGTGTTTTGGGCTTCTGTACAAGTCCAAGGCAACTTCAACCCTTCAGCAGTAAAGATCTGTACCTCTAAAGATGCCCCAGTAGCTCCCCATCTTCTTTTCTGCTGATCCACTGCACATGCTCTGTGCTGCTGTCACTTACTGAGTTTAGGGACCGACTCAAAATACACAGTACATATAGAATATAAATTGTCACAATATAAGTCTGATTAGTAATTAATACAGATAATTACTACATGACCGCTCAAACACCAGTGCAACTAGCATGACAAATTAATAATCAGCCTTGCAGCATCAGCTTATATGGTATACAAACCCTCATTTTCTGCTTGATAATTTGCAATGACCCCTAAGCTTAGTTTCGCAACAGCTGCTCAGAGCCCACTGAGCATGTGAGTGTTGCAGACACTTTCAAAAATGGTGACCCCCTGTGACAAGTTTAAATTCCTGCTTTAACCTAAAGCTGAAGCTTTAAGTGTCTGCTTGGGGGCAAACCCAGACAGGCAATTTTTGGGTTAGGGCTGCTGTAATGTGTGATAGAAAATCAGTATTTAGTGGACTGGGGTATCTTTGGGTCTGTGTACTTAGAATGCCAGTGTCTCTTTTGACTCCTAGTCTAGACCTGTTTGGAGGTGACCGCAACATTATGCATGGAAAGAATATACTTCATTATTAAGATTCCTTAAATTAGTCTTTGCGTCCATTTTTTCAGAGCAACTATACAAGGGTTACATTATATACCACTCTGGGACATTAATATAATGTGCTATGTTGCACAAGGGGGCAAAACCTCAAGAACACATAAGGCACCATTAACAGTGAATCTGGCTCTGGTGGCAGGAAGGGCAAGCTAGAGGCCTACAATAGCCACTTACCATGTACTTTTTTTTTTGCCCAACTTGTCTTGGTGTAGAGGCAGCAGTACACTATGCTATAGCCGTTTGGGCAAGTTAAAAACACTCTACATGGTTTATACAATGGGCACAGCATTCCATGAGCTAGCATGTCCAATTCCAAAGCACTGCATGTAATCATCACCCAGACTTCTGCACAAAGCCTGACGGTTATGTAATGATCCAGTTCTGGCATTTTGGGTAACGGCTCTGCTTTACCTCACAAGGTAACTTGAAATAAATATCTTGGTGCAAACAGCTATACTGAAACATTTCAGGTTAATTTGTGGATCCAGCTTTTTTTTATTACTAATCTTTCTATTCAGGCCCTCTCCTATTCGTATTTCAGTCTCTTATTCAAAGCAGTGCATGTTGCTAGGGCAATTTGGACCCTGGCAACCAGACTGCTGAAATTACAAACTGGAGAGCCGCTGAATAAAAAGCTAAATAACTCAAAAACCACAAATAGAACATGAAAACCAATTACAATTTTTTTCAGAATATCACTCTAAACATCATGCAAAAAATTAACCCAAAGGTGAACAACCCCTTTAACACGCATTAGTCTTCAAATCTGAATAAACACCAATGGAAATGAATGTTTTGCTAAATCACAACATTGTGTGTAGAGGAGGAGGGAATGCAAACATTCAGCTCACAATTGGCAAACAGCAGTGCAAAATGGATCCTTTACACCTGTTTACCATTTTTTTTTTAGCCCACCCACAGGGATTTAGGTCTATGAAGTGGTCAGAAGGTGTCCTGAGACTGGTTTGGTACCAAGAACAGAGAGCACAGGGAAGGCAGGAGAGGGCTGCAAACTCATGTGCCCTGTTACACCAACATGTGCAGCCGTGTCGCTCCGCGCCCACGCACCTGTTCCAATCCTGTACTGCAGCCTCTCTGCTGGGGATTCTATCTGGGTTTCCCAAAACTGCAGCGATATAACAATAAGGAGGGAGCCTTAAAGTGAATTGGGGCGCTAAAGTGAATGGCCCTATAAGTTTAGGAGCATGACTATTGTCTGAGTGCCGTACCTTGCGTGTATCTTGTGCATGGCCGAGTCGCTCTTTGAGCTTCTGGACCCTCAGCACAATACTCTTCGAATCCATCTCGGCAGCTGAACCGGTTCCCTTCTGGGAATTACATGCGGCGCATAAATCACTCCGCGTCCGGCGTTGTTGCTGCTAGAGCGCCATCTCCACACGGTGCTTTTATAGCCCTTGCCACTGTGGGGTGCTGTGTCGCCCATGCGGTGCATAAACTGTCTTGCCTTATGTTTTCTATGCACAGTCATGAGGGGTACCACACGAGATACCGCTGTAAAAAAGAATCACTATGTAAATAACATATATTTCATATAATCAAGGACTTCTATCAAGGGCACAATGTGTTTCCACCACAATTAAGTATGGATGTCACTCATCTTATAAAGCTGATGCCGTTGTGATTTTGGCCTACTGCTGGATACTAGTCAACTGTAGAAAACATTTATATTATTATTCTCAGGCAGGCCACCTGACAGATTGAGAATAGGCCCTAAAAAAAAGAGGCCCAAACAACCCACCACCAACTCAATTTACAGCAGCCCCTGTGGTTTTGGCCAGAATTAACAGATTTCTGTGTCATCATGGACTTGCAATGAATGCTTTACCAAGAACCTGGTGATGAGTTTTGGCACCCAAGATAAGGATATCTGCACACTTTTACAGTCTTGTTACATCAGGTCTGGACTGGGAGTCAAAACAGGCCCTGGCATTTCAAGTCCACAGAGGCCCAACCAGTCCCCCACCAGCCCACTCCACAGTGACTGTCTATGGCAACTTACAGCAGCCCCTCCAGCATTTGCCAGAACATACAGATTGCCAGTCCGGGCCTACATTACATCATGAACAGTAGTGCTACTGCTGGTGGTGCAAACAGGCCTGGAGTTGTGGAAAGGCCACCTAGGCCCAGGCCTAGGGCGGCAGGATTTTAGGGGGGCGGCAAGCTGCCCAACCATACCCGCATTGGTTCTGAAACACTGGGGATGCGCTGGAGATACAATCATTTTTAAATTTCCAGTGCGGCAATCCCCATTGCTCCAGTCCAGATGATGACAGGGGTAATGAACGGCAGTGGGCCTAGGGGCACCCACTATGTAAATCCGCCCTGGGTGTAAATGCACTAGGATGGAAGGTGAAAACATGCACACAGGTGTGCGTCTGGATGGTGGGGTGAGCCCATCTAGGGGGTGTAAATCTTGCACCCACCCATGTGACTCTACTTACATTACTTATGTGACTTCTGAGGAAATTCATGCAAGTTGCTATGTATGGAACCTGCACTGGAAGTGTTTCAGAGCAATACACTGTTTCAGTTACAGTATAAGTCCAGGAGCAGGTTTCTCTTCTGCTTGCCCTATGGCTACTGAATTGCCAGATTCAAGAACAGGGCCAGATGGAAGCTGACCATTAGGATCATTGTTTGACACTGTGGAGGATTAAAATAAAAATACATGCTCCCTTCTAAAAAGGATTGTACTGGCCTGCCAGAGAATCTCCCAGTGGGCCCCAGTCTGGGATAATACTCATAAAACCAATCTTACTTGCACCATAAGCCTGTATTACCTCTAATGTCTCCAGTTCTTGTGAGAGTAGATCCTGGTGACCGGGGGGATGTTTGGGGCTTGCTGTTTGGCCCAATAACAACTAGTCACACCACTTCCCAGTTCGATAATCTCTTATAATTTTCAAAGGCAAAGTGAGGGGATAAGACGCATTCTTTGCTGCCATGAGGACTTTTATGATTCTTTATTCTGTAACAAACTGATAATGGCAAAAGGCAAGGTCAGTCAGGCATAAGGTCAAGTCTATCAGAAAAGTCAGCAAATGGGAGCATCTTTGAAAACAGTGAAATGCCTATGTCAGCAGTAGTGTCCTTTAAGAGGTAAATCTTTAACCACATACAATTCTATCTGGGACCTGTTATCCAGAATGCTCAGGACCTGGGGTTTTCCGAATCTTCATACCTTAAGGGCAGAGACACGCGGACAGATTCAGGGAGATTAGCCACGAGGCAACTAAGGGGAAAACGAAGTGCTCCGATTGCCACCCCGCCGGCGATTTACATCAAATAAAGAATGTTACCTTGTGAAATGCAAACTTATGCACATTCTCATATTCATATATGTTATTTTTCCGTTCAAATAGCCCAACCTGGACATTCTTTGTTTATGACTAAAATCTACCATGCCATTTACTAGTCACTTACAGAGAACTTGGGCCTCGGCTTTGCTGGTCTCTTCACTGAGCCCTGATCAATTTGCTGGCCCAGGGCAGTTCAAGGAATCCCTGGAATAGAAAGTGCCCTAGGCTTATATGATTTTATAGAGAAGGGGAGCACTGGCCTGGGGATCCAGGTTGGGGTAATGTCAGAGCAAGTGTTTTCTCTGCAGGTGCAATAATGACAGAGACAATTGTGATAATGCCCTATACTCCATGTCTGTTAATAGTGGCAATAGTGGCATCTGCCTGTCACTGCACACAGCACAGAACTATGGGCAGCAGATCCCAGGTATCATACAATACAGTAGATATTTGAATAACTGCCCTTAAAAGGTTTTTGTGACTGCTAAACTGTTGACTAAATAAATATGAAGACCCTTGAATGCCCAATTATTAACATTTTTTTGTATACTGCATTGTGCCATGACAGATTAATATATGGGGTCATTTTTGGAGACCTGCAGCTTCCCACCTTGAATACAACACTATGGGGCAGATGTAAGGGTGAAGTGGCTGTCGCTAGTGAAAATTCGCCAGACATACCATCTGCGGGGACATCGCCAATTTACTAACAGGCATAGAGGACAGCTCGCTAGCAAAAGAGAACATCGCTAGCGCAGTTTCACACCCTATCAGCAGGCAAATTTTACAGAACATTACCTCTTTCGCCAGAGTTTCCTTCGCCAGCGAACTGATAAGATGAAGCTACTCCTCCTCAATCTTATGTCAGTGACATCATATCCTGTATGCCGAAAAGTCATAATTTTAAAAGCGGGGTGTCTTTAAAAGCTGTAACTATTAAAAAAATATTTTTTAACTTTTTTACCATTTGAGGGGCATGCCACATATGCTTTAGGGTGGGTTCATGTCTAGGACATAAGAGGATCTCTTTGGTCTTTATTATGCTTCCTATGAATTTGCCCCTATGTGTATTCCTCCCCCTAATCTTGGTCTTCATTCAGTCACGCAAGTAAGGGAGTGGGAGGGCCACAGACTACAACAGTGCCTAGTCCTTACAGTCAGCTCAGCCATTTCCATAGGCAGAACTAATGTCTGAATAAGCACTAAGGCATGTGCTCTTGCAGTTCTGCCCAGGGGAATTGTAAATTCCCCCTATAGCTAGTAAAGGGTGTTAGTAGTTCCATTATATAGGAGATGTTTTTTAGTACACCTATTGGTATAGGTGCATAACGTTACTAATATGTGGTCAGTGGCTTTTGCTGCACAAAACTCTTCTTTAATTAAATCTAAAGACATAGGTGTGCTTTGCCCAGGCAAAATTTACTAAATGTAAAATTGTCATGAGTTATATTAAGAATATCCCATTAAATCAGTCTTACTGTATATAAAACAAATAGGCACGTTCTCTCTTTCCATAACTTTGTTTGTCTGCACTGCAATGAGTAAGCAACTCAGTCCCTGGCTGGGATAAAGGCTCCAGAGAGCTATAGACTGGTGCTTTTGATGACATACTCGTGTTCCATAGCTAAAAGCCATGTTTGTTTGTTTATTATTTTATGATCTTCCCGCTGAAGAGAACAAGCTGACTCAGAAAAAGTATGGAACTAGGACTTGCAGTTTGTTGTAATCTTAAATCAGCAAAACTAAACTACTCTGCACCATCATTTTATATCATACTGCATTTACTAGAGCCAAATTATTTCCGTGTACATCAGCATCAAATTCAACTGCATCGTTACTTCATCTACCAGTGGCGTAACTTGGCAGCATTGGGCCCCCTGCCAAAAAATCTACTATGGGGGCCCAGTCTTCTTCCCCTGACCCGCCTCCTCACCTTTTCGCGCCGCACCTTCTAGGCCAGCACTGCAACACTATTTTAAAGATAAAAGACAAGTAGTGGACGGGACTATGATGCAGCAGACCATGCGACCCAGGCCGTGGGGTCTGCTGTATAGGTAGTTACGCCAGTGTCATGTACATATAGGTCTACCCCACTGTGCTTTCTCTGTTGTCTTGTAATCCATTGTTATACTAGTTATATACTACTGATAACAGACACAGCTTAACCATGTGTCCTCTGTTCTCCTGCACCAAGACTTGTTTCCAATGACATACCTGTTTTAGGCCCTCTTTGTGCCTCAGTCTTCATGCATACTTCCCAAATCTCCCGTTTTTTCACGAGACAGTCCTGATTTTGACAGCTCAGACCGAAAATGTAACTGGACAATTTGATCGTTATGATGATTTCTTTTTAGCAACATCACAAAGTATTTGCATAAAAATATCACTGCTTTCTCTTTATAATACCATACAAACACAATGTCTTAGCCTGATTATAAAAAGATACAAAGCAATAGCAATGGCACCTCCCAGGAGGTGGTGTTGAAGGAGCAAAAGGTGGAGTCACACATAAAGTTCAGTTCACCCAAACGTTGGTCTCTTTGTAATGTGAAAGGGAAGGCTTGAGGAAGTGAGCTGTAGTGACTGGCGCTGAGAAGTGACTGTAGCTCTGGTGTTTTATATCGTTTGAATATTTGACTACATTTGGAAGTAGTTCTGCTCCTGTGCATCAAGCCTACAGACTGGGACAGTAACTGACATCAAAGGGTAAGATAAATAAGCCCCTTAAACTGGTTTTACAAAATGAAATTGCCACTTTGGGGCAGAGTTCCTTAATGAAATTACTGGCAGTTTGGTCTCAGACTAGAAACAAATGAGTTATTGATAATTTCATTAATTTCTTGTTAATACATGCAGCATTTTCTATTCAGGTATTACTGCCTTCAAGCATAAATATGAATCATTATACATAAACAAAGCTATTAGGCATCTTCCCTTGGATTCTGGGTGCTTGCTATAGTTAAACAGTTTGCCAACTACTGCCATGGCTGTAGGAAACAAAATAAAAAATACATCCTTTTTTAGTCTGTAAAATAAAAAATCTATTAAAATTGGAGTCTGGAATACAAATATCTAAAGACAAATATATATATCATCCTACATAAAGTAATATGCATATGGATATCTATGCACTAAAGCTTATTTTACTTAGAGTCTAAAAAAGGTTTAATTCACGTGTTCAGTCTGAGTGCAAGGAGAAATATTTCAATAAATCATATCTATTTTAAACCCATCAACCAGCTGCTCTGAACTCAATTCCCTGCTATATGTAAAATGCCATGTGTATTCTCACCTATCTCAAATTCAGTTCATGCCATGATATCAAGTGTAGCACAAAAAGGGTTGACAGAAGGATTTTAATTGTTTTCTAGCACATACGTGATGTATTAGGGAGAGTAAGAATTTAACTCTTTTTACTGGCATCCACAAAAAAATTGATAGGGACCATACTTGTATATGGATAATAAACTCAAGAGGATTCAGTGGAATGTGTCCCAGCTGAGGGCACTAAGATGACCACTATCTTTGGATGTTCTCCCTGTGAGCAGCACTTTGTGTTTCTATTTGTGGACCTGACTGTGATTCCTTGTAACAGATGCAGCCTCTGGAATGTGAAATGGGGGGGGGGGGAGATGGTTGGGGTAGAGCTGGGGAGGCTGGGCAGACAAGCATTGAACAGCTGATTCCTGGTTTTGCTCTAGTGAAGTTGATAGCTTTAGCACAAGTGGGCCTCTCACACGTCTTCCTTGTAGGCACTGGTTGTTGCAGAAGCAGATCCTAAAGAGCAACATTCTGTTTTAAAACTGACAATATACAGGTATTCTTTTGCATGTTTTTAACAATTCAACTGATGTTTTTGCTTATTTTTCTAAGCAAAAACATGTAAATGTTCTCCTACTCACACCTGGAAGGATTTCAGGTTAAGCGGTATCATCTAATTAACAAGTTTAGCTATTTAGAGTAATACCTTGAATTATGGAGTGCAAATACTGCAAGTTGTAGGCTAAATATTTCTGATAACCACGTTATTTGCATGGGGGTCACCAAGGCAATACATCTATCAGTGTCGTATTTTAATTCATATTAGTTTGCAAATGTAAAAAAATATTCCTTGGTGGAGAAGGGTGAATATTTATTTGTGGAGATATATACAACTTCTCAGATTTTCATCATATACTGTGGAATGGAGGTCTACTTTATTCTGCTCATAAGTACGCATATGCACCTTTAAGCATACAAAATTCTCTTTCTTCCGCACCTCTAAGTCTGCATAATTCTGCTCTTAAATACCCTGTAAATAATTATTGTGCTAAGCACTCCATAGCCTGAATTATTCTTACTCTACAGGACCCAGCAGCACTTAATTTTGTTTAGTTCTTTATTATTCTCCTCCTAAGCACGCATAACTCTACATTTTCTCCTAACCACCCATATTTCTACATTTTCTCCTACTAAGCACCCATAATTCTACATTTTCTCTTCCTTAGCACCCATAATTCTACATCCTAATTCTGGATCATAAACATCCGTGCAATATTCCCCTTCCAAAAAAACATAAATCATTATTATTTTTCATCCACACTATCCCAAAGTCTATATGTTTTGCCTTCTGCAGCACCCCAAGGCCTTCATGATTCTCCTTCTTAGCAACCCAAAGGCCTAATTTCTCCTCCTACAGCACCACTCAATCTTAATTTTTACAGCACCCCTTAGATTTTATTAATCTCCTCCTAAAACAGACCCAGCTCTTATTACGCTACCCCTGAGCGCAACTTCGGATTTTAGTGAATTTGCGGAGCGCTGGCGAAACTACGCCTGGCGAAGTGCGGCGAAGTTGCGCCTGGCGCAACTTCGCATCTTAGTGAATTTGCCCCTAAGGATGTAAAGCATTACTTTATTTAAGAGTTTCCATATATTATAATTTAGTGGTTTGAGGACAAATCATTGGGAGGCAGGCATTTCCAAAAGCAAGGAAGTTGAAAGGGTTGCAAGTTCTACATGCTGATTTATTCTGCTTTGACTTTGTCTCTGATTTCTACCTACATTTCTTCTTCTAAAAAGAAGGAATATGTGGAAACTGCCCATGCTGGTGTTTTCACCCAAACACAGGTATAAACTCATATCCCCTGCTGTTGTTAACTCCAATCCTTAGTTTAAGCCTTACTGCTATACTAAATGCAATGATGTTATAAAAGCACAAATGTTTGATAGTACGTGAAGGCTGTTATGTACTTCCATTGTATTCTTTAACTCTGAAGTAAAAACATTAGCATAGGGCAATCTGTGGGGAGCCCAATTTGTTTTCCAGGTTTATGTATTCTGTACAAGTGAGGGTTGCCATGCTACACACAGTCAAAGACCTCCTAAGGCCAAAGTATTATGAAAGAAGGTTTTCTTCTTGCTTGGCTTTACCAAGTAATTGCCTTTTCACAAAGCAGTTCAGATATTATGTACCCTTATTTTCTCAGACACCTATATCCCTGTTTTATTAATCTTAAAAACTATATGGATCAATAATAGATTAGAACATTTGGTATAATAATGCATGTGTACAATCATCATTATGGCACATTTTACATGAAACAAAAAGGATAGCAGGCAGTGGGTAATGCATAGTTATCATTTGGCCCATTTGTATGGGATACCAAAGTAGGTTTAGAAGTTTAAAGGATGAACCTTATGGCAATCTGTCATGGGATGGATTCATCTGTCCCACATAACTTTGATCAACATGTTATGATAATACATGACTTTGTAAGCTGCTGCAATACTTCATCCTACATGTCAGCAAGTAAAGGAAGGAAAATATCAGCAAAAACTGATAAATTGTTATTGTATTTGTACATCAGTGTATTGAAATGATAATTAAAATCCTATCTGATTTTAGCTTGTCGGGTGAAGATGCTGCAATGCTGCAATTGGCCCAGATGAAGATGTTGCATTTTGCATGTGGCCCAGACCAGACAGTCATGTTGTGTCAGAGGGCAAAGATTCCCTGTTAGCAGCAAAGATTGTTTTCATTAGTCACATTATTTTATTTATTGTATGACTATATCCCACTTTTGTGATGTGATTAGATGATCTGAGAAAAACCCATTGGGCAGTGGTTCTGAGAAACAGCAGTTGCTGCCTCAAGTCAATTCATTTTATGGTAAATCAAAGCAATGGCCTTGTTGCACAATATTACCAGAACACTTTAATTCTGAGGTATTTTACTAAGACCTGAACAGAAGTGCAAGAGCAGTAAGGGTTGCTCATGTAAAAAGCACTTGTGTGTGAAGTCTTGGTGCTCTCTTCACCAAAAGCTGCATAGGACAGGCAGAAAGTACAGGGCCTCATTGCAGCCTGTGTCCACCAGAGCATCTTTCAGACTTTTATGTCTAAACAGAGCTAGGCCAAGGCATCTGGGTGCCCTAGGCAACATTTACAGCCACCTCACTCCCCTCCACAACTTGAGAACGAGCTCACACATGTGTATTGATGACATTTGAGGGGAATGTGCACGGTGGCAGGCAGTGGTGTGGGGAGTTAGGGCCTGAACTAGGGGTACACAGAAAGTAGAAGTATGTGTTTAGTGCCTACACAACACCCCAGGCATGTGCCTCATCTTCCTACCCCTAGTCCCAGCCTTCTGTGTGTAAGGCACATCTGATTTCCACAGCTTGTGGCAGTATTCGAAACTCTGCCATCTTCCATACTCTGCCATGTGTTGTCTGTCACACACAATTAGCACTGGAATAAGTCACAGCATTTTTGTAGTACTAATCACTGATATAAGGCAAACAAAATGCCATTAGCTTTGATTAACAAAATAGTTGATTATAAATATGAAAAATAGTGCTAAGTTTAGTCCATAGTGTTAATGTTCTTTTATAATCCTGTTTACCTGTGACATAGCTTACCTAAAGTGAAATGAATAGCCTGCTAAGGGTGCAGGCCTACTGTAACTAACAAATCTGCACATGGGAGACTAAAACTCCTGTGTCCTGCCAACTACCCACATACAGAAATCCACAATACTTACTATTCACTAAAGTAACTACACCAGAAAAAGTGACGCCATAAATTACTCAGGTGGCCATAAGGGAATGTTTCATATTTCTGTCTGGAAAAGTGCAAAATTGGCAGAATTCTGGCAAATGATTATGTTTTTATCTGCTGTTAAGGAAGACGACTAGAATTTTGTTTAGTTCAGCATTCAAAGTCAGGTTTTTTATAGGCTGGGTTAAATTTGTGCTTTAGATTATACTACTCAACAATTGGGCTGAGATACTTTATATCCCTAACCAAACACTGATGAAGTCATTAGGAAGTTATATATTTTTTGACTCATTCACTATTTCTTTAAACATGATAAGCCTACTAGGTATGCACCGAATCCAGGATTCGGTTCGGGATTCGGCCTTTTTCAGCAGGATTAGGATTAGAATCCGAATCCTAATTTGCATATGTAAATTAGGGGCAGGGAGGAAAATCACGAGACTTTTTGTCACAAAACAAGGAAGTAAAAAATGTTTTCCCCTTCCCACCCCTAATTTGCGTATGCAAATTAGGGTTCGGATTCGGTTTGGTATTCGGCTGAATCTCTCTCAAAGGATTCGGGGGTTCGGCCGAATCCAGAATAGTGGATTCGGTGCATCCCTAAAGCCTACATCTTAGCCTTTTAGAGTCATTTAAGCCCAGAGCTTGACAGACATAAAAAGAATGAGTTGCTGAAATGAACTATGTGAATCACTGAGCTTTTGTTTATGAATTAAAACTGGTAACTGTATTATGCATTTAGATCTTTTCAGGCAGTTGACTGCCCTTAATTTGCTTTTAATTTCCTAGATAGTGGTAATAATAATTAGGCCCCTGTTTGATGTTATCTCCACTCCTCCAAATGTTGTCCATCATGTGTCTCCATGGCACTTGAAATCGGTGGCCATCAAGTTTACTGAACATTCTGAACTCTGTTAGTTCACGTTGTTTTAAATGGAGCACAATAGATCACTAAAGCTGGCCATAGACGCAAAGATACCATTGTACGAAACAAAGCATTGTGTTATTTGTTCTCTTTACTACTTTATTTTAATCTGAATGGTTAATTGCAGGTTGGAAGATTGGCACAGACAATCGTTTATCCGACATAAGGCTAGAATCTGCACGTCTATGGCCAGTTTAACTTGTATATGCTGCAGTTTTGGTCACTAGTAGGTTATTTCTCACAGAGTATGACTCCAAAACCCTTATCCAACTAAAATCTGTTGGTGTATAACTATAAATAATAGGAACGTCTACATATCTGAGTATGTATGTTCAACATAAGATTAGTGGTATTGGAACTTATTTACTGACAAGCTATTTAAGGTGCTTCACTGAAGAAATATATGTTTAGTGAGGGGATAATCAGTCTGAGCAAGGTACAACTCATTGACAGAGACATTCGGAGACAAGACGATAGATGTACTAGGAAGTGAAAATTCAAGATAAACTATGAAGAATGTGCACAGCTAGTAAGAGTATGGGTTTGTCTTATTAGTAATTTGTATGAAAACATCAATATCTATGTTGACATATTTGCAATGGACTGGAACAGAGACAGTTTGGTGACCCTGCAAATAATGGGTCTTGTTAGGGTAAGGTTCAATGTTAGAAATATTTCTGGTGGTATCATTAAAATGATATAATGGTTGCAAGGCAGGGTCAGTAAAATTTGATAAGCATACTGTGTCAATATGTGACTTTAAAATACTAATATTTTCTTCAGGAGTACATCAATTATCATAATATAAGTTTCAATGAGTCATGTGACAGACATTACATCACTAAGCACTAATTATAACGGATGGCATTACTAAGTCCCGTTTATTTAGCGAACAACGTACCCCCCTATTGTAAAATAAAAAAGTGGTTTTATACAGATCATGGAATGTCAACTCGGAGTACTTTATTTATTATAATACACAAGTTTCAGTGAGTGAACCTCCGATTATAAGGACATAATTTGCAGGATATCCATGGATATATGTGTGTGTGTGTGTGTATGCCAATAAATTGTCTGTAACAACTGCAAGAAGGTCTGCACTCTCAGGACTTATAAAAAGTAAAGATATTTATTGTATGGGACTACAATAGTCCCATACAATAAATTTCTTTACTTTTTTTAAGTCCTGAGAGTGCAGACCATCTTGCAGTTGTTATATATTTATATATACATAATATAATATATATACTGTATATATACACACACACACACACTTATGAGTCCAACATGTACTGTACTGGTTTGGAATAGCAGATGTCAGCTGTTAATGGCTTCAGAGTATATGCTGCATCTGACATTGATTTAAATATAGTAAGTAATGTGAGACCTGGTGAAACAAGCTGTTGAAGATATCCAATGACTGACCTTTCCATTTTCCATTTATGACAAACTTTTTACTTCATATAGTAACATATTTATTACTACTTCCAAATGCTTAAAAATTATGTGGCAGCGCTGACCAAATTAGTTTGTAGACAGGATTATTTTAGGTTAGCTGTAGAAAAAGGATTGGTGTATCTTTAAGGAATTACCTACTAAGAAGACTGTTAAGAATAAAGTGCATTCTTATTCCATAACATTATACCTAAAACACAAAACAAATAAAGGATATATACTGGAAGAGGATATGAGATCAACATTAGGATACATATACATTTATTAGAAATTCATTCAGAATTAGGATATTATCTCACTTCAGCTTTCTTAAACCTTAGTTTGTTCACATTGTGGGCACCTTTTACCATGTATTCATGGAAGTCTCTGGGTCATTCACATCCAGGGACTCCAGATCATTAAACAATGTTTCAACTATGTATCCCTTCCAGGTCCGGACTGAGAATTAAAATAGGCCTTGGCATTTCAGGTGCACAGAGGCCCAATCAGCCCACACAGAGGCCCAAACAGCCCCCACCAGCCCACTAAATACTGACTTTCTATGGCACCTTATAGCAGCCCCTCTGGCATTTTCCAGAACCCACAGATTGCCTGATCCCTTCTTCAACCTTCAGAATCTACATATATGGTCAGCCAATAACAACCTGATTATGTAAGCATATGGAAACAAAGCTGTTCCAAACTGTCATTTGTATTGCTACTGGTATAGATGCTAATAAAGACTACAGCATAACAAAGGGGATTTTTTTGTCAGGAGGTCAAGATTTGCAGTATTCCAGACTTTACTAGGCTATCTTAGAACTGTAACTACTTTAATAAAAAAAATGATGACAAACACAGACAAGGGTGTCAAGTGTTTTAAAGGAAAGACAATATAATGTAGTGTTGCCCTGTTTTGGAACAACTGCTGTGTTTTCTTCAGATACACTACTATGGTTATATAAAGAAGATGCTGTGTAGCCATGGGGGCAGCCATTAAAGCACAGGATACACAGTAGATAACAGATACATTCTGAAGAATTCCATTGTATACTACAGAGCTTATCTGTTATCTGCTGTGTATCCTGTGCCTTTTCTCATTTTACAGCTTTGAATGGCTGTCCCCAAGCAAACACACCAGTTTTACCAGTGCAGCACAAAAGTACATTATATTTTAATTACTTTGATACACTTTCATTATTTGGTGTTATTGTTCCTTTAACTTTCTGCAAGGTCTGGTGCAGTAAAAATTGTGAAAGCAACATCTTACATATGTGTCATATATGTCAATGTTCGTGGCTAAAACTAGGACTTAAATGTTTTAACTGTATTTGTTATTTTTTTCAGAAAGGTCTTGGCTGTGATTCCTCATTGCAGTCATGGCACCAAAGAAGAAGAATGCTAAGAAGAATAAGGCAGACATCAATGAGATGACCATCATTGTAGAGGACAGCCCTCTAAGCAAACTCAATGGTTTGAGTGGTCTAATTGATGGTGGGAATGGCTTCAGTTACATTTCAACAGAAGTTACCGATTCTTCCTATGGCACTTCCCTTATGGAAGGGATGAGCAGAATGAGGCAGGACAGTTTCCTTTGTGATCTAACCATTGGTACCAAAACAAAATCTTTTATGGTTCATAAAGTTGTTATGGCCTCCTGCAGTGAATACTTCTATAACATCCTCAAAAAGGATTCCTCAACTCAGAGAGTTGATCTGAATGATATCTCTCCACTAGGCTTAGCCACTGTAATAACATATGCATACACTGGAAAGATTACCCTTTCTTTATATACTATAGGCAGCACCATATCTTCAGCAAGTTACCTGCAGATAAATGCCCTTGTAAACATGTGCTGTGATTTTCTAATGCAAGAAATGAATGTCGAAAACTGCATGTATGTTGCTAATATTGCAGAAACCTATGGACTCAAAAGTACAAAAGAAGCAGCACAGAAATTTATCAGAGACAACTTCATTGAGTTTTCTGAAACAGACCAGTTTTTGAAATTAACCTTTGATCAAATCAATGAATTTCTAATAGATGACTATTTACAACTTCCTTCTGAAATTGTGGCGTTCCAAATTGCAATGAAATGGCTTGACTTTGATGAAAAGAGAATAAAATATGCCTCTGGTCTCATTAGCAATATCCGCTTTGGTACCATCTCAGCCCAAGACCTTGTCAACTATGTTCAGTCAGTGCCTCGTATGATGCAAGATACAGATTGCCACAGGCTATTGGTAGAAGCCATGAATTATCATCTACTTCCATTTCATCAGAACACTTTGCAGTCTAGAAGAACAAAAATACGTGGTGGTTCCAGGGTCTTGGTTACTGTGGGGGGTCGCCCAGCTCTAGCAGAAAAGTCCCTAAGCAGGGAAATTCTATACCGAGATCCTGAAGGTGGATGGAAAAGACTGGCAGAACTTCCAGCTAAGAGTTTCAATCAATGTGTCACTGTAATGGATGGATTTCTGTACATTGCTGGTGGTGAAGACCAGAATGATGCCCGAAACCAAGCCAAACATGCTGTCAGCAATTTTTGCAGGTAAATCAAAACTATAACTTGATTTTTAAATATAGTATAGTATACTAAGTAAATTGTGCTTTAGCAATGAAACAATTAAAACATTTTAGGCTGTTATATGTTCCACCAAAAATGCATTTAACTTTTATAGCCATTCGTTCTGAATATCAGATGCCACACTATCCGCACACTGTCTGCAAATGAAGGTTTTATTTACACACGCCATGCAAAATCTGATAGGTCTTCCCATGAAGGTCACTCATATTTGTTTAAGGAGATGACCTATGGTAGTCATGTGTATGGACTGTGCATTTTGTATTACATTTAGCATGTACAGTAATTTCATGTTTTCATGCTTATAGAAATATTTGCAGCTATACGTTTTATCACTGTTTTCTTTTTTGCTTCAACCATTTTTAGATATGACCCTCGTTTCAACACATGGATTCACCTGGCTAACATGATCCAGAAACGCACTCATTTTAGTCTTAATGTGTTTAATGGCCTTATTTTTGCAATTGGAGGCCGTAATTCTGAAGGGGGTCAGGCATCAGTTGAGTGCTATGTGCCTTCAACTAATCAGTGGCAAATGAAAGCACCACTAGAAGTAGCTAGGTGCTGTCATTCCAGCTCCATAATAGATGGTAAAATCTTGGTCGTAGGTGGATATATAAATAATGCATACTCCCGATCTGTGTGTATGTATGACCCATCTATGGATAGCTGGCAAGATAAAGCAAACCTCAGTACCCCTAGAGGTTGGCATTGCTCTGTTTCACTTGGTGACAGGGTGTATGTTATGGGTGGCAGTCAACTTGGTGGTCGTGGTGAGAGAGTTGATGTTCTACCTGTAGAGTGTTACAATCCCCACACAGGTCAATGGAGCTACGTTGCTCCTCTTCAAAATGGAGTTAGTACAGCTGGCGCTTCAACTCTCAATGGAAAAATCTATCTAGTTGGCGGCTGGAATGAAGTGGAAAAGAAATATAAGAAATGCATCCAGAGCTACAATCCTGATCTCAATGAATGGACAGAGGAAGACGAGTTACCTGAAGCAACAGTCGGGGTGTCATGCTGCTCCATTAACATGCCCAATTTTAAAACACGAGAATCTAGGGCAAGTTCAGTGTCTTCTGTACCAGTCAGTATATAAATACCACCTGAAATAATGTTAGTGCCACTGGTTTTTTTTTTTACACTTCAACCCCTTCTGCCAATTATTTTGAGGTTTGTGATATTTAAATTACTTCAAAAATGTCTTAGGAAAGGAATTATATTAAAGAAACACACTGGGGAATTAAATTATTTACTGCTGCCAGAGATCTTTTTAAAGGAATATCCCATGAAAAGCAAAAGTGGCCACTTAAGTTTTAGAAAGTGCTAATACATTCAAATATTGTATGTTGTGCACAAAGCAGTGAATGATGCATGTTATTTGCTATACATAAAGGCATGAACATTAATTAGGTGAATTAATAATTAGTCCAATCGGAACATAATATTTTTATATTTATCTGAAATCAAGAAGCAACAGATACGATACCTTATCCCATGTGTCCTACAATCTGGAATGCTTTAAAAATCTTGCTTCCAAATCCAGGAAATTCTGCTCCAAACTGGGAATTCGCTGGATTTGTGAGTAGGTTGTGGGCGGTCTTCCTCCTTTTCTCCATACCTCCAACTTGAAACTGAAAAGGAAACTAGCAGAGGGGCAAAAGAGTTGAAACATTTTTACTCTAATACTATTCCCCAGCTGGTCAGCACTAAATAAAAGTAGATTTTGGTTCCAAAGATTCCAGATAATGGGTTCCCTTCCTGTATACATACACATATGCAGCCATATATACTTCCATGAGAGGGCTCTAAAGCTGATTCTTAATAATAATTTGTATACTCAGGAAAGGCCTTTAGAGTGCAATATAAAAAGCCTCTTATAAGAAACATGCACCCTCAGTACCTCAGCACACCTCCATGAGACAGTGGCATAACAATATCTACACACTACAAAGTATATCTGATTATTAGTAACACTGTAATTATTCAGTCCTGTAATAGTACTTGAGAAATACAGCAATGACTGTACAAGGAGGCCAATTCATTTAGAGCTCAGTCATTTGCGATTACAATAACATCTTTATCTATTTAGAACTGTGAAAAAAACTATTGCTATTTAATCCTGTGGATCAATTTTATAACATTAGGCCTGTATTTAACATTCTGTTTGTGGAAACTGCTCAAGGAAAAAATAAACATTATTTGCATGAATCAATGTAAAATGCAGCCTTTTTATCAAGGCAATCTTTCTATTTGATGAAACAACAGCCCCATAAACAACACAATGTGTCCAAAATGTCAACACGTGGCATTGCTATAAAGTGGTGAGTAGGCAACTACAATAAAGTAATATACACACAGGAGTGCTCTATACCCTTCTCTCCCCCATATGTAACAAATAGCACAAATGTCCCCAAGGTGCAGTCTACAGTTGATCAATATATACTAACTTCTGATTGGTTGCTATAGGTGACTAGATTTGTAGCAAATTTTGCACCTTTTATTACATAAACCCCAGAGTCTGCAGTAGATTACTGGCATAGATCTGACCCATTCTATGTTCTATTTTTCTCTTCTTGGGTTGATCTCTGGTGTACATGTAATCTCTCTTATGCTTATAACATGCTTTGTACATAGCATCTGAGATGCTCTAAGGATGGGGTGATAACACCATTGACATTATTTGGCTACAGATATGGTAGTTGAATTATTACACCGGCACCAGGCACTCCAGTTATTGTTACATTTTGCCATTTAGTAACCACTGGGGTAGAGTAGAAAAGGGTACGATATATGTGGCATATTTTGTTATCACCGTGATACCTTTGCATTTATTGTGTTGTAGTGCCATCTGTGTTTCTATAGATATGTTGTGTCTATGTCGGAGTCCATCCCATATAAATGTGAAGGGTATCCTCCCTTTGTCATAGATGTGTATATTTTCTGCAGCTCTCTAAAGCTTTAGGGACATCCTGTGATCTGTAGTTTATTGACAGATGAGGTTGGACATTGTTGATCCAGGCAGACTCTATCCATCCATTTGTTATTGTTGGACACCAACAGCTGTTATGACCCCTTTTGGATGTCCATATTGCTGAGTATTTTTTCTCTTTTCTTGAATGTTAGTTCGGAAGGTATAGAATGTACTGAATGCCCAAGCTGTGCATTTGCTTCAGTTGGTCACTGTAGGCTACTAAGATTCCCTTTAAATTGAATTGAACTTCATGCAGTTGAATAGGGAAGATGCTACAACTAATGCACGGTAAAGTCTTAAAAATGTCAAGTTTAAAAATTAAGAAGAATATTGACAGGACAGCACAATGTAGGTTATCATATAAGTGGACTTTGTTATTGCTGCAAATTACTCTTGTGTTGCTAAGCAATCATGGCTCCAATCTTAAACATGGAGCCAAATATGAGTATAGGCAACATCACCATTGGTGCTCTAGCAGCCCAATTAACAGCAGTGTAAGTCTCTGTAGGTCAATGTTGGGGTATGATACGTGAAATATAGCTGAAATATGTTCTGGTTTTTTAGAATACAAAGAAATAGAAGAGGGATCAAACACTGTGAATCTGCAACTATTGCTGAACTATAACTCTCAGTTTATGGTCATTTATGTAGATCAGCAATATTTGAATTGTCACATGTTAAATGTGGATTACATAGGCCATGTGGTATAAAACATTCAATGATGTCCATATTATAGTAAAAGAGCAAGTACATTTCATAAACACTTTAATGCTACACAGACATCACCCATATGTAACATTTACAGCATGTTTAATTTTCAATTTATTTTCAATTGTATTGAAATCCTAGATAAATAAAAGTAAATAGATGTAGCATTATGCAATGCAACACGTATTCCACTTTTCTATAGACTGAGTTACCATCATTAACAGATGGAGCTCATTTGATCCCACCCGCCATGATTTTATTCTCTATGTTTTTGAAGTTTTTTTTTAAGTTCATAATCAGTGCATATGACCACAAGGGAACATGTAGCTATTTATTCTGTTAAAAAAATGTAAAAAAAAGTAGTTGTTTGTGTAATGTATTGTTTTATGTAGCCAGGATTATGATCTTTAGTACCCTGTAATAATTTAATTTATGGAACTTACTGGAAATAAAGGATAGAGGGGCCCATTGCCATCCTTCCATTAGTAAATGAGCCCTTAGATCTGTAGTTTGAATGTTGTACCTCAAGAAACAGGCCACTTTAAAGGAAAACTATACCCCAAAATGAATATTTAAGCAACAGATAGTTTATAAAATATTAAGTGGCATATTAATGAATCTTATCAAACTGGAATATATATTTAAGAAAATCTTGCCCTTTTACATCTCTTGCCTTGAACCATCATTTTGTGATGGTCTGTGTGCTGTTTCAGAGATCACCTGACCAGAAATACTACAATTCTAACAGGAAGAAGTGTGAAAGCAAAATATATAACTCTTGTCTGTTATTTGGCTCATGTGACCTAACAAGTATAGTTTGTTTGGTTTGTTTGTGTGCTATGTGAATCCTATGATCCCAGGGGGCTGCCCTTATTTTTTAAAATGGCAATTTTCTATTTATGATTACCCAATGGCACATACTACAAAAAAAGTATATTATTATGAAAATGGTTTATTTACATGAAGCAGGGTTTTATAAATGAGCTGTTTTATGCAATATCTTTTTATAGAGACCTACATTGTTTGGGGGGTATAGTTTTCCTTTAACTGCAACACTAATAGCAGTTTAGCATCACGAAAGCTTTACATTTTCAAATAGTATACCCAAAATTAATTACTTTTTTTTATTCTGCAACTGGTAAGTCGGGCAGTGAGAAAAAATTAGATTCCTGAAAAAAATAGAAATTTGAATGTTTTTAAATAGGCCTCCTAATGAGTTGCACATGGGAAACATCAGAAGAGCAAAATGTATATCCTAGAAGAAGTGGTAAAAAATAAGAGAATAATCGGGTCAATATTGGTAGTATTCTATATGAAAACAAAAAGTTTTGTGAAAGTGAACTGCCCTCTTAATATCATTGGTGACTGCTCATATTATATAGTGAATAAAGTACCCCCTCTTGTAAAATATAAGGATATTATAAGTTACTGAGGAGTTTCATGACCATATACAGGTCATGGAACTCCGAGGTGACTTCTAATATCCTCATACTTTCAACAGGGGGTTCTTTATTATAATACACAAATTTCAGTGAGTCATGTGACAGAAATGACATCACGACTCACCGTTTATAACTGATGACATCACAACTCACCGCTTATAAGGATATAATTTATAAGATATTCATGGCTTTTGTGTATTATAAAATGATTACTTAACAAATTTATGGGAAAAAGGTAAAACTTTATTCAAATACTCTGAATGTTGCCAAAGTGGGGTTTCTTGGGGTTGAGGGTGTCTACTGTTATTGAAAATATATCCCAGAAACTACCCAGGACATATAGAAAGCAATGTAATGTTTTGGAAATATATTACTGTACTTCACCCCTGGGGTTAACGACACATTATTGACAAGATAGATGTAAGCTATTCTATAAAAAAAATGGAAATTAATTGTGGAAATAAAATATTTGGATAAAGTATGCAGATGTGTTTGGTTATCTGTTTTGAGAACAAAATAAAAACTTGTCAACATGTAAGTAATTGACTAATATATGTTGTGTTTTATTCGCCCTCATTTCTGTGCAAAGGCTGTGCTTTGTCTTGAATTAATAATGTTAGAATTATGATGCTATAAGTGTTTATAGTTAGCGCCCAGAGGCCTGGGTGGTGGAACAGTACTGACAGGACCACACAGAAATGCTGAAAACAGATGGAGCTGCAAATGTTCCATTAGTACTGTCCCTATAGAGTAGTATCATGGGGTGTGTTAACTCCTGCAATTGCATGGTGCTGCAAGAAAAATGACCTATTATTACAAACTCTCACACATCAGGTATACTGTATTTGTGTAAAACATTGCATGCAGGTTTATATAGGATGGTGAAGGGTTTTTCCGGAAATGTAAATATACATTCACAATGTACAGCATTTTAATTAAGAATAATATGTAAAAAAATTAAGGGTCATCGGGGTAAAAATCGTTTTTTTTTTCTTATAACAACAAAACTGCATGCGTCAGGATAAAATCCAGCAATCTGACATCTTGCTGAACAGTTGGTTTTTATTTAAAAGCAGAATCACGGGTCAGCTTTGTACTAAATGGTCAGGACAGATGGGCAGAGCAGCACATATACAGCTTGTCTTGTGAGATTAAAAAATAGGTAAGAAGGCCCATGATTATATGTCCATTCCCCCCCCAAGGCCTATAAGTAAAGAGCCCTGATTCCAATATGAGTTCACTGAATAAGGCCAGCATTTGGAGATGTTCTAGTTTAGTACCAGATTATTATTTTCAGGCACACCGAGGAATCAATACTTAGAGGCACATTTATCAAAGGTCGAATTTCAAATGCATGTGAGGTTTTCAAACTCCCATGAACTCTAAATTCAACCAATTGAAATTTATTACAAAAATCTAATTTTTTAAACTCGGGTGAATAGGATCGACCCAAAAACTTGAATCAAATTTTTTTCACTGAAAAAAACTTGCATGTTAGGAAGGCAGCAAACAACTCCAAATTGATCCCTGGACGTCTCCCATTGACTTAAACAGCAATCCGGCAGGTCTTAAAGGTGTATGATAAATCTCATTAAAAATTAGTGGTGTTATAGTTTGTAGTATAGGTATGGGACCTGTTATCCAGAATGTTAGGGACCTCGGGTATTCCAGATAAGGGTTTTTTCCATAATTGGGATCTCCATACTTTTAGTCGACTAAAAAATCATTTAAACATTAAATTAACCCAGTAGGATTGTTTTGCCTCCAATATGGATTAATTCTATCTTTGATAGGATCAAGTACACAGTACTGTTTTATTACTATAGAGAAAAAGGGAATGATTTTTAAAAATGTGAATTATTTCACTATAATGGAGTCGATGTGAGATGGTCTTTCCGTAATTCAGAGCATTCTGGATAACTGGTTTCCAGATAACGGATCCTATACCAGTATTTGCTTTACCTACTTTCTCTTTAGTCTTCTGTTGCCCTGGCAAGGGGCTACAAGAGCCAATTGTCACTGAAAATCTGGCTTTTTTCTTCCACTCTATCAGTGATCTTGCACATGTCCAGGCCAGCTCAGTGCTCCACTGCTGCCTACAATACACTCTGCTACACTATAGCCTGTGTAAAATACTGATTTTCCAGGTCTGCCCGCCAACCTATATCCTGTATCCTAGATATAAATGCTGACAAACTATTATCATATATGAAGGCATGGGAAATTCAGTGAGTGTCAGAATCTTGGGAGCAAATAAACACTTCTTGCCGACCAAGTGAAAAAGATTTTGGCCAAAATATGGAAATTCATATACAATTTGACATAGAAAGTAGTGGTAAAAAAAATTATCCCTAATATTAAGATTTACAGAATACCCCAATTAACTAACATTTTCCTGGTTGCCAAGACCAGCACCATCAAACACTGAAAAACTGCAACCATTGTTTTCTCTTGTGCAAAGACATTTTAAACTGAATAATGGTTCATGAAAAGTTCTTAAGCACCCTGCTGGATAATAATGACAATTCTAAAATATGGAGGTCCCAGAACACTCCAAATCTTTGGACAGAGACAACTTTTTTCTAATATTGGTTCTGTACATTACCACAATGAATTTTAAATGAAACAACTCAGATACAGTTGAACTGCAGACTTTCAGCTTTAATTCAGTGGGTTGAACAAAAAGATTGTATAAAAATGTGAGGAACTAAAGTTTTTTTTAACACAATCACTTCATTTAAGGGGCTCAAAAGTAATTGGACAAATTAAAAAAACGAAAAGAAAATGTTCATTTCTAATACTTGGTTGAAAACCCTTTGCTGGCAATGACAGCCTGAAGTCTTGAACTCATGGACATCACCAGATTCTGGGTTTCCTCCTTTTTAATGCTCTGCCAGGTGTTTACTGCAGCGGCTTTCAGTTGCTGTTTGTTTGTGGGCCTTTCTGGCTGAAGTTTAGTCTTCAACAAGTGAAATACAGCTCAATTGGATTCAGATCAGGTGACTGGCTTGGCCATTCAAGAATATTCCACTTCTTTGCTTTAATAAACTCCTGGGTTGCTTTGGCTGTATGTTTTGGGTCATTATGAAACGCCTCCCAATCAATTTGACTACATTTAGCTGGATTTGAGCAGACAGTGTCTCTGAACAACTCCGAATTCATTCGGCTGCTTCTGTCCTGTGTCACATCATGGATAAACACTAGTGTCCCAGTGCCACTGGCAGCCATACACACCCAAGCCATCACACTGCCTCCACCATGTTTTATAGAGATGTGGTATGCTTTGGATCATGAGCTGTTGCACGATTGTGTTTAAAAAAAAAAACGGTTTAGTTCCTCACATTTTGATACAATCTTTTTGTTCAACTGAATTAAAGCTGAAGTCTGCAGATCAACTGCATCTGAGTTGTTTCATTTAAAATTCATTGTGGTAATGTACAGAACCAAAATTAGAAAAAAGTTGTCTCTGTCCAAAGATTTATGGGCCTATCTTTCCATATTGCTGGAAACGATTTTCCTTTTGCTCTTGGCTGTCACGGCTTGCTTGCTGATAGCAGGAAGAACCAGCACAATACATAATAAGGAGCTGACTCAACAATTTTTATAACTAAGCCCGGACCCTCAATAGGTTGGGTCAGGTCTTTCACATTACTTTTTGGCAAAACATAAAAGTTGCTAGCCAATGTAGATCCTCATCAAGGTCTATATACAGTATCTGCCTATAACGTTTATATATAATATTTTACACAAGGATAGTTGTTTTATGCTGTCACTGTTTGCTTGATCGAGTTCTGCTTTCCCCCCTTCCTTTCCGCCTTCCTTTTTTCATCCTCTCCACCCTCTATCTATCCTTTCATCCTCCTCTCTTATAGGACAACGGGAATAATGTTTTTTTTAGGAATGCACCGAATCCAGGATTCGATTCGGGATTCGGCCAGGATTTGGCGTTTTTTAGCGGCATTCGGATGAGGCCAAATCCTTGTGACTGGCCTAACTGAATCCAAATCCTAATTTGCATATGCAAATTATGGGCAGGAAGGAAAATCATGTGCCTTTTTGTCACAAACAAAGAAGTAAAAAAAGGTTCCACTTTTTCCTTTCACAAAGGATTCAGGGATTCTGCCAATCCAAAATAGTGGATTCGGTGCATCCCCAGTATTTATTACAGCCTATAACTAAATAAGACAGATTTCCATTTTAAAAGCTGGAATTTGGGCTCTTAATGTTACCGGGAGCAGATTTTTGCTGCCCTTGTAACTTGCCGCATGCTTCTGTGTGAGATTTGGTTTTTAGCTTGACTCATGACAGGAGCGGGCCTGCTCCCTCTGCATTCTTCTTACTTGAACACATTTGTGTTCTCTAGAAATTACGCACAACCACAGCATGTATAAATACAGGCCATGTAACATTCATTTTGTCCCCTGCCTGCATGTGAATTAATAATTGGCAAATTACTTTTCTCGTAAATCATATTGCAAAAAAGGTGGCTAAACGTGAATACAAATTGAGTCTGTATTGGTAAAGAACATTATGCTGACGACTTTGCATTTGAAAATTCGGAATTGAAATTCTGGGAAATAATGTTGTATTTTGGGTGGTGTTCCTTTTGCTTTGTACACAAGCCCTTTTGTCTTTTAGTGAGGCCATATGAATTTTTATGTATTACAAGAAGGTAAAATATATTGTACCACTGCCATCTTGTGGACAAAAAAATTGATAACTATTCATTTCTGGAACTGTTCCTGTTACTTGACAGTTCAAAGGGTTTGACAATATCAAATAACCACAGCACGGCCCTACTAAATAAATTTAGTACCCAAGTGCTTTCAGGATAAACAAGAGATCCTTATATTATCCTTTTTCAGCTCTCTGTTATATAATCTTATTTCACATGTCTGTGACAGATTCCTAATTTGATTTAACTGCATCCTTTTGTGTGTGTGTGTGTGTGTGTATATATATATTGGTATCTATAAATATATATATTCTATATACAATAGAATTTTTATTGAATCAGATGAAAATTGAGCGTAGGAATGACCAGATATGGGATGACTTTGACGTAGTTGGCCAGCTTAAATATATTGCAATATATGGACAAACAATCCCTGTGTTGTTTAAAGGGTAAGGCATTTTTCAGTAGCAGTATGCACAAAATGTCTTAAATATATTGATAATGGGTTGAGTGCAGAGTATTTTGTGGTCACAGCCTCATTGCACCCCCGCCTAATGGTTTTAAAATTAGTGGTGAGCACAACTTTCCCTTGTTTGTTATAGTTATACAGGAGCAGTGACCAGCTCCATGTTTTGCCCATGAGCAGAAACCCATAGCAATCGAACAGTCACAGTTGCAGATTGAACAATAAAATCAAATATTTGATTGGTTGCCATGGGTTACTGCCCAGGTGCAAACTTGCCCAGTGTTTGTAAATGAGCCCCTGTGACATTTACAGCATGTGTTTTTCCAATTACATTGTGCTTGACCTTTCAAAATTGTTATTTTCTGTTCTATACTTTGATAACAACAGTCTCATGTTACCAATCTTATAAGAGAATAGAGTCTGTGAAGCTGCACCTGATATGTTCTGGCCATATAATTCCTATATACATGTATATCAATTAGTATTTAAGGGTTTTTTCACCTTTAAATTAATGTTTAGTATATTGTAGAGACTGATATTCTAAGACAATTTGAATTTCTTTTAATGTGTTAGCTGCTCTCCAATGTGTTGTTTCAGCAATCTGGTTGCTAGGGTCCAAACTACCCTAGCAACCATGCATTGATTTGAATTAGAGACTGGAATATAAATCACAGAGGACCTGAATTGAAAGATGTCTAATAAAAACATTACATTTGTAGCCTTACAGAGAATGAGTTTTTTAGATGGGGTGACCCCCATTTGAAAGCTGGAGTCAGAAAAAGGCAAATACAGTAATTCAAAAACTATAAAAAAGAAAAATGAAGGTCAATTGAACAGTTGTTTAAAATTAGCCATTCTATAATGTACTAAAAGTTTATTTAAAGGTGAATCACCCCATTAAAGGAACAGTTCCCGTGTAAAATAATGAATGTTTCTAATATTAGCCAAAAATTTAATGTATAAAGGTGGGAGTGACTGGATATCTAACATAACAAAACAGAACAGAACACTACTTCCTGCTTTTCAGCTCTCTTAACTCTTAGTCAGCGACTTTAAGGGGAGCCACATGGGACATAACTGTTCAGCGAGTTTGCAATTTGGTGCTGAGCGTTCAGCTCAGATTCAAAAGCAACAGTTATGACTCATGTGCCCCCTCCCTCAAGTCACTGATTGGTTACTGCTTGGTAACCAGGGTAACCAGTCAGTGGAAACCAAGAGAGCTGAAAAACAGGAAGTAGTGTTCTGTTCTGTTATTTTAGACATCCAGTCACTCCAGTCTGGCTAACTATTTTTGGCTAACTAACTATATTAGAAACATTTTGATTTTGCTCAGTCTATCTATTTATCTAGTTTTTTTTCTTTTTATACTGAACAATTCATTTAAGGATAGCTCTGAAGGTTTTACAGTGTGTTCCTTATGCTATTTTCATAAAATCTGTTTTTTAAATACACAATATGCCAGGAATCAACAGATACTTTCACTTAAATCCATAGTGAATGCTTCTGGTGGATTGTTCACCTCCCCATGGAATTATGCCAAGTGTCATTGCCCTTATGTTGGAGAGTTGCCCTGAGTAATGATAGTTTTTTTTTTACAAAAATAACTAAATAATATCAGGAAGAAGTTCTATTACATACACTGCACATGGATGAAAATGATAAAATAGACAATCTTTCTTCCCCTGGCCGATGGATCACTAAATGCTTTACAGATTTGCAAAAACTACAATAATTTGCTCAAATGAATAATTTCTCATTAACAATTGTTATTATATTCTGCCCTTAGTCACAATGGTATTATATCACTGGATCCTCATTTGTTTTATTGCTTGTTTGTTTTCAGCAGAATTGGCGGCGACATTGCTACATGCAAGCAGTCAAGGTGTCTATAATTTCCACCACTCCTCTTCAATTATTAACATGTTTTCAGGCACATATAAACACTCTGTTTGGTAACATCCCTAGATATGTGTGGGTGAAGCTGGAAAATCTCTGTAACCCAATAACTTTTTAACCTTTCATAAGTTTTTTCATGTGTTATATATTAATGAAGCTTTGATGAAGTGGATTGTACCAAAATGGTAAAGCACTTGCTTGTTGTCAATGTGTTCACTGTCCCTTTTGTCCACTGCGTAAAGGGATAGTTTTTATTAAAATTAGCATTTAGCATTATGTAGACAGCAGCGTTCATTGCAAAGTCATTGCAGTGGTCATCTGTTGTGTTATTTTTAATGATTTACTTAATTTGTTCTGCAGCTCTCAGGCTTTAAATTTAAAGTGCTATGAGGTTGGTATTGGTTTATTGCCCTAGCAACCATGGTGCAGTTCTGGAACCAGAATCAAAGATGAATAGTAGAGGACCTGAATAGAAGCAATAAATGTAAGTATTGTTGAACAATAACATTGAAGTCACACAGACAATAGGGCTCATTTACATCTACAGATGTAAATGACGCATGGTGCTGTGCAAACCCTGGTGCTACCATCGCCACCTGACTAGGTTGTAGCTCCAGGGCTCCCTCAATCGACGCAGTCAGTTGCATGCAAATGTCATTCGCAATGGCATGGGGCTAGACATATTATCAGTTTCTCAGGTGCCCCGAGTCATAAAACTTTTGCTCTGATAAACTTCAGTCACTCTTTCCTGCTGTACTGCAAGTTGGAGTGATATCACCCCCTCCCTTCCCCCACCCCCAGCAGCCCATCAGCAGCCCAGCAGCCCATCAACTAAACAATGGGCAGCTAATCAGATAGCAGCTATCTGACACCTCTGCTGGAGGATTTGTTTGCATTGCTAGCCCTAGTTTTAGACATGAGAAAAGCATCCAAGCTGGAAAACCCCTGCTTTTTTCCTGCTTGGGTGCTATTCTCTACCACTAGTTGGGGCTAATACGACCCATGTCGTAGTATATATAATATAATGGGAAGGGGTGAAACAATAGCTGCCTCAAAAAAGTTCCATCCTGCTGGCTCCTTCTAAAGCTCAGGATCAGGCACAATGCACTGAGATGGCTGCCTCCACACCAATATTACAGCTAAAAAAATTAATTTGTTGATTCAAGAATAAAAATTTAAATGGTAGAGTGAATTATTTGCAATGTAAATAGTGTAATTTAGAAATACAATGTAAACCATAGAAATCATGACAGAATCCCTTTAAGCAAAAAGCTTGCAAAAGATAGGATCATGCAAAAGTGCTGATCCTATCATTGGCCCTAGGGCCAATTTGGCATAATTTAACCTTGCGATTGGGTTGCTAAATGTGGCCCAAATCTGCTTGTTTTGTGACCTGCCAGTTAAGCAGATGTGGCAGTGTATAGCTGCATTTACATAACATGTTCTGTATTGCCACTCAGTAATATCTTAGAGGCAGTCTTGGAAAAAAATTCTACTTTCAAAATACATCAAATGAGAGTGTTCCTCAAGAATAATCCTGTGCTGAAGGGAGCAGATTGTTTTTTTTATATTTTACTTAATAATTACTTTATTTTACTAATAATATTTTACTCACTAATAATTAATTAATAAGGCAATTGAGTTAAAATAAGATAGAGTTCTAGTGTTTCTTTCCAGCTGCCCAGCTAGTTACAGTGATATCAGTAACCCCCCTCCTTTGTACTAGCTGATATGATGTAAACAGAGCCTTGTCTGGCCAGTCTGTCAACTAAACAATGGACACATAACAAGATAACCATTATCTCTGACACCTCTCCTGTATTCATGTGCCTGAACTGATAGAACGTGCCTGTCTGTCAGCTGTTAGGGCAAGGATAAGGGGCACAAGGGGCGGTGCAGTTGTGAAAACACAAAAGTATGCAATGAAGCATAAAGCCACATATTTATATACAAAAAGAGGTAGCCGGAGAGCACTTATTTCTTTAGTTTAAAAGATCATTTCTTTATTTTGCAGGCATTTACTGCAGTAAATGCCTGCAAAATAAAGAAATGATCTTTTAAACTAAAGAAATAAGTGCTCTCCGGCTACCTCTTTTTGTATTAGTAACCTTGGCATTCCAACACGGGGATTGCAGCACGTAGAGAAGCACACCCATACGGATGGATACATAAAGGACTCTTGTTATAGTTGGATAACCAGATATTTATATACTCATGCATACACCTACATACTAATATATATATATATATATATATATATATATATATATATATATATATATATATATAGTGAACAAGGACTCAGGGTTTTAGTGAAAAAACAAAAAAATGTTTTATTATTAAGCCTCAACGTTTCGATCCCCCACAGAGATCATCGTCAGGAGCAAAAACAAAATGGCCTGGCCGGTAAAAATGATGCTTGATGCCAATGTTATTAATAGGAAAAAACAGCAAGACTATAGGAAGGCCGGTATTTTTTTCCAGAAAAGGTGGCAACCCTACCTCCAGTATAAAAGAAAGTTTACAGCAGCTAGATATGGTAACGCCTAGGGAATTGTGATGGCTTGTTCATTCTCAGATGGGGATATGAATCCTCATTTATGAAGTGTACAGCAAACCACCATGTTTTTACACCCTTCCCTGCACATTGCACCCTTAGTGCTCCTCCCATCAATACAGTGCATCTTGCAATTGGCAGCACTGTATTCATGACTGATAGGTTGGAAGAGATACATGGATGTCCCCATTGATGCCCCCTAGCCAAAGGCAGGAATTAAGTTGAGGACTTCATTGCACCCACAGAACTGTGTCTTGTCCCTTGCACTAGACATGGGCACAAATTCAATGTTATGCTACTTTGGACTACAGCACTTGCGCCAATAGGATTAATAAATGAGACCTCTAATTTTAGGCAGTCTACATTGGCTGATTTTGACCGTATCCCACCTTTTAATAAAGGTGTAAGACAATAAATTAACTAAATTAGCTGAATCATCTGCATTTGTCTTAAGCCTATAAAAAATAAATAAGGTCCAAATTCTCGTGAGAACTTCAAGGAAAGTATCAGTAGACAATACCATACTTTTTATAATCTAAACATTTACAAAGGTTGAAGGGAGGGGATTATATACTGGTAATCCAATAATTATTTTTCACAACTAACAAACATGGAGTAGCTTCACTTCCCTTGTTTGCCCCTTTTTTAGTTCAAAAACGTACAAAAATCATAGATCAATTTCTAAGAAAACAGGGGGTATGCTGCCACTTAAATTATTAATTTTCACTATGTGTTATTTTGTCTTATAATAGTTTTGCCTTATAAATAGTTCTTTAGTGTGCCTCAAGTTAAACATTTTTTTCCTGCTCAGTCATGCTGTTCATCAGTAGTAGATTGCAAACTGCTGACTTATGCTAAGTCACTAAGTCAGCCACTTAGACCAGGTGTAATCTTTTAGCAACTCATTGCGTGATTGTGTTTGCAGTCAGAAAAACATGTTAGGTTGAGGAGCTCACAATCAAATTAATACATTTAACCACAAAAAAAAACAATTCTATTTGTGAAACATGAAACATCCACTGCAGCTTCAAAGATTTTGTTATAATACAGTTACAGAATCTTTTGCCAGAATGCTTGGGACCTGGGGCTTTCTAGATAAGGGATCTTTCTGTAATTTGGACCACCATAGCTTAAGTCTGCTAAAAATCATTTAATCATTAAATAAACCCAATAGGGTTGTTTTGCCATTAGTATGGATTCATGCAACATAGTTACTATCAAGTACAAAGTAGTTTTTAATTATTACCTAAAAAAAGGATATCATTTTTGGCATTCTGGGATTCTGAACTTTCTGGATAATGGGTTTCCAGATAAAGGATCCCATACCTGTACATAGTTACATAGTTAAATCAGGTTGAAAAATGACAAAGTCCATCAAGTCCAACCCCTCCAAATAAAAACCCAGCATCCATACACACCCCTCCATACCTTCACATTAATTATATATACTCATACCTATACTAACTATAAAGTTTAGTATAACAATAGCCTTTGATATTATGTCTGTCCAACAAATCATCCAAGCCATTCTTAAAGGCATTAACTGAATCAGCCATCACAACATCACCCGGCAGTGCATTCCACAACCTCACTGTCCTGACTGTGAAGAACCCCCTACGTTGCTTCAAATGAAAGTTCTTTTCTTATAATCTAAAGGGGTGGCCTCTGGTACGGTGATCCACTTTATGGGTAAAAAGGTCCCCTGCTATTTGTCTATAATGTCCTCTAATGTACTTGTAAAGTGTAACCATGTCCCCTCGCAAGTGCCTTTTTTCCAGAGAAAACAACCCAACCTTGACAGTCTACCTTCATAATTTAAGTCTTCCGTCCCTCTAACCAATTTAGTTGCACGTCTCTGCACTCTCTCCAGCTCATTTATATCCCTCTTAAGGACCAGAGTCTAAAACTGCCTTGCATACTCCAGGAGAGGCCTTACCAGGGACCTATAAAGAGGCATAATTATGTTTTCATCCCTTGAGTTAATGCCCTTTTTATACAAGACAGAACTTTATTTGCTTTAGTGGCCACAGAATGACACTGCCCAGAATTAGACAACTTGTTATCCACAAAAACCCCTAGATCCTTCTCATTTAAGGAAACTCCCAACACACTGCCATTTAGTGTATAACTTGCATTTATATTATTTTTGCCAAAGTGCATAACCTTGCATTTATCAACATTTTCCAGTTTCCTACCCAGTTTCCCAAATTAGACAAATCACTCTGCACTCTGTACTGACTTTTTTCTTTTTATTTCCCATTTTCAGCACCTTAGGGATATCATTCAATTGTTCATAAACATGCCCATAAAAATCGAAATTTGTTTTCATAGTTTGATATAAATGCCATAGTACAAGGTGATAAATGACAACCACGTGAATAAAATACTTTCATAACATTGGACAAAACCTTGTTTACATTCTGCTAATAACACTAATTCCCAGGTGGATACCTTGGGCCCATATGTACAGTATCTGTTTAAAACAAATTTACAAAATTATCAAAAAAAAAGTAAAAGAAAAAATAATGAACCTAGGCCCATATTCTATTTTGCAGTGTTATGCATTCCATTTGATTCAGTATGGCCTTGGTAGAATATGATATATATTTAACAACATTTGATTTGTACTTCTTGTGTCTCATTGAGGTCTATTTCTGGTTCAGTTATTAAGTTCAGTACTATTACAATCAACCTTTATTCCAGCTATGCACAAATGCACACTCAGCTATTTGGTTAATGTGAAGGAAATTCAAAGCAGAAGGCTAAAGAAAACAAGCAGATGGGAAGTGGGGACTTTGAGTGAGGATTAACATTTGTCATATTAGGGCTATTTGACTGGCCTCTTGTTATTTGACTGTTAAACTACAAAAATATGTGTACTCAGCATGTTGTGTGCAATGAGCATGGTCATTAATGCCCTCCACTTAAACTAACAGTTGAAATTACATTTTATTGATTACTGTAAAGAATACTGGTACATTTGTTTATTCAAATATTCAGCAAGAGCAACTGACACCTGTTGTTGGGTTAGTGGGAGTTGTAGTCCCACAATCACTGACCTGCTCCAAAAAGATTACAACAGTAACACTGCAGTATTAAAGTACAAATACTAGCAGGGAAACATAGATATCACGTTTGGTATCCCAAAACCCAGAACAAATGCCAAGGTTCCATTCTTGGCTCACAATTCCACTTATAAAAGCCCCTTTCGCTTCAGGAGGAGCCCTCCCCTACTCAGATGCTGCCAGGTCTTAAAGTGAGAGAACTAGGGCGAGAGTTCTGGGCAGACAAGGGAACATTTTAGCCTTGAGCTATCATTGCGAAATGGGTGTGAGCGAAACCTTCTTCCCCTTTTTTACTTATTTTGTTTTAATCTAAATCAGTGCTGTCCAACTTCTATGGTACCGAGGGCCGGAATCTTTCCAATCTACATGGTGGAGGGCCGATAACGGAAGCCAGTGTTAGCCACTCCCAGTTTTTAGACCACACCCACTTTAAACCACACCCATGTTACTGCAAGACCATGTCCACATTAATGTCGAAAAGCAGACAGCACCACACTTGAGGTAAATTCTTAAAATGCCTTTATTCCAAAAGGGCTTATTTCAGCATGAACAAAATAGCAAAATGGCTATTTTGTTCATGCTGAAATAAGCCCTTTTGGAATAAAGGCATTTTAAGAATTTACCTCAAGTGTGGTGCTGTCTGCTTTTCGACATTGTGTTCACAAAATGGGTGGAAGTGGCCACCTTAGACCTGCACCTGCGTCCAATATACCCTATGGGTGAGTGCTGACTTCTAATCTCCAATTCATGTCCACATTAATAGCACACCAAAAAACCAAATGGTTGGTTCTCACTGCAGGGATCAGGGCCGGAACTAGGGGTAGGCAGAGTAGGCGGCTGTCTAGGGCACCATCATTGAGGGGTGCACTTTTTTCAAGCGTTTTTTTAATAATTTGTTTCAGTAATCATGGTCACCCAGTTGGGTGGCATCCATCTCCTTCCCCTTCTCCCTCTTGCCGGCAAGTAATAGCTCCTTCTGTGCGGTGCACCGCGATGTGTGTACACGCGTCAATGAAGTCATTGATGTGTTGGATGACAGTTGCACTGAACTGAAGACATTCTTTCTATTACTGTAAAGTGTGAAGCTTCCTGCTGACACAGCCAGGTACAGATTTGGGGGGCCATATGTTTGCTGTTGCTGCTGGGGGCGCTGGCACAGGTACATAAATACTTGGGGGCAATATGATATGATCAGATTTATTTTTGGCTGCTGCTGACACAGGTAAAGATTGGTGGCAATATGATGGCTGCAGGAGGGCAGGGGGCAGTAATATAAATGAAAAAGTGTTGTACACTTTCTTGCTCTCCTTATTTAAAAAACATCATGGTAAGGAGGTAAATGGTAATGCAGGACAGGGGGCACTGATTGAAGCTCTTGCCTAGGGTGCCAAACTACCTTGTGCCTGCCCTGGCAAGGATGCCACTCATATGTGAAAAAAGCTAAGTCATATTAAGACATACCCATGAATCCATATGCCACTAACAATAATTTTCAAATGCTAACAAACCCCCAGAACAAATACCAAAGTATGACACACACAGGAAACATATAAAAGGCAGAACAGAGCAGGAGACAGGAATCAGGACCAGTCTAATATGTACTACATACAGTGACACAGTGCTGGTGTCCCATTAGCATTTTGTATAAGGTGTGAACAGGTGAACAATGTGGTAGTTTCAGTCTGGGTCTCAGGTGTGAACAGTACAGGACTTTAGGGGAGTGAACAATAGAGGTGTCACAAGTGTGAACAATGCAGGGGGATCACAGGTGTGAACAATGCAGGGGATTAGTCTGAATTTGAGGTCTAGACAATGCAGGGGACAGTCCCGGTTACCCTGTCTTCTCCAAGTTGTGGTGTCCCAGAGAAAGAAACAATCCAGGTAGTAGAACTCAGGACAACTCCACCTCTCCTTATTTTCATTTTCCTTCTATTATATCATGTTAGAAGTTGGTTTAATCAATTTATCTTAATTTTTCACCAGTTACTAATTAATTCTCCACTTCTTATATAAATGAAATGTGAATTCAACTGATTTATTATTTATTGCACTGCAAATTAATTGAAGCCAATCAATTAAATTCAATACATCATAGGCACTTTGTGTAAAAAGTAATTAATTGGTTTTTGGGAATCATTTAATTGTAGGAAATTTAATTCTAATTCTAACTGATTTAACTTGTGAATTTTTAATTTATTGCACTGCACTTTATTAAGAAGATTTATGTAACAAGTCCTATGGACTACTACTTAATTAAGTGATAATACATATGTTCATGGTATATTTAAGGAATTACTCTTGCACAGTTAATTGAGAAAAATAGAGGGATAGTGGTTAAATAGTGATTGTTTTAAGTTATAACTTGATATAAGTGGGATTCTTTTTCTCTAACTCTTTACAGACAAGGGAACCATAACGTGTGACAGGAGGGACAGGGTTAGTACTAAGCGTAGTCGTAGAACAGGTCGGGTCAAAACCAATCTGTCAGCACAGTACAGAGTCAGAATCCAGAAGAATAGTCATTAACAGGCGAAGTTCAGTTCAGGCAACGATACATTGGTGGTTAAAGGGGAAGGAAACCTAGTTGGCGCAAAAACCCTCCCCCCCTTCCGTGTGTTGCCCACCCTCCCTCCTCCCCCCTGGCCTACCCGTCCTGCTGGGCAAATGCCCCTAACTTGTTACTTACCCTTCTGCGCAGATCCAGTCCAGGGAGTTCACAGACGCATCTTCTTCCATGCGATCTTCTTCCTGCTTTGAACGGTGTTTTGGCGCATGCGCAGTAGGAGCATTTCGCTGGTACGGATCTACTGCGCATGCGCCAAAAGTCATAATGTACTTTTGGCGCATGCGCAGTAGATCGTACCGGCAAAATGCTCCTACTGCGCATGCGCCGTTCAAAGCAGGAAGAAGATCGCGTGGAAGAAGATGTCGTCTGTGAACTCCCTGGACTGGACCTGCGCAGAAGGGTAAGTAACAAGTTAGGGGCAACACACGGGAGGGGGGAGGGTTTTTGCGCCAACTAGGTTTCCTTCCCCTTTAAGGATAGGCAAAGGTCAAGGTACAGAGAAACAGACGCGCACCCAGGAACTACGTTGAGTGATGGGAAGTAGGACATGTAAATATTTTAATTTCGCAACAAGTTTGATGACATCACGGTTGCCGAGAAGAAAAGATGCACGTGCATATATGCCAGCATCAAACCCGCATGCATTTCAAACCCAGTGGCAGTGGCATATGTCCGAAGAAGAAGACGCGTGCAGGAGAGAAGGCGGCGGGGACCCAGGTATTGTAATAAGTCCTTACAGACCTTTTGACTGTCCTATTACAAAGAAAAAGTTGAATACCTATGATAATTGAAAACCCCAAGGTAACTAGAAACTAGGTTAACTTGAAATTATAGTTTAAGAAATAGTTGATTTTCATTTCACCTGGATGAATGCCATTGGGCAAAAATACATATTTTCCATGTTGAATGCAATGGTCTAGTGGAATTTCTTAGAAAACCTATGTGACATTGTGGCCTACATTTGTGTTTGTGTCCCTGAATTTCACATGGTTATTTGTGAATCATATTAATACATTTTTGGTGTCATGATGGCAGAAGGATTATCACATTTTGCTGTCTATTTTACAGTCTGTCATTGGATATCATTTCATATTGCCTGGAGTAAACAATTGGGAAGTTCAGCCAGTTATGACCTCTATGTGATATATATTTTATTAACTTTTGTATGCATTTTTAAGATGTTCCATTTACCCCTTACCATTGCAGTGGTCATATTGGCCTCTTTAGCAAGCACAGTGGAAGCCGTCATTTCACTGAAAGTCTTATGCCACCTCCAAATATACAATTCAATGATTTCTATGTTATAGTGTTCCCTATTTTGCCAGCAAACATGTGAAATGTTTTCATGCCAGTCAATAAATATTGAAGTAGTCAGCTCTAAGGGTCTTCACATTAGTAATCGCAACAGATACTACAAAAGATAATAGGGCAGATTTTATTCTGTCTGAGACCTTACTGGAAAATAATCTTGTTTTGATAGCATTGCAGTTAAAATTCTCTTTCGTGGTCTAATGCCCTAATCTAATTTTCTGCATCGCAAGGACCAAACGTAAAATGGCTTGAATTTTCAGGTTATGTCTGTTTGGCTCAAAAACAAAGATTTCCCTATTGTAATTAAAACAATAGGCAAAAAGCATGTTCAGCACAAGCCTTGTGCATTCAAATCAGCCCCATGTATTCAAATGGAGTATATTGACCCTTTAAAACAAATGCATAGCAAACAGATACAAAACCCATAGCCTAATCTTAATATCATCTATGGATAAATAATATTGATGTTCTTTCAACATGGATTCCAAGTAGTGGAAATAATAATCAGCAGTTTAAAAATTACACCTTTCTTAAAGCTAAAGGTAAAATAAGAAAAAATGGATGCACTTTCCTTAGGGTTCATTTGATTTGATGTATGGGCCTGTAAAGTTGTAAAGTAAAGTTGAAATATTATTAGTTAGTTCCTACTTTATACTGTAGGTTTGAGAAACCCTTAAAGTTGGGCCTTGGTTAGGCATTTTCCCCAGAAAACATCTAGACAGGAGGAGAACCAAATACTTGGTCCATGTGTACTACTCCTTTGTGAAGTGAGCAAACGTTAGTTAGGTTAGTAAGTAGGGCTGCCCAATAAGGAGTTTAGTGAGGAAAGTGACTCTGTGGTTAAGCAACAGTTAGGAACAAAATGTATAGTAGTCAGGATAGTGTGGGAAACCTGAGGAAACATACCAAAGTCAAAATGTGTTCAGCAATTCTCGTGGTCCTTAATATCAGAAATCAGTGAATGTAGATAGAAATAAATAGAAATTGCAGCTCCCTTTTTTCACTCCCTCTGACCAGGAACCAATATACAGAAAGAATATTTACTAGAAGGAAGTGCAAAAAAATAAATATAGTGCAGTATCCAAATATATGGCTGGAATCACCACACACCACGTACTTCAATGTGATTGACAAACGTGCTCCAATTTCAGGGCTTCCTTAAGTGATAATGTGAAACTTCATACACCATTATATAGCCTACTCACCAAAACAAATAAAACTCAGGCTCACAGACAATCCATTACAAAGGGTTCCCCTTTAGCTTCGCTTGAGGATCATTCCGTTTACCATAAGAGAAGATAAAAGTCGATATATTGTAGTATATTTATTTTAAAACTTAAATAAAATGTGCAGACAACTTACAAACATCCAGAAAAACAGTAAAAAAACAAGTGGTTTGTAGTTCAACGTGTTTCATCTAGTGCTCACCACCTCAGGAACAAAGTGTGTAGACTTTATAGGAAAATCCATCTTATTCTGTGTAATTTAAGACCTAAAACAACAACACTATTACTGTAACGGGGTTTCACTAGCTAAGGATGACCCTGTTACAGGCCCATTGTGCCACAGTTAATATCACCCTATAATACACAAAAGCCATTAATATCCTGTAAATTATTTCCTTATAAATGGTGAGTTCTGATGTCATCAGTTATAAATGGTGAGTTCTGATGTCATTTCTGTCACATGACTCAATGAAACTTGTGTATTATAATAAATAAAGTACCCCCAGTTGAAAAATATGAGGATATTAGAAGTTACCTCGGAGTTCCATGACCTGTATAAAAAACACTTGGCCTTCGGCCTCGTATTTTTATATGGCCATGAAATTCCTCGGTAACTTATAATATCCTTATATTTTACAAGAGGGGGTACTTTATTTACTATATAAGGAATATGAAGAAAGGCTAAAACCCTGATGATGGTTTAATACCTAGACAGGAGCCATGGCATGGCTCCCTAACAATATGGTAAATATGGGTTCATCCACTTGCATCAAACCATGGGGTTCATTTACATTTACAGTAGAAATTGCAAAATTTAGATGCAAATTGCCATGACTTTTATTTAATTTTCTATCTCTTGGTTGATGTTTTTATTCTTGCTCCTATTTTATTTATCATTCTCTTTTTAATAGCCTCATCCCTTCTATAAATGTACAGTTATTACTGACACATATGTGAAATGCACCAGCATATTCTGCAGCACTGTACACAGTAGGGTGTATAGATCATACATTCAAATTATATACAAATACTGACCTATCTCTTTATCTGCATCTTCAACTATTGTCTGTTTTATGGGCATGTCTCCCCAACTGGTTCTCCGGTGCCCATTGTGTTTGCTCAGCTATCCCTCAGCCAGACAAACAACTGGAGACTGGGTATGTTTCATGTTGGTGATACATAATGCTGTGTGATGTTAAACAGGGATAAACAGGGATAATATACAATCACCCATATTTAAATGTATTGCACTAAGGTGAACTGCTCATGTAAAGGATTGTATTACCTTTTAATATGTATTCGAAAGATAACTTGTAAATCTTTTGTTGTGTAGTAACTTTTTTAATCAATTTATTTCATTCAACCAAAAGAGTCCTATATTTAGGTATTATGAGAAATATATATATATTGATCTTTTTAGACATGTCCTTCATCTATGTGTGTAATCTTTACAGCTAAGTCCTTTTCACCTACTCTTTAGTTTAAAAACAAATCTGTAAGGGGGTTATTTACATAATATTCATTGGAATGAGCTTTAAAAATGAAGTACAGAAACCAGCATGGAAACTTTGCCTCTGAGGAAGCTGATAACACACAGCGAAACGCGTTAGGCACGTTGTGGGGGACACAACAGCCCAGAAGCAAGGCACTACGAGGGAGTCTGGAGTGAGTTAACAGGACTACCCCTTGGGGCCCCATACAAACCTTTTATTGGACTGAATGCGCAAAACCCGCCAGGGTAAATGTGAGTGTAAAATTTTTTAATTGTTTTTAATTAGTTTTTAATAAAAAACGGTATTACACTATTCCTGGCTTGGGACTTGGAAGGAGCGGCGAACCCTGAAGGAAGGACCAGAAAGGGCTTCTCGTTGTATGCATAACACCACAGCAGTGGTTTGTAAGTAGGCATTTTACATAGAAGGTGGAGGCGCTTCACCCCTGGAATATACTGCGGTTTATAGGAAAGGCATCGTCTTTTCTTCACCTCTATCGCTAATTTATCCCCCCATTAACAGTCACCTGAAGGGAAAAGGGGAGAATACACCTATTTAACATCTAGTGTATGCACGGGGTGATATCCCATATTATGAACGTATTACGCTATGCTTGTTTTTAATTTCTGTTGCCACAGGCGCTGATCTCTTCTTATACATATCCCTTTGGGAGTATATATACGCTTGATTATTGCCCGAAAACCCTGAATTTTTCGGAACCCAGCTCAGACCACGATATCTTTAAATTGGGATAGGGACATCTGCCATTGACTTATGCATTACCTCGACAGGCTTGAGATGCCAACTGTTCAGATTTGGGCTTTTTGCAGCATCGGGGTATAATAAATATTGAAAAATATGAGCCTCAGAAGAAGGCAAATAATAAAAAAAAACCTCTAAAAAATAAAAACCAATCAAAAAGTTGCATAGAAATAGCCATCCTATAACATACTAAAAGTTCATATAAACATGAACCATCCCTTTAATAATCCATTTTCCTCTTACCTCCTCTTTCTCACTGCCCAAATATTTTTCTTTTGCATTTAATTGCTTTTAAAACCTTTAACTGACATAAAACCCAGTTATTAAGATTAATAATAAGACATTAAACTATAACAGTTTTTTAAAATAATGGCTTGATAAACTAGTAGCAGAAATATATAAACACATTGCCCTGTAATTGAGCCAGAAAACATGAGAGCACACAAGGTAATACTAAGAGGGTTATTTATCAAAGGTCGAGTTTGTGAGGTTTTTTTCTACCTCAAATAAACTCATAATTCGAATGTTCGCTTATTTATGAAACAAGAAAAATGTAAAAAACTGGAATCGGGGGAAAAAACTGAAATACTTGAAGTGATCGAAATATCGGCACAAAAAAGCTTGAATACCTCGAATTGATCAAGTTTTTGAGTGCAAACCACTGAAAAAAAACATATCATAAAGGCTAAAAACATCTTTTTATGGTCCAAGGGACCTCTGCCATTGACTTCTACATGACCTCGACAGGTTGTAGCTGGAGTACTTTCAGATTTGGCCTTTTTGTAGCTTCGGGGCATAATAAATCTTGAAAAATTCGATTTTATTTTTTTCTTTAAAATACCGAAAAATTCGAATTACTTAAACTACCGTTGAAAACTTGAATTTTTTGGAAAAAGAACAACTGGACCTTTAATAACTAACCCCCTTAGTGTGATTAAATAAATACATACATAAACATAAAGCATGCCCACAATTGCAGCAACTTGTTTTAATCAGAAAAGAATGCATTAAGTCCAAAAATGAATCCATGTTTAATTAGCCAATTGTTGAAAATAAAAAAAAGAATGTTGGCATCGATTGATGCCAGCAAATACTTGTGTTTTAATGAAAAATATTGCTTAAATTTGTGTTGCCAAGTGGAAATGCAGTAGCCCTGTAAGCAGGTCTGGGCTAAGTAAAGAAAGTTAAATGGGGTCTAGCAAGGGGGTCAGTGAGGCTAGGTGAAGTTCAAAGGGACACTCATAGTAGCAAGGTGTAGGCCATTTTCAAGCGAAATGAAAAACTATAACAAGTTGTACCTAGCTGTTGGTCCCAAAGAAGTAGCCATGTTCATTCAGCGTCATTTATCATGTATTATATAATAAACAGGGCTCGGCTGTGCCCTCTGCACAGAGGAATTTATGATGGTGTATAATTCCTATGAGAAAGCAATGCAGGTGGTCAAGGGTTATTGTGACACTTTTATTCGAGATGGACATCCAACCTGCCTTTAGACTCCTGCCCATTCACCTCTAGTGTGTCCACTTGTCATCAAACCCATGGTGCAGAACAAAGCATTGTGGGTACACCCCTAGATGGTGGTAAGCACTGGACTCCCATGCGCCTTGCACCCACTTCCTAGCTTACGTGTCTGAAGAACAAACTAGGATGCATCCAAGGGGATGTTTGCAGGCCACCAACATCTTGTTCCTCATGAACACTGTGCAGTCAAATGCATGTAGCCATGTATTCCTGAGAAAAGCACAGGCCTTTCCACTCTTCTCTGGACCTGTGCCTATGGTGGAAAGTGTGAAGCACCTATTTCTTAAACAAGACATGCTGCCCCTTGCTTTGTAAATGAGGCCTAGAGACTGCGACATTCAATAAAGGATTTGACAGGCTTGACAAAGGCTACCATTAAAACAGTTTCAGGAGCTGTTAGGGAATCTGGCTTCAGTCAGGGCCAGGTATAATGGGTAGGGTATTTTTGAGGCTGGCACACAGAATTTAGATAACCAGGCAGAGTACAATAGGAACACCTTCTGGGATGAATCTGATAGATCAAACAATCAACCAAATTGTGGACCAGCATAGTAGGGGTTATAAGCTTCAGATTCTGGGCTAATTTATTGCTGGGATATGCTTTCCTTGGTGGCATGAAATTGTACTGAGTAGGAATTGTAATAAGGAGGAAACTTGGCTTATCTTGTTTCCAATCCTTTAGCTACTCAAAGGGCAACACCAAAACTTTTGGTCAGAGAATATACTTTAGTAGTAGTACAAGCAATTAATTCCCTTAGTTTTAAATTACCCCTGGTAGCTAGGCATCTCAGGAGAACTTTTGGCTTGTACAGCAGTTCAGGCAACACATATCCCTGGGGTCAAAATTTGCAATTTTTTTTCATTTTAAACTTCAGCAGGCCAAAGAGTTGACCCCCGAGTAGAAGTCCTTGGAATGAAAATTTCTGGTAGACTGCAGAATATCAGACCACTATATTTGAGTGAAGATTCAAGGACTTCTTGCTCTCAGGGTTGGGTTTTATATTCTCAATCCTGTGGAATTTCTGAGGAAGCCTTCCACAAACTGGTACACTTACTTCACTTACTTCTGGATAAAGAGCAAGCATGATATTTACAGAGCACATATATTATTTTCTTTGTGAAACTAAATGTGGCCATACACAGAGAGATCGGCTCGTTTGGCGATATAGGACTGATCCGATCGTGGGCCCTAGGGCCGAACAATCAGATCATAATGCAGGACTACAAGCGGTCAGATTGTGGGGCCGCATCAACGAACAGATGATCCGACCGGATTTTTAAGACTGCCAGATCGACATCTAGGGAAATACATCTGTCGGCAGCTTTTATCGGCCCGTTTATAGCCACCTTTAGACATTAACAGAGGATAATGCTTTACCATCACTCAGGTTGTGCAAGGTCTAGAAGGAAAAAAATTACCACACTTCTGAAATGCAAATCTGCCATTTTATAAATGATAGTGAGATTTGAGGAAAAAAGACTCATCAGCCTTGCACTCCCTCTTTCCAGGGGCGTAACTACAGAGGAAGCAGACCCTGTGGCTGCAGATGGGCCCAGGAGGTATAGGGGCCCCATGAAACCCAAATGTATAAGCAATTCAATATATATTGGTAAAACAGGACAACCTCTGTTTATTTTGGGGACCCTAAAATTATTAGCTGTGGGGCCCAGTAACATCTAGTTAAGTCACTGCCTCTTTCCCTGTGTATTTTTTTTGCATATAATATAAGCAAGTTTTAGGCCCCCCTTGGTTATGTAGAAAAGCAGTCACCTCTACACATTATAATTTGCAATAACATGCACAGCCATTCAAAGGATTAACATGCCCACACATATTCACACCTCATCAGTAACTCCAACAATTAACACACCCAAACAGGTAACATATACAGAGGAATATAAAACAATTTATAACTTGCCTTTACTAGAGCTGTTGCAGCCTTTTGCTAGTTGATTTACTCTATCTTTTCCTCCTGCCTTCATTTGTCCCATTCTCTTCTTTCCAACCCCATCTCCAATAATCATTCTCTTTGCCCCACTACACCATGTAAACTCTAGCTTCTCCTCATGTCTTTGTTCTCTCTTCACTACCAAATGCAGCCTTCTGCTTGCTTCATTCCCTCAGTGATTCTCTGTGCCTTTATAAAATGTGCCTCTGTTGTTTTTCCCCAATGTTGACTATGTTTGTCTTTGTGCCTTTGACATCTCTCTCTCATGCCTCAGTTGTTTGCAGTTATATCTCTTGCCCTCCCATCTTGTCCTTTCTTATCATCCTGTTGTAGGAGTGTTCCATTGTTTCGAATACTTATATAAAAGACAACAGTGACAGTGAACAAAGATCCATCTTGTTTTTATTAAAAAATCAGGAAATATGGGAAAGTAGCTGCAGTTTGGTCTCAACATTTTCCATTTTTATAAATCTGGCTTCCTGTTATATATATATATATATATATTTAAAGAGGACTTCCACCCCCCAAAAAAAGTTTCCATAATGAAAGAAATGCTATTGTAAGCATCTTGTGATTTGTGAATGATAAAAACTCACCATTTATATTTTCTGCCCCTCCCCAGCCCCATCAGAGGGACCCAAAAGGCATCGTAGGGACAGGGCTTATTGATCCATGGGACCTTTTTGTTCCCCAACACATAACTTCATAACTTGAAGTCTTCTGTGTTTCGGCTACTGTATCAGGTAGGGTTCTGGAGGGCAAATTTGGTATCCATGTCTATGTGTTTCAGATGCCTTCCTGTCAGTTGCTAAAGCATCTGGTTGCAAGCGCTTGTCCCCCATAGTGGAGTGCAGGTGGATTAACTGGTACCTTCCTTCCAGTGTCCAATGAAACAATAAAAATGCTTTTATCCACTTGCAAACAAAAAGTATGTTTTTATTTCATGAGTTAATGGTTTGACACCAATTACAACGTTTCAGGGAGGTGTGTTACCCAATCCCTTCTTCAGGATAATATCTTTAAGCAGCAGCTCAACTAGTGATTCTTACATATGGCTGTGCTTATGTATTTGCTTTTGTCCATGTTTAATACAACTACATCTAAAAGTCTTATTAGAGGCTCTTACAGACGAACGGTTTTACCTGCGCTCCCCTGCGTTGCGATTTCTTCCGTTCAGCCGCAGGGCTGTGAACATCAATATAAGTACAAGCGATACTAATATACAGGCCTATGTTAAAGAGGAGTTTTGGTAGAAAGCAACTTTATGTTCCTATGGAAAATGCATCCACTACTGACCACTGAAGATCTGTAGATTAGAACTATGGCAGCAGTGGAGTAGATAGATGATACTGGGCACACAGCATATTAATTTTAGTGCCCCCAACATATCCATGTTGAAATTGGTCATTATTTGGGACACATTGCGTCCCCTATACCTCCTGGGCCCCCTGCAGCCGCAGGGCCTGCTTTCTCTGTAGTTATGCCCCTGTGTGGGAGTCAAAAAACTGTTTATCACCCATCGCCACTCCCCACAGAAAAGAATGGGAAATGCTTTGCCAAAGTCAGACACGGGGAGATACAGGCAGACACCACTACCAAACATTTGAGACTGAGACATTGCATATGACCTACTTTTTTATACATGATTGGAATGAGGACAGATAAACAGAAAAATGTATTTCATTGTGGATGTGAGTTCATGAACAGAAATATTACTCAGTACGTAATGTTTTCTGTTAAATAAACAGTAATTAATAAAGATGATGGTAATATCCTTGCAGTTCCTTGCTTGTTTTGAGACTGGGGGGCACATTTACTAACGGTCAAATATCGAGGGTTAATAATCCCTCGAATTTGACCCTCAAAGTAAAATCCTACGAATTTGAATATCGAGTTTGAAGGATTTACCGCAAATCCTACGACCGATCGATCGAAGGAAAAATCATTCGATCGAACAATGAAATCATTCGAATTGAACGATTCAAAGGATTTTAATCGATCGGTCGAAAGATTTTTCTTCAATCAAAATAACCTTAGAAAACTGATGGGGAAGGTCCCCATATGCTAACATAATACCTCGGTAGGTTTAAACTGCCAAAGTATGTAGTCATAGTTTTTTTTAAAGAGACAGTACTTCCACTATCGAATGGTCGAATAGTCGAACGATTTTTCGAATTGAAGTCGAAGGTCGTAGTAGCCTATTCGATGGTCGAACCCAAAACAATACTTCGAAATTCGAAGTTTTTTTACTTTGAATCCTTCACTTGAGCTTAGTAAATGTACCCCTGGGAGCACACAGACCCCAGGCAGTTTCTACATTAACACTAATAAGAACACTCTTGCTCCCCTTAGTGCTCTTACACATGTTTCAAAACGGTGGCTTGCTCCAGTTTCTCATACTTCACTACCCTGCCTTACCCGATGGCCTCTTTATTATAGTTTGCACTACTACTTCCCATAATATTACTTTCTAATGCATAAGTGTAAATGCAGTTAGAGGCACAAAGCTTTCACCGTATTATGCTAAACCAGATGTCTGCTGTGAGACTGCTTTCTAGTAACGTTTAGACTGGTTACTTCAGTATACTGGTGCTACAGTCTCGGAACATCTATGGACATGACACCTCTTCTCAGGAGCCCTTTATTTGATATAAAAGGAGCACTCAATAACATTTGAGATAATGAATCATGCTGGAGCCTACTCCACCTTTTTACAGATGAACACATTTCAAATATGTTTCTTTGCGGAGGACATACTGGTGATCTGAAAAGTACTACTCGTGGCCTAAAAACCAAAGATGCAACAAGACCTAAAAAAATAAACGATAAAACATTATTATATTGGGAGATAAAAACAGTGGGGGTCATTTATAAAGTTCGTGCAGTGCATATTTTTCCGCAAATGGTTGTATTGCCCATGTTTTTTCCTGAACGCTAATATATTGCACTGCTCTGCCTGTCTTTCCATTTTTTGTGAATTCGCATTGTGAGTACATTTTCGCAAATGGTGCACAAGTGAGACGGGAGTTTGCACAAGCGCACCCAATGTGTGAGGTTGGTGTGTGCGAAAATAGCATTGACAGAAACTTAAATTCACACTTTGCAAAACTGTTTTGCGAATATTTTCTCTGCCACCAAAGTTGTGGCGTAATTCAATCGCAGAGTGTGGGCATAAATATTCGCAATTTGCGATTTTTGACATATTTAAAAAGCTCTTATAGACATTCGCATTGTGAAAAAAGATTTGCAATTCTGTTTGCACCACACTTATTCAGCTTTCTAAATATAACCATGCACAGGGCAAATATATTCACTTTGAGAACCTTGATCTGCCTTGCGTGAAATTTATAAATGACCCCCAGTGTTGCGCAAGAAAAGCCAAAATTGTGGCCCCCTACAAATCATTTTTTTTGACACCACATGTATAAACACCATCTCAAGAAAGGCAGGGTTTGCAATAGGATAGTGGCTGAGTTCCTGACCCAGACTTTACATTCTCTGGTCTGACTAAACAGGGCTGGGAAACAGGCAGGGTGGGCATTATATGTATATGGCAGTTTCAATCTTCAATATAGAAAACATCAGTGCTTGTGTCTGTTGAAAATACACGTGGGCAGAGAATAAAGACTATCCCATCAGCATTCTTAAAACTAAAACAATTATTATCTTTATTCCTATTGCGCAGGCAGCCATATTACTTAGTGCTTTAATAAAGGGTGTTCATCCACATACATTTTTGCCTCACCTGAGGTTACTTTCTATTTTCCCCTAGGATAAGCACCAGTACAGGACCAGGCCGGCCGGCCACTTCCGCCCCTGCAGAAGCAGTGAGCAACCCAGGACGCGCGTGCGCAATCGTGCGCAACCCAGGACGCGCGTTCGCAATCGTGCGCAACCCAGGATGCCCGTGCGCAACCCAGGACGACCGTGCGCAATCGTGCGCAACCCAGGACGCGCGTGCGCAATCATGCGCAACCGCGCATAAAGCTGTTTTCACTGAGGTAACACTTGCCGGACTAGGGGTAGGCTGCAAATGAGGTACATGCCTGGCGCCCCAAGCTTTGCGCCCTAGGCACGTGCCTCTTCTGCCTACCCCTAGTTCAGGCCCTGGTTTCCACCCCCCAGGATTTCAGAGGTTTTTGTCTCTTTATCAAGTGCTAAAACGGTATACCCTTTAACCATTTGGTGTATAGTCCCATTTATACTGTTTATGCATGTTGTGTCTCCAGAACACAATCTGTGGCAGTTTTCTAGATTGGGCACTCCTGTTGTTTGTCCTAGACTCCTAGGTGTCTGTTTTTTTTCTGAATTTAACATTGTGTTGTCAGCTGTGTTTTCTGTAGATAAAGGATTTTCCTAATGAAGGTCAGCCTCACCTAGATTGGGATTCAGGATACACTATGGTTTCAAGTTCACTTTGCCACAACTGAACCAATAAAGCAATAGTCTTGTATACATTTCTGACTTTTCTAGGTTAGTATGTTCTGCCATTGATAGGCTCTGTCTATGATCTCCCCTGGGCTTATCTTTTTAGGATTGGAATTTGGTAAAGGTACCGTATGTGACCTGTTATCCAGAATGCTGGGGACCTGGAGTCTTCCGGATAAGGAATCTTTCCATAATTTTGATCTCCATACTTTATGTCTACTAAGATATCATTTAAACATCAAATAAACTCAAAAGGGTTGTTTTGCCTTCAATAAAGATTAATAATATCTTAGTTGGGATTGTGTACAAGGTACTGTTTTATTGTTTTTACAGGGCTCTGTTAGAGAGCAAAAGAAAATAATTTTTAAAAATCATAATTATTTGTTTAAAATTGGGTCTATATTTGATTGCCTTCTCGTGGTTTGAAACTTTCTGGATACCGAGTTTCCGGATAACAGGCCCTACACCCTGTACTGGTGTTTACCTCCATGGGTTGGGTTCCTCACACAGTATTTCACACTATGTTAGTGCTGTTAGTTTGAGCAGATCTGATTATTCTAAGCTGCGTGTTTGAGTTTAGGGTACATGCCTCATTTGTGCAAAGTATTTTATTTGCCCTGTGCTTTCTGCAATATTTTAGGCAGGTCTCTGTAGGTTTCCTTTTCACTCCCACTAAATATTTATTTTAGGTGCCTTTTGAGCTGCATTGAAACTAAGCAGACATGTGGAGGTTATTATGGGAGTAGGTGCAGGAGTGTCTTGATACCTCTCACTTTCTGGAGGTGTCAAGCTGGTATCATGCTTATTGTGCTCACTGTTCTGGTTGTTGCCTTTGGCAATATATAACATTTTTCTCTCAATACTGTTTTCTCTCACTCCTCACACTATACTGTATGTTAATTGTTAATACTGTAGACTTTCCTATTTATGGGGTTTGTTATATTCACCCTGCATTATGGGTTTCCTGCAATATTATAGCATTCTTTAATACAGGTTTCTGTAAGAGTTTTATTACCATTATGGAAAGAGTAGCTGACATGGAGGTCATCACCTGAAAAGGGGTACAGTGTGATCTTTCTTTCATATATGAACTTCATATCAGTATTCTCCAACAGGAGGATACTTCTTTAGGGTGCATGGGTAGAAGCTATCCTGGTGAGTGCTGAAATTGAGTTTGTCAAGGAAAGGTCACTGTAAGTAAGACACCATCTACCCTTTTCTTAGTGTATAATCCTATGCATCATCAGCATTTCAGCACCTATTTATCAATATAAAATTGTTGCATGCACTAACATAAGTTTGAAAAAAAGCCATTTTGTGCTGCTGTTATTTTTGTCTTTACTGGGCCCGGCCTTACCTGGGAGGAGGGGGGTTAAGGTTTGTACTAGACATTTTAATAAGAAAGGTTGTCAAACACAGGTGTATATTACTTGGCAAATATTTACATAATGCTTTCTGTAGGTTTATCCGAAACATAGCAGAAAGGGAGGAACTATTGGGAGAGAGACCTTTTTGTTTAGGTGTCATGGCTGTTTGCAGTAACAGATAAGGGTTGCTCAAGCGACTTTATTTATTTATATGTAGCTTTAACAATGAGAAAATCTAGAAAATTATCTCAGGTGATGGGAGTGCCAATGAGACATCTACCAAGTTAGAATGTCTTTGTGCTTCTTATAATCATAACCAAAATTTGCAAAACTCTTGCTTTATGTGTAGAGAAAAGCAGCCACCCATGCCTGTTAAAAATATATGAAAAGCAGAACACAGTTGAAATAAGGTTTGAGTTGCATGGGTCATTTGGATCACAGAGTTGAATACCTAAGATGCTTTCCTAGGGTTACAACAAACTGTCATCAATGGGTAGAGCTGCAAGCTGTGGTGCATGGATGATTATTTCCTGAAAACACATATGGCATGATTTTGGACAAAAATATTGTTTCAGTGGCAGCCTGGGGGACATTCCTTATTAGAAAATAACCCACTTTTAGTATTGTAACAGCATTGATGTGAAATAAGCCTACAGTTGCAGCTTGTGAGTTTTTATATGATTTCCTTTAACAAATGCATATAAACAACCAATGGATACAGAACATTTAAAGGAGATTTTAACCCAAAGAAATTAACTGGTGTTCGCATTAATTTTCTGTTGAAATGGTTTCTGAGATATTAGCAGTTTTAGACTTCTAACAGCAGGCCTGCGGGATGAAGCCTAAGTGAGAATGTGTTAGTAATACATATTTAACAATGACTTCAAGGCAAAACAAATATATATTACCTGTTTAGGATAAAAGTTGAACTGTTATGTAGTTATGTAGTAATTGTACAATGTTGAATATCACCATATGCTTAATAGCATTCCTGTTTGAGTCAGCAGCAAACACAAGAGTCTGAATCAATATATAAGAAAAAACACAAGCTGTAATGTATAGTCAGCACAATTAGCCATTATTCTAGATTAGAATGACCCATAAAAAAGTTTTTTTATATGGTTTGTCCATTTAAGAAAAAAGAACCTCGATTTTACAGCCAATATGGAAAGATATGGACTCCTTCATATCACAATGAAACAAGATGAGGCAGAGCCTAAAGGGTTTAAAAAATGTTTGAGGCACACTATCATGATTTTCTTTTAAACCAGGTATATTTGTGTGAGAAAAATAAACTACATAATAAACTACTTTTATTTTTGGCAGTGAAGATGTGTGCTGCACCTTTTAAACTCAAACCAAACTTATGTAAATATCTTTAGGTGGATAAATAATAAAATATTTATAGAAGTGGTTTATTGTTGTGTTCTTTTTTGGTACAGTGGTGATTGTTTACGAACAATTTCCACATTAAATATTTTGTAAATGCCAAAGTGTCCTTGCTCAGGGTAAGGGTATGGGGGTTATATGGGGTACCTACAGTCTTAATTAAAAAGCACAGAGATGATACAAGATTGTTCTTTTGCCTTTAACAGAACTGTTACTTTCATGAGTGCTCTGTTATTGAGGTGCAACATAACCCCTTGTCCAATGGGCACTCCTACTAACTGTGAGCCTCACTGAACTTTAAACACTGACTTCCAAGACGTTGTTAGCTTTATGCAATTTGCTATTAGAAATGTGCTTATAAAGTTGCAATTAAATGGGAAGTGCATATTTTAGCTCTTAATACGAATTGCAAAGAGTTTCACCTGCCAAGGATATATGCAACTCTTAGTGGGCAGCCAGGTGCATTGTGGCAAGACCATGGAATTTTTGTTCATTTTCTGGACATTATTTTCATGTTATACGCAAAAATAATGTGGTAACTAAATAAAGTGACACATTTATCAATGCTGATAGCTGTGTCAATTTTTGCAAAATGCTTTTGACTGCCTTTAGCAGTCGAAAACCATTCTGTACTATGGAGTGATAGTGTTGCTGCAGGGCTGCATATTGCATGATATTACTTATTTCCGCTCAGTAAAATCAACATTTGATAAATTGTCCCAATGTTTTTTGAAGGTAAAACTGGTTCTATGCCTTGGCTTCAACGCAATGTCACTAGCAACATATTTGTAGGGGTCAGCCTGTAGCGCAACAGCAAATTTTGTAGCAATAACAGGCAGTAAGCAATGGTTCATCTGTGCAGTCTTCCATATAAACCAGTTAAAACAATAATCTGCTATGTGCTGCAGATAATATATGCGAAATACCCAGCATTTGCAGGGCTTAAATGCAGAATAGAGGCACGAAGGACAGACAGTTTACAGAAAAGGTTGGAATGGAAGGGAAAAAGGTGAAACTGTTTAGCAAGGCCTTACTAACTACTCTTGGAGTAGTGACCACATGCAGGGGTGTAACTACAGAGGAAGCGGACCCTGCGGCTACATATATTGGCATATATAACAGGACAACCTCTGGATATGTTGGGGCCCCGAAAATAAATTTGCTTTTGGGCCCAGTAACATCTATTTACACCACTGGCCACATGCCTACTGCTTCACCCATCAAGAGAGTGATGTGTTTCCCCCCTGTTTTATATTACACAAATAACAGGATGGTATGCAGGTTGTATGAGGCATGTTGCTAAGGCAAATGAGGGCAACAGAATATAATTAAATACCACAATTTGGAACCGTCATTTGTGGGCATAAGATTATTTTCAGGAACCTGACTGGGTTTCTGAAAAACATTTTTTGATTCTTATAGAAGAACAGAGTTTTAATACAGTAAATCAAGGCAAGGACCAGCCTCAAACCTGCTTTTTTCCAGACCTACCAGGAAAACAATACATGGCACCTAAAACATTTCTTGCTTCTTTGCCAAATAAGTGACACACTACTAGACTAAGAGCAGTATCAGTTCTTTTAGCCAAAGAACTTTGGGGGTGGGTGGGGGGGGGGCTCTTCTCATGGAGCAGGGACACAAACTTTACAGAATTCAGTCAAGATTAGACTAGAGTTTGATACCCCTGCATCAGTCTTTGTTTTGGTAACTGTCCTGCCAAATCCCCTAGTAGCTCCTGGGCCTCAACTAAATTTGATCCAATAAGGGTAAAATATCTAAGGAACAGGGTCTTCACAATAAACACTATATCAAGAGACCTGTGTGGAGAGGAATTGTCAACCCATATTAAACTGTGACCTACAAGAAGAATCTAGTTTAATTACTAACTAAGGATGTAGCGAATCCGGGATTCGGCCAAGATTCTGCCTTTTTCAGCAGGATTCGGTGCATCCCTATTACTAACTAGCCAAGTATAGGTAGGCCTACCACATTTTATGGAAATAAAACATACTAGTCTTTGGTATAATTTACCTGTTCAGGAAGCCACCCTACGTTTGGGTCAGTAGCATGATCTATCCAAGGAACACTGCATTTGTTGATTTTGGCCAGCTTGTCACTGTTGGATATATTCATTCAAAAGGCAGAAGTCAACAAATCAAATTAATTTTACATTTCTGTATGTAAATAGGTAGTCTTTGTATTGGACCCTTTCCAGTAGATGAGTGTTTAAAGGTACAACACACCAAAGTGGTTTGTATTCCCCATTTTGTATGCTAAATATTGGAAGCTAAAGTAAATCAGTGGTGACCCTCATCTTTTAGTTTAGATTTACCAACAAAATTGTTTTAGGGACGATTATGAGCATATCTGATCAGTTTTCAGTCTTGGAAAAACTTCCACGTATATTAAAAATCATAGTTGTGCCAATTAAACTGAGCATAATCACATTTAATCTCCATTGCAACAATTACAATTGCAAATTTCTTGTGGCTCTGACCTTATTTAAGAAAATGTATAAATGTTTTAATCACATTTTCGTTCAACCGTGTTCATTTTCTCTAAGCACTGCTTAACATGTATTTTGAAACCTACAATTATCTACATGACAAATCTCAAAATATACACGTCCCTTTAATTTTTACTGCATCTAAGTAGTTATGAACTGAGGAGCAAAAACTTCTGATGATTTTAAGTTTGTTGTACAGTATTATAAATAATGAGCAAGATGGGCATGCATGTGCCCCAACATGGCTGCCCAGACTGAGTGGGGGGGGGGTTCTTCACAAAATAATAATGTTTCTTCCAACCAGAGTTTAGGCACTGTTAGGTCACATCTCTAGTGGGCTAAACAATTTTTGTATGATAGTGTCCTTTAATGTTTTAGCAGTATTGATGTGTCTTCAAATTATTTGAATGTTTTTGCCCTTTTGCAAGACTAATAACACAAATAAAAAGAGTTTGCACGCTGTCATTTATTTTTATTTTTTGGGATCTAGTGCACAAGCTCCCCAGTCCATTGCTTTACTGCACCACTACTATCTCCCACAAGCGTGCCCCATAGTCCCTTCTGAACTGCAGAGATGTGGTCTAACAGATAATGAAGAGATAGCATTGTTGGTTCCCATAGAAACTCTAGTTGTCTGATCCTATATATTTCTCCTAACCAGCTCTCCTGAGCTCAGCTTAACCATTACAGTGCTCAACCCCAGCAGAACTTTGTATCAAAGTATTTTGTGCCCATGTAAACCATCATTCTGCATTGCATGAACTTTACAGCATACATGTCCTGTCTGCAGATGTAAATGATGATGTATCAGAGGGTAAATGGCCGCCTGGTGAAAGCTGCTATTTGTATTAGGAAAATGTGATGGCGCTGACAAATGGACGGGGTATATGCAGTACAAATGATGTGTCTTGGGTGGAGAAGATGTGCCCAACTTATATACATGGTAGGGAAATGTAGGCTTTACATGTCCTTTAAAGTTACAGGAGGCAGCTTTTTGCAATCCCTGGTAACTGACTGCTTACTGCCACCTGAGGCAAGGTTCTAACCCTGCCTCATGGCAGGAGCAGCTCTGAGTGCAGTGTGCAAAGTGCAATTTTGGATGCAGATCAAATATTTATTATATTTAATGCAGTGCAATATGTGATTCTTCTGATACAAGTCTGCTGCCCTCATTGACGCAACCCATTGTGGGAATCCTGGAATTATGTTTAAGGTAGAGGTAGCTCCAGGCTTTCACTGCGTTTATAGATGAACATTTGCACAATTCAGCAGAAGAAGCAGGAAGGACACAATGGTGCTATACAAAAGAGCAAGAAGTGTGTTTGGATACAAATATCTTTAATGAATGCCGTCAATACCCAAAACATTTGCATCGTGCATTCAGAGATAAGAGTAAGAATTTTCTGAGAGTGATAAATCTTTAAGTATTGTTTTTATTAAATACAGCAATTTACAAGGGACAAGGGTGAAACTGACATCAAATCTGGGAAAAAAGAAAGTAAAAGCCAGAAAGAGCACCCATAGGAATGCATTAAAACTCGCAGAACGAAAAAAAAATTTGCAAATTGTGGAAAATGTTTAAACTGAGAATATGGTTGCCACCTTTTCTGGAAATAAAATACCGGCTTACCTATATATTTAATCTTTTTTACCTTTTAATAACATTGGGATCAACCATCATTCTTACAGGCCAGGCGGCAACCCTATCTGAGAATGGGAATTTGAACTTTTGTTGCGTATCTACTCCATACCTCCCAACTGTCCCTTTTTTGACAACTCAACCTGCAGTCCCTCATTTGTACTGGAAAGTCCCTTTTTTGACAGCTCAACATGCAGTCCCTCATTTGTACTGGAAAGTCCCATTTCTCTCTCTGCACTGAACGGCCAAAAAAAGAAACAATGTTTCTAACTTAATTTGCTTTTGGCAGAGAGCCCAGAACAGCCACAACAGAAGATAAGATTACATTTGTAACAATTCAAGTGTATCTAGATGAGCAATTGTAACAATATAAGATAACAGGTCCCTTGAGAAATGTTAGACTCACAGCTTAAAGGGAAATTCACCTTCATTAGCAAAACAGTGATAACTGGAAAAAAAACTTTCATAGCCTGCCAAATGTTGTAAAATAAACATGGTAATTAGGGGGTGTGGCTACAAAAATGGTTGTGGTCAAAAAATTCACAGCACTACGTGCGCCAAATTTTTTGTTTCCTCTTTTTATTTCCAAAATGTTGGGAGGTATGTTATTGTATGAAACTTGAGAAAACTAAGGATGTCTTCTATGTACAAGTGGTCCGACCAGCCATTACACCAACCTCATCACATGTTATGTTAGCTATCTTCTCAACCACTGGAGGTTCTGCACATGCACAAAAACTGATGATCGTGCACCCAGGCATACTAACACTCTATATCGAGAGTGCCGGCTTCTCGTGGATTTGTTTATATATATATATATATATATATATATATATATATATATATATATATATATATATATATATATATATGTATAGTCAATTTGTAGCAACCGCAGTCAAATCCAGAAACTTTCAGCTGAATTCGGGTGCAGGGTCCAACATATTGTATACAGGATTATTGAGAAGACCCGCACTCCATTTTGTGAAAAATTCAAATTTCTTTTATTGAGTACATAAATCCGACAAACAAGGGAAAATTTGTCTCTCTCTCTCTCTCTCTATATATATATATATATATATATATATATATATATATATATAGACAAATTTTCCCTGGCCGAATCCCGAATATATATATATATATATATATATATATATATATATATATATATATATTCGGGATTCGGCCAGGATTCAGCCTTTTTCAGCAGGATTTGGATTCGGCCGAATCCTTCTGCTCAGCCGAACCAAATCTGAATCCTAATTTGCATATGTAAATTAGGGCCGGGGAGGGAAATCACGTGACTTTTTGTCACAAAACACAGAAGTAAAAAATGTTTCCCCTTACCACACCTAATTTGCATATGCAAATTAAGGTTCAGTTCTGGTTCGTTAATTGGCGAATCTTTCACAAAGGATTCGGGGTTCGGCCGAATCCAAAAAAGTGGATTCGTTGCATTCCCTAATATATATAGTGAATAAAGTACCCCCTCTTGTAAAATATAAGGATATTCGGCCGAGTGTTTTTATACAGGTCATGGAACTCCAAGGTAACTTCTAATATCCTCATATTTTACAACTGGGGGTACTTTATTTATTATAATGACATCACTACTCACCGTTTATAACTGATGACATCACTACTCACCGTTTATAAGGATATAATTTACAGGATATTCATGGCTTTTGTGTATTTTTTATTTATAAATTGTCTCAGAATATCACTCTCTACATCATACCAACAGTTAATTTAAAGGTGAACAACCCCTTTAAGGTAATACTAGGTCTGTAGGAAATAAGCCCAGAAAGTCGTTCACAGCCTCTATAAATGTGTAACTAGTGGGTTTGACAAATTTAAAGATACCGTACATAGTTTTAAGCCTTTAGGAAGCAATCTATATAATGGTGTCCCAGAGCACGGGACCGGTTTATGGACATATAAAAAGCACACAGGCAGGTAATAGGTAACTATTTTACATACACTCCCGTTTATAACTGATGACATCACTACTCACCGTTTATAAGGATATAATTTACAGGATATTCATGGCTTTTGTGTATTATATATATATATATATATATATATATATATATATATATATATATATATATATATATATATATATATATATATATAAATAAATAAAATACACAAAAGCCATGAATATCCTGTAAATTATATCCTTATAAACGGTGAGTAGTGATGTCATCAGTTATAAACGGGAGTGTATGTAAAATAGTGACTGACCAGCCTTCTAAATACAATATCTCATATAGTAGTCTTTTTAGCCTTTATTTTAATTAATTACAGCTTGGATAGCCACATATGTTTGATTCTAGTTAAATGTTTATGGATGTGAATGTATAAATATATATGTGGAAATGTCTCTGATAATGCTGGAAGCTGCAGGCTCAGGGGGTGGTTGTGGAGGAAGCAGTTTGCTCAGAGAGGTCAGGAGAAAGAAGAAGAAGTGTCTCCTGGGGAAGAAGTTGCTGTTATGTAATGCGAGACTGCTGCCCAGGGCCAGGTGCTGCCTAAAGGGACTTGGCCACAAATCCAAACTAAGTAATACTCCTATTTAGCAGTTGTTCCTAACCCTGTGCATAAAAGGATTGCTTGTCATTAAAGTTTGGTTGTACAGGTATAGGACCTGTTATCCAGAATTCACGGGACCTGGGGTTTTCCAGATAACAGATCTTTCCATGTTTTGGATCTTCATACCTTAAGTCTACTAGAAATCATGTAAATAAACCCAATAGGCTGGATTTGCTTCCAATAAGGATTAATTACGGTATATTTTAGCTTGGATCAAGTACAATATAGAAATGAAGATTAGAAGTCAGCACTCACCCTTAGGGTATATTGGATGCAGGTGCAGGTCTGAGGTGGCCACTTCCACCCGTTCTGTAAACAAATTCGATGAACAGACAGCACCACACTTGAGATATATTCTTAAAGGCCTTTATTCCAAAAGGGCTTATTTCAGGACAGACAAACAGCTGTCTGTTCATCGAATTTGTTCAAGTACAATATACTCTTTTATTATTAAAGAGAAAAGGGGAATCATTTTAAAAAAATTTAATTATTTGGATAAAATGAAGTCTATGGGAGACGGCCTTTCCGTATTTCGGAGCTTTCTGGATAATGGTTTTCTGTATAATGGATCCCATACTTGTACTGTTACCTGCCTGTGTGCTTTTTATATGTCCATAAACCGGTCCCGTGCTCTGGGACACCATTATATAGATTGCTTCCTAAAGGCTTAAAACTATGTACGGTATCTTTAAATTTGTCAAACCCACTAGTTACACATTTATAGAGGCTGTGAACGACTTTCTGGGCTTATTTCCTACAGACCTAGTATTACCTTAAAGGGGTTGTTCACCTTTAAATTAACTGTTGGTATGATGTAGAGAGTGATATTCTGAGACAATTTGCAATTGGTTTTCATTTTTTATTAATTGTGTTTTTTAAATTTTTTAGCTTTTTTTTCGGCAGTTCTGCAGTTTGCAATTTCAGCAGTCTGGTTGCCAGGTTCAAAATGACCCTAGCAACCATACACTGATTTGAATAAGAAACTGAAATATGAAGAAGAGAGGCCTGAATAGAAAGACGAGTTATAAAAAAGTAGCAATAACAATGCATGTGTAGTTTTACAGATAATTTGCTTTTTAGATGGGGTCAGTGACCCCAATTCGAATGCTGGAAAGAGGCAGAAGAAGGCGGCAAATATTTAAAAAACTATAAACAATAAATAACGAAGACCAATTGAAAAGTTTCTTAAAATTAGCATAAAATTAACATACTAAAATTTAACAGAAAGATGAACCACCCCTTTAATGTGTGTATAGGCTTAGTCTAGAAAAAACAAGCTGCATTTGGTTGATAACTTTGCCCTCCATGGAAAATTTTCAGTGGATACCCTTGCTCACTAAGAATAGTTTAGAAGAAGTTCACTGTTTAGTAGATAAAACCTTATAGTGATTATGGTTCTTAATGTTCTTTGCTACCTCTATACATCTGCTCTGTCAGTTATATTAATGGTGCAGTCTATCCTAGACATAAAAATGTTGATACTGAGCAGCAGAAATGCTGCAATCCTGGCTGAAAATCTGCAGTTGCAATTGCGGCACACAATTACGTTCTTTTGGCCATATTGACCGCAACTGTTGTCAGAGGCAACACCCCCTTTGTAAATTATTTACATATTTTGTTATGCAGATTTCTAGTTGTTAGGCCCCAGTTTCCATAACCCCCAGACATAATCTGGGAAGTCACAATGTAACTTATAAAGTTATAACTGAGGGCCTGAATACAAGTATGAGCAACAAAGCATAGCAATCAACCTATTATTTGGTTGCTGGGGACAGTGACCCTATCAACCAGACAGCATTTTCAGCTAGAGGTAAAATGCATTGCTTGAATCTGGAAAAAGGTTTTGTCCCATATCACTTATACTAGATGAACTGCCAGTTGTCCTAATGTTCCAGCCAACTAAAGGCTGTGGGGAATGATCACTGGAGCTATGCATACAGGGCTGCCATCAGAAATCACAGGGCCCAGCACAACACAACAACTCAAGCATTAGTATGAAGGCCACAAAAGACACAAGCACTAAAACATTAAGTGCCCCCCTACAAGTTAAAAAAGAACTTTGGTGCGCAGGTCCCCCCTACAAGTTATTAAAAAAAATTGGCCAGGGCCCCTACATGTTTTTTAAAAAAAAACAATTGGTCAGGGCCCTACACGTTGTTTTTTTTAAAAAAAACAATTGGTCAGGGCCCTACACATTTTTTAAAAAAAAAAAAAAAAATTGGCCAGGGCCCATACACGTTTTTTTTAAAAAAACCAATTGGTCAGGGCCCTACTAGGGTTGCCACCTTTTCTGGAAAAATATACCGGCCTTCCTATATTCTTGCCGTTTTTCCAATAATAACATTGGCATCAAGCAAAATTTTACCGGCCAGGCTGGTAAAATGCTGGCCAGGTGGCAACCCTAGGCCCTACACATTTTTTTAAAAAAAAAACAATTGGCCAGGGCCACTACACGTTTTTTAAAAAAAAAAAACAAATTGGCCAGGGCCCCTTCAAGTTTTTTTTAAAAAAAACAACAATAGCACAGGGCCCCTACAAGTTAAAAGAAAAAAGAAAACTGCACTTACCTTAGCCAGGGAGTTCAGATGCTGGTAACTTCATTTTCCTGTGCTCTGATTAGCCAGTGAAATGTAAGTCCCGGAAAAGCCGCATGGTGATTGGATAAAGTAGAGGGGTGGTTCAAACTTTACCCATCCAATCTCCATGCTGCTTTACCGGGACTTACACTTCATGGCGAATCACAGCACAGGAAGCAAGATGCAGCCATCTGAGCTTCAGCCCGCCCTCTGTTCTGAAGTCTGCAGCTCACTGATGGCAGGGGTCCGGCAATGCAAGTAAGTGCAGCACGGCCGGCCCCCTGAACTCCCCAAATCATCCGGGCCCAGAACAGTAGTCCCCCCTGTCCCCCCCTGCTGGTGGCCCAGGGTTGCCAGGTTGGCGGTTTTCCCGCCAAATTTAAGCGTGGTGGCGGTTTTTCCAAGTCCAAACCCGCCAATGGCTAGTTTTGGGCTAGTTTTAATAGGTGCCGCGGGTTTGGACTTGGAAAAACCGCCCAATGCCCAAATAGTAGCACGCACTGCTGCACGCTGCCAGCCAGCCGCAGGATACGTTCTTAAAAGGGGCGGAGACTTGGGAATCAGACTCAGAGGGCTCAGGGCTGGAAGAACACGCAGCGGGCGTCCCCCAGAAGGAGGGCGTGACGTCATGCAGGGCACGCAAAGCGCAGCGCCACGCCTCTCTCTGGGAATTGGTTGGAACTTGGAGTTGGAGTTGGACACAACGACAGTGCCACTTTGTGGGACTTGTGAGTAGCTGTCTGCAACTGTGCGTTGTGTTTGTGTCTCTCTTATTTGTATGTAGGGCTGTTGGGCAGTAATGGGATCCTGTCATTGCCCGGTCCCCAATAAAACAATATTCGGTTGGGTGTGTCACAAGAGGACTCAAATGCTCCTTTATGTTGAACAGGGAACAGTAGATTTCTGATTGTAAGCCCACATTCAGTAAGATGTTCTGAAGCTCTTCTGTTGCTCTTCTGGATATATTATGTCTTGACTGGCACAGTTTTTATGAACACACATTTATAAGCGCTCAATGTATTCGCAGTACTGTCAGTACAGTTATGGGACCTGTTATCCAGACTGCTTGGGAGTTTTCCAGATATGGGATCTTTCTCTAATTTGGATCTCCATTCCTTAAGTCTACTAAAAAAATCATTTATTATTTAAACCCATTAGGATTGTTTTGGCTCCAATAAGGATTAATGATATTTAAGTGGAGATTGAGTACGGTTTTATTATTTCACGGAAAAAGAAAATCAAATTTAAAAATATGGATTATTTGGAAAAAAAATGGAATCTATAGGAGACAGCCTTTCTGTAATTCAGAGGTTTCTGGATAACGGATCCCATAGCTGTATCCTTTGATGACATAAACTTTTTGACGTGTACAGGTTACCTTCCCATTGTTCTGTTGCGCATGCGAGTGGCACTGTGGTTGTGCGCACGTAATTCATTTGGCTACGACCTCCTACTAAGGGGGTTACAGTATTAAAGGGGAATCCAACCCTGGCGCTAACACCTCACCTCCCTCCTCCCCCCACCTACCTCTCACCCCAGGAAAAAGTACAGACACTTAATTGATCTGATAACCATATTATTTTACTTTATTTTATTACGATTTTTCAATTTATGAATTGGGCTACTTTTGGGCTACTTTTAAAATGGCTTTTGGCTACTTTTTGGCTAGTTTTTTTATGGTCTTTGGCTGGTTTTGAAATGAAAACCTGGCAACCCTGTGGTGGCCCTGTATGCTACATTCTCACAGGAATGACTGTGTTTCTGTCTGAAGGGGTTATGGCTTTGAAAAATAAAGAGAGAGGACCATTTATATGGATCATTTTTAAATATCTTCCTGCAAAAGTATCTTCCTTCAACAAGTTTCTTTGCTGTGCCAGCCAATTCTGAGACAATTGGTGTATAATCATTATTTATGGTTTTTGAGTTATTTAGCTTCTTTTCAGAAAGCTTTCCATTTTGCAATTTTGCCAGTTTGATTGCTAGGGTTGATTAATTATATAAGTGACTGGAATACTGCAATACATTTGTAGCCTTACAGGGCATTTGTTTTTTAGGTGTTCAGTGGCCCCCATTTGAAAACTGGAAAGAGTCAGAAGAAACTATAAAAAAAAAGAAAATTGAAAAGTTGCTTAGAATGAGTCATTCTATAATATATTAAAGGTTCAATTAGGTGAACACCCTGTTAATTAGTACTTTGTGCTTCATTGAACAGGCTCTAGTGACTGAATCAGTGGCCACTGACTTTGGGCCTGGCATAGTAAATTTATTTTAAACTTTTACTGCTGAACTTCCCCCAGTATTTTGTCATACAATGGTATTCCTTAGCAATGTATAATAACATTCCCAGTCTATTATAGTGGTTATACAGTACAATGATGTGCTGGGGACTAAATTTGATTCTTAGTGCTACTCTTTTGTCAGTTGCTTGGGGCCTTGCTCAAACAGTTTAACTCCTGTGTCCCAGGCACTGAATACACATGGCAAGCTGTATGTGGCAGGGAAATATAGTGCCTAAGTAATCAATATAAAATACTGTGTACAACTATTAGCATTCTAAGTAAATAAACATAATATATATCAATATATTTGTTAAAAATTATGTATTTAGCAACTTGGATGGATTTTGTATTGTTTTTGTGTTACACTGTAAGTCATTTATTATGCAGGGCACCATTTTTGGTCAGTGTTTTTGTGATGTTGGTATGAATTATAATGAAAACGTATAATCAGTATATGTATTTTTTGTACCAATAAAAGTTCCTCACTAGGGAGGTATGAATATTCCTTTATTCCTACAAACCCAAAAACAAAATAAAAACAATCACCATTACCATTGGTGGCGAGAGGTTTGGCTCATGGCCCAAGCACACGTGCATCTATAATAGCAGACATGCTGCTGAAGGAATAATAACACAAGACTTTGGCATAGGAAAGGCTCACAATCATTTACTTATACAAGTACGATCAAAACTTACAAAATATAATTTTCTCTGTTGTAAATAAAGGGCCAAGTGATAAAGTTAAAAGGGAAAAGTAGAACTGAAAAAAAACAGTTTGAGAGAAGAAAATAGGATTTATGAAGAAAGAAACCAAAATTTTTCCTTTTCTAAAAGGGGCAGAACTTTGGGTAAAATTGGAAAAAGCAATGATGAAGTCTCTGTAATTTAATGAATGCTCATTAAATCACTGAAAACTAAATGAATTCGAGTTTTTGAGTTCTAATTTTTCCTTAAATCAGAAAACAATTGAGTTGTGAGTCCATTCAAGGTCTAAAAAAAACTAAAAAAAAATAAAACTCAACCTTTGATAAATAACCCCCTAAGTGTGGGGGGGAAATGTCACATGTGTTGTAGTCCTTAGGATGGAACTTATGGAAGATACCTTTACTTTGGTGTCACTGTTAGTGATGGGCTAAACTTGCGCTGAGATCACTTTTTTTGACGCCGGCGGCCGTTCTTGACAAAAAAACGAACGCCGGCGACAATCATGCAAAGTCGCCGCGAATAAATTTGCCCATCACTAGTCACTGTGAATCAGTGGTAGCTAAATATTTGTATCACATCAGTGCCAGAAATTGTTTTTCCCTATATCTGCTACTGCTAACTCCATACAAATGTTTTATAGCACCTTCTCCTCTGAACTATAAAAAGATTTAAAAATTGTAAAGGTCAACTAGTGCTGCCACCCTAATGAAATACTTTTTTTTGTGTGCCCATCATTTATTAACTGATTTATTTTCTATGTAAAACTCACTATTTAATGTTATGACATTGTATCCTATTTATATAAGATGAATATATCTTATATAAGATATCTGCTCAAAATAAATATAGTAGTAATTCACTAAATATTTCTGTTGGCAATATACATCACATTTCTAAATGAGCTAGATATGAATAAAGCAGCTTCAATACAAAATCATTTTTAAAAATATTCAGTGGGGTCTAGAATAGTTTTTGTTTTATTAATATCATTAAGTGTTGAGGGATAAATGTATTATACTGGTAGTGATGGCACTAGTCACCTCTTGTATTAAGTAATTGTCTTGGAACCATGCCAACAATGGGGTCATTATGACATCATCGGCACCTAACCACAAAACAACAGGTGTTTCATGTGATCAACTGACATAAAGCAGCTTCAATACAAAATCCTTTTTTTTTTAATCCTCAGTGGGGTTTAGAACAGTTTTTGTTTTATTAATATCATTTAGGGGGTTATTTATCAAGGTCCGAATTTATCTCAATATCGGCTGCTATAAACTCCGATCTAACCCGCTCGGGTTTTTAACTCTTATTTATTATTACATTTTCCCGAAAATTTGCTTTCACGATTTTTTTCATGAATTTTCCCCGAAACTACGAATTCTTTGGAGTTTTCACCCGAAAGCTCAGAAAACATAGTGAAATTGCCTGAAACCCCGACACAACCAAAAATCAATGGGACTGTTCCCATTGACTTTTATGCAACCTCGACAGGTTTGAGATGCTGTGTTTTTATATTCAGGCTTTTTAGCCCTTGGGGTTTAATAAATTCCGAAAAATTCGTGATTTTTTTAAAAGTCCGATTGTATTAAAAAAAATCACAAATTTTTCGGATTTCGGGTATTCGGACCTTAATAAATAACCCCCTAAATGTTGAGGGATAAATGTATTATGATGCCACTAGACACCTCTTGTATTAAGTAATTGTCTTGGAACCATGCCAACAATAGGGTCATTATGACATCATTGGCACCTAACCACAAAACAACAGGTGTTTTATGTGATCATTGTGACATCATTGTGACATCATTGTAACATCATTATGACATCATTGTAACATCATTGTGACATCATTGTAACTTCATTGTGACATCACACACAAGGTTTGATCTCACTTTACCGACACTACTTGTGCTCAGTCTAATGTTTACATCAGACGAAGCAAGAAGGAATAGACGCTTATCTTTTTAAGTGCTTATTTCTTTCTTATATTTCAAGAGATTTTCTATTCATTTTTAATGCTTATTTTCTTATATTCAAGATTTTCTAACTTCATTTTTAAGGTAGGAGATCTTAACTCTAGACAAGTAACCATTCTCTAAAATTCTCAATGTTTTTTAAAGAAAAATTTTAAATACAGTATTAAGACTATTTTATTTAACTGAATGATTCAGCCATGCAGTACTTGTTAATTAAGAGTAATGGAAGGTGTTGCACTGTGTTTAGATAGAGCCTATATTTTGCTCACATAGTATGTAACTTGTAAATTAATAGTAATAATATACATTTTGTTGCTATTAAGCAAGTCTACAATATAGGCAGATTGCATAGATTTTGTTATATTTTATTTAATCATTGAATAGTTATAACTATTTACTTATTTCACCCTGTATCTTTATTTTAGTGTTTATGTTAGTATATGTATATATAATTAATATCATTTAGAGGGTTATTTATTTACCTCACATTTTTTTGAATAGGCGTTTTGGGGCAAAACTTGAATTTTTCGAGGAAAACAGAAATACTCAAATGTTTCGAGATTTATTATACCCTGATGCTGCAAAAAGCCTAAATTCAAAAAATCCGCCATCCCAGACCTGTCAAGGTCCTGTATAAGTCATTGGGAGAGGCACCTATCCCAAATCCAACTTTTCCGTGGTTTACGAGAAAAGCTTGAAAAAATCGATAGATTCAGAAAAAAGCCCAAGAAGTTCAAGCAATTCAGGTTCTTGCTTGATTTTCTTGAACTTTTCCATGATCCTATTAATTTGGGTTATTTTATTAATAAGGCCAGATTGAGCACATATGAGATACATTCAGATTTTAGTAAATAACTAAGTAAATAAATAAATAAGTGTTGAGGGATAAATGTTCTAATACTAGTGATGCCATTAGGCCAAGCTTGAAGTAGGTAATTGTCATGCAACCATAACAATAATCGGGTCATTGTGACATCACAGGCATCTAACCACAAAACAACAGGTGTTTTGTGTGATTAGTATGACATCATATTTACATCAGATGAAGCAGGAAAGAATACGTGCTTACGTTTTTAAGTGCTTATTTCTTTCTTATACTTTTTTAAACTTTCATTTTATGAGGTAGGAGATCTTAACTCCAGACATAAGAAAAGTTACTGTTCTCTACTGTCTCACTTTATGTTAGTGTCCATGTTAGTATATGAAAAGCTGTAAATGTATTTTACAAACAATCTTATTTTTCTATATCTTTCTATTGCAGAACGCAAGAATGAATCTAAGAAACTATTTTATATGGATTATTATATTTGGACTGATTATGATTTGCAAAACTACATCAGGTAAATAGAGAATTTGAATTCAAAGACCTGCAGTTGTTCTGATTTTGTCAACTAATCTAAATCATAGTTTCCCCATCTTATAGAAAAGGGCAGACATTTTTATACCAGTGAAAACCATTTAAATTTAAAGTTATCTTTATCTGGAAAGCCTTTACCCCAAAAGCTCCAAATTTTGGGAAAACCATGTTAGTCCACTTTAAGTCAAAAATTAAAATATATAAGAAATTATTTAATTTTTCTCTGTAAAAATAAAACAGTACCTTGTACTTGATGGTATCTAAGTTGCATGAATCCATATTGGTGGCAAAACAATCTTATTGAGCTTATTTACTACGTTAGGGATTTTTATCACACTTAGGGGCAAATTTACTTATGGTCGAATATCGAGGGTTAATTAACCCTTGATATTTGACTGCCGAATGGAAATCCTTCAACTTCGAATATCGAAGTCGAAGGATTTACCGCAATTTGTTCGATCAAACTATTAAATCCTTCGAATCGTTCGATTCGAAGGATTTTAATCCATCGATCGAACTATTTTTCTTCGACCAAAAAATACTTAGAAAGCCTATGGGGACCTTCGGTAGATTTTAGGTACCGAACTGGGGGGTAGAAGTTTTTTTTTACTTCGACTATCGAATGGTCAAATAGTCGAACGATTTTTAGTTTGAATCATTCGATTCAAAGTCGTAGTTAAAGGTCGAAGTAGCCAATTTGATGGTCGAAGTAGCCAAAAAAAAGATTCGAAATTCCAAGTTTTTTTTATTCTATTCCTTCACTCGAACTAAGTAAATGGGCCCCTTACAGTATGATTAATTAGGTTTTTACTATGACTATAATTGTATTGCAGAAGATACACAAGAATATGAAGCAAATGATGAAAGTGCATATTTAGATGAAGACGCAAATGTAGATGATGAAGACGCATACTTACATTATCCTGAACCTGAATCAGAAAAAACTGCGGAAACATTTACAATTCAGCCTACAATTCAGTGGACAAGTGCTGGGAATGAAACGGAGACGGAGAATGATAATCAATATGATATTCCAGTAATTGTTACAGGGTGTATTCTGGTAATTCCTGTGATTGGAGCTATTGCATGGTAAGACACTTTACTTATATTTTAATAATATATTGTATTACAAACAGGCACAAAAACAAACTTTGACAAAAATATTATCTTTTGTTTCTGCAGGCTAGTGTACGCAAAAATTATAAAGAAGAAGCAACCAGTTAATGATGTTGAAAACCCACTAGAAACAGCACAGCCAGAGAAAGATTCTCCAATACTTGAAAGCTCTGATAGGTTTGTAATCCTCAACTAACATCATTTATTTTCATATATTGTCTCTTTCTGATGCCTTGGAGTCTCCATACTGCTCATTTCAGCACAACCAATTAAATTCTCATCCATACATTTCAGTAAAATAATGGCAAAATATTGCTTTTTGTGGTCTCTATCTCTTGCACATTTAATCCTAGTTTTAATCAGCAACCCATGCAGCAGATGTATCAACGGTCGAGGTGAATTTTTGAATTCAAAAAATTTGAATTTCAAGCTATTTTTTGGGTACTTTGACTAGGGAATAGTCAAAATGTGATTTGAATATGGAAATTTATCATATACTGTCTCTTCAAAAATTTGTCTTCGACCATTCGCCATCTAAAACCTGCCGAATTGCTGTTTAAGCCTATGTGGGACCTCCTAGAACCTGTTTGGAGTCAATTGGTGGACTTTGAAAAATCTAAGGTTTTTTTGGGAAAAACTTTGATTCTAATTCAATCAAATGTGCTATTACTTCGATTGGATGATTTGAATTCAGCTGAATATAGACCTATTCAATCGAAAAGGGACCTATTCTGCAAAAAAAACGTAATTTCGGTTGGTCTTTTTGAATTCAAATTTCAAAGATTTTCAAATTCAAAATTCAACCCTTAATAAATATGCCCCATAATATACACATGCAGTAAGATTCAGTAGACTTCTTTTCTTTAGTTTTTTCAGGTGTCTGTATAAAAAGATTAAGGAGAAGATAACAAAGAAGAAACCAGTTACTGACGTGGAGAACCCGCCAGAAATAGCTCCATCCAAGCAACAATTTATAGAAGCTAAAAGGTTTGTAGGCATCTATTGACTATAATCCTATATTTTAACAGCTAGTTTGCCTTGATTTATTCAAACATTCTTAATTTTCATTTGTTGTTTTTTAGGCCGGTGTTTGAAAAACCTAAGGAAAAGAAAAAGAAGAAAACAGTCACAGTCGCTGGCAGAGAGAAGCCGCTAATGACCATTCGGCCTCAGCAAATATCAGCCACAGATGAAAGCCCTGTTAGGTTGGTAACCCTTAGTTCTCTATATTCCTTTGCTTAAGCAGTTGCATTTGATTACACATGCACTTTATTTGGATATAGTTAACAAATTCACTTTATTTTTCTTTCTGTTGTTTAGTAAAAAAACATGTTGCCATGGATAACTCTGGTCAGAGAAAACTTTACATTTTGGCACAACGATTTGACTAGGAGCTGCCATATTGTTAAATCTTGGGCAGTCCATTAATAACGTATCCATATTATAGTAAAGGCAGCAAACCATAGTGAAATAATATCAAAATGCTTATGGGGTGATTTATCAGCATTCAAATTCAGATTTTTTCCTACTAATGAAGTTTTTGTGTGCTAAAACTCTGGCATTTGAATGATGCTTTCAAAAACTTTTGTGTCTGATATTTAATACATCAGAAATAGCTAAAGCCCCAGAAAGATCTGTAGGCTTCAACAAAATGTATTTTTCTTAAGGTTGCCTATTTTAACATTTAGATTTAAAGGATTTCCTTACAACGATAAAACTCCTAAGCTCCAAGCAACTAACTATAATGAACAATTCTATTAGCATGCTTGCTTAAATTTACCCAGACATTGGTTTATTAGCACTTACTTACAGACAGGGTAATATTCATATTAATCAGCAGGAGATATTGAGTTTCCAGCTGCTAATATACACATGCAGTACAATTCAGTGTACCATATTTTGTTTCCTTTAGGTCTGTGGTTAAAAAAATAAAGCGGAAAAAGAAAAAAACAATTAATAAAGCAGAGAGCCTACCAGCAGCAGCAGCTGAAAGCCCTGATAGGTTTGTACTTTTATTCGAAGGTCTATCTTTAGAACACCAAACCAACCAAACTAGTGGCTCTCAATAGCAAAAGTGCCTAATATAAACCTCCATGAGTCAATCGTTCTCTGACAACCAACACCTACAACTTGGTACAATGGTTGTGGTAGTTTGAAGGGAGCCACCAATTCCTAAAATTAATGTTATGTTTTAAGACCCAATAATGGGTGGCACATACTTTATCATTATATTATACAATCCTCTAAATAAAATTATTATTATACACCCTAGAGAATATTAGCTACTCACTCACTCTAGGTAGTATATTTATGATCTGCCAATGGACTTTTCAACTGATGTTTTATATATTCCACAAAACAAAAGACAAAGTATGTTTTCATGATCTTTATATATTCTTCTTTTTATAGGGGAAAGCTTAGTGAAATTACAGAGAACAGTGAAGTGCCTATAGACATAAGCCTTCCAGAACCTGAAAGTGACACATTCGATGTTTTCAGCTATATGGAGTCTATATTGTCATCACATAAAACGCCTAAGAATCAGAAACGTAAAAAGTAAGTTTGCTATGCATAAGTTATTTGTTAAGCATTAGGTTATTTTTTTTTATAGTGAGAATGTAGCAATCTATAATTTGATTATGAGATGAGTCAAATAATCAGTTTACAATGAGGGGAAAAGAAATTCTGGTTATAGATATACTAGAATTAGTATTGCATTTTTTTTATTGTAGCAAACAGTAAGAATGAGTATGTAAGTGCACATTTAGAATCCAGTGATCGTTGTACTTTAATTCTTATTTAGGTGTTTGAAGGTGTTTCAATGACCTTGCATTTTTTGTCTTTTCAGGGTACAACGTTATGCAATGTTTGAAGAAATTATGAATAATGAAGAAAATGCAGAAGGATTGACGCAACAGTTGATTGCGCTTCAAAACAAATCACCAACTCTCAAAGTGTAAGTAAAACAGAACCCTAACTTAATACACCAACAACATTTTTACTAACACAGATCTCACTTGTAAGGGACAGGCCACACGAGCAGATTCGGGGAGATTAGTCGCCCCAGCCACAAATCGCCTCTTCTTTGGGGCGACAATCTCCTCGAACTGCCTTCCCTCTGCCCTCCGCCGGCTAAAATGAAAATTGCCTGCGGCAATGCACACGCGGCGATTTGTTTTCCGAAGTTGCCTCACGAGAAAACGTCCTTGCACAACCTTGTCTAATGTTTAAAACCTACAAACTAGTGTAGTATCATTTCTTAATGTATTAAAAAATGATTAGCGAGATTAGATAAATGTCAGAAGTGTAACAATTGTTGTATTTATAGTTTGGTGCGGTATGAACCGATAGATGATAGTAAGGAGGAAGATGCTACATCACTGAAGTCAGAGATGGAAACTTCTACTATCCAACTGCAGACTTCAGAACCCAGGGAACCAGAGAGGTGAGTTTGCTAAACCCTACAGCCCAAAGCCTGATATCATTTTTAAATTCAGATTTCAGTATTTTGAATTATAAAACAATGTAAATGTTATTGGGTAGCAGTGTAATACACTGCTCGCTTTGTTATATAGTAATTCATTTTTATATATTATCTGTTGTAAATGCAGCTTTAATTTAAAGATATCACTTAAGGAGTAATTTCCTGTTTTGCCAATAAAGACAAACATAGGAGATGCGTTTGCACAACCGTGTCTAATGTTTTAAACCTGCAAACTAGTGTAGCATAATTTCTTAATGTTTTAAAAATCTATTAGTGAGATTAGATGAATGTCAGAAGTGTAACAATTGTTATATTTATAGTTTGGTGCAGTATGAACCGATAGAAGATAGTAAGGAGGAAGATGCTAAATCACTGCAGTCTGAGATGGAAACTACTACTATCCAACTGCAGACTTCAGAACAGAGGAAACCAGAGAGGTGAGTTTGCTAAACTCTACAGCCCAAAGCCTGATATAATGTTTAAATTCAGATTTCAGTATTTTGAATTCTAAAACAATATAAATATTATTGGGTAACTTTTGTAATACACTGCTCACTTTGTTTTATAGTAATTATTATTTTTTAGATACATATTATCTGTTGCAAATGCATCTTTAATTTAAAGATATCCCTTATGGAGGAATTCCCTGTTTTGCCAATAAAGACAAACATAGGAGATAAGTTTGCACAACTTTGTCTAATTTTTAAAACCTGCAATATATATTATATGTTGCAAATGTATCTTTTAGAGCAGAATGTATGTGTTCTACACAGTAGATTATATTAATGTGAATAAACTATTTTCTAATCCACAGTGAAGTACAAATTCTACGGATTGAACCACCTAATGAGGATGGTGAACTTCCTTTGCAAATAGTGCAGGAAAGCATTCCCGTCCCACAACAGCCTTCAGAACACAGTGAAGATGTTGTCAAGAAAAGTGAATCTACGGTGAAAGAGGACCTATTTTTCTTTTTCTTATTGTCGTGTGCTAATATGCTTCAGACAAATTCCTCAGAACTAGCAGCATATGTTAAGCAACCTTCAGAACCTGAATGGTGAGTTTGCTAATCTCTAGAGACAAATTGTTAAATTACTTTTTTAATTTACATTTACATTTTCTTCACAAAATAATACAAATGCAACATTTCACTGTTTATGCTAATTGTATGAGAGTGGGTGCCAGTTCATAGCAAATGGAAAAAATGTGAGGATTTTTTAGCCTGGGATTATATAATAGGGATAATTCAGAGCATATAGACCTAGTCAAACGCACTTTTCAATGCAATACAAACCATTAAGACTAGGCTGGCACAACCATGTATTGACTGCCTTATCACTTTTTTCTAATGTGCAGAGAGGAGCAACCTGTGAATCCTGAACCAAAGACACCTGCGTTGATGAGCATGGAAAATCTTCTTCAAAAGTAGAACAGAGATAACCTCAGTGAACTGAACTGAGATGAATAAATAACTTTATTTATTATAATAAATAATTATCTTAATAAATTATTATTGGTGGTTTCCTTTTAAATGAACAAATAGCATACAGAGTTTGAATACAGATATATCTTTATTATTCTTTTTAGTTTGTTGACATTTAAAAAGCCAAACAAGGTAATTGAGGAATGAAGTGCTAGTGTGCATGCCTTTGAATACATCTTATATAAGATATCTGCTCAAAATAAATATAGTAGTAATTCACTAAATATTTCTGTTGGCAATATACATCACATTTCTAAATGAGCTAGATATGAATAAAGCAGCTTCAATACAAAATCATTTTTAAAAATATTCAGTGGGGTCTAGAATAGTTTTTGTTTTATTAAAAGGATACTGTCGTGGAAAAAACATGTTTTTTACAAAATGTATCAGTTAATAGTGCTACTACAGCAGAATCCTGCATTGAAATCCGTTTTTCAAAACAAGAAATGGATTTTTTTATATCTAATTTTAAAATTTGTTATGGGGCTAGACATTTTGACATTTCCCAGCTGCCCTCAGGTCATGTCACTTTACTGCTGCACTGCAAGTTGGAGTGATGTCATTACCCCTCCCTCCTACAAGCTGCTGTAATGTAAATAGAGCCTTGTCTGCTGAGCCTGTCAATTGAACAATAGGCAGGAATCAAGATAAGCTCCCACTGACACCACTTCAGAAGGACTGAAATAAGATAGTCCTGTGATCACTGCCCCCACTTCCGTTTAAAAAATAAATATATATATATATACACACACACACACACAATTCATTTTGGGCACTGGAAAAAATATTTTATATAGATAGTTTATTATATTTGTTTACACAAAAATGAAACACAGGAGTACACTCCCAGGACTGATGACAGGGAATAGAAAAAAGGATAAAATTAGGAGGACATACTTGAAAACCAGGGAAACTTAAGAGGAAGTCTAGGAAGGGTTAAAATAGCTCATGAGAAAGGAGGCAGTAAGTAGTTAATGTAAAAAGAAGTATTGCAGGCAGGAAAGGAGCAAGGTCTGTGTGAGGTGGATAGCAGAGGAAACTCACAGCTCCTTTACCTCATCTAGTAACCAGTAAAACAAACTAGGAAGGCAGCAAGGAGAGAAAGTTCCCCCCTCCAAAGGAATGCAAAGAACAAACTTACAGAAAGTACTTACAGAAAGTAATTGCTTCCCTGCAAACCATGTGACCTCTCTCCTCCAAACATCACACGCATGGGCAGAGAGGGGAGGGGGAGTGTACAGCTAGATTCTCATGTTGTAGTGCGACCTGGCTTTTCATTACAGCAGTGATCCCCAACCAGTAGCTCGTGAGCAACATGTTGCTCTCCAACCCCCTTGGATGTTGCTCCCAGTGGCCTCAAAGCAGGAGCTTATTTTGGAATTCCAGGCTTGGAGGCAAGGTTTGGTTGTATAAAAAAGCAGGTGTACTGCCAAACAGAGCCTCCTGTAGGCTGCCAGTCCACATAGGGGCTACCAAATGGCCAATCACAGCACTAATTTGGCACCCCAAGAACATTTTTCATGCTTGTGTTGCTCTTCAACTAGTTTTATTTCTGAATGTTGCTCACGGATTCAAAAGGTTGGGGATCCCTGCATTACAGAGTGGCTGCCTCCAAGCACACAGGTAATGCTGTGCCTGCTGTTAGAGCAGCACAGGATGAATGTGTAATGAGCAGAAATGGAAGCCCCCATGACAAAATACAAACTAAAATAATTTATGCATGGATTTGTGGATTAACATTTTATTTGCCAGACAGTGTTTATGGATGTGTGTTTTTTATAAAAATGCAAAAAAAAAAAAAAAGTTTAAAATGACGACAGATTCCCTTTAATATCATTAAGTGTTGAGGGATAAATGTATTATACTGGTAGTGATGGCACTAGTCACCTCTTGTATTAAGTAATTGTCTTGGAACCATGCCAACAATGGGGTCATTATGACATCATCGGCACCTAACCACAAAACAACAGGTGTTTCATGTGATCAACGTGACATAAAGCACCTTCAATACAAAATCCTCAATCGGGTTTAGAATAGTTTTTGTTTTATTAATATCATTTAGGGGGTTATTTATCAAGGTCCGAATTTATCTCAATATCGGCTGCTTCAAACTCCGATCTAACCCCCTCGGGTTTTTAACGCTTATTTATTATTACATTTTCCCGAAAATTTGCTTTGCAGGAAAAGCTCCGATTTCCACGATGTTTTCATGAATTTTCCCCCGAAATCTCCAAATTCTTTGGAATTTTCACCCGAAAGCTCCGAAAACATAGTGAAATTGCCTGAAACCCAGACACAACCAAAAAGCAATGGGACTGTTCCCATTGACTTTTATGCAAGCTCGACAGGTTTGAGATGCTGTGTTTTTATATTCAGACTTTTTAGCCCTCGGGGTTTAATAAATTCCGAAAAATTTGTTATTTTTTTTTTTTTATAAAAAAAAATCACAAATTTTTTGGATTTCGGGGAATTTCGGGTATTCGGACCTTAATAAATAACCCCCTAAGTCTTAAGGGATAAATGTACACCTCTTGTATTAAGTAATTGTCTTGGAACCAGGCCAACAAATGGGTCATTATGACATCATTGGGACCTAACCACAAACAGGTGTTTTATGTGATCATTGTGACATCATTGTAACATCATTGTGACATCATTGTAACATCATTGTGAAATCATTGTTTGACATCATTGTAACATCACACATAAGTTATGATCTCACTTTACCTACACTACTTGTGCTCAGTCTAATGTTTACATCAGACGAAGCAAGAAGGAATAGACGCTTATCTTTTTAAGTGCTTATTTCTTTCTTATATTTCAAGAGATTTTCTAAACTTCAATTTTTTAAGGTAGGAGATATTAACTCTAGACAAGTTACCATTCTCTAAAATTCTCAATGTTTTTTAAAGAAAAATTTTAAATACAGTATTAAGACTATTTTATTTAACTGAATGATTCAGCCATGCAGTACTTGTTAATTAAGAGTAATGGAAGGTGTGTTGCACTGTGTATAGATAGAGCCTATATTTTTCTCACATATTATGTAACTTGTAAATTAATAGTAATAATATACATTTTGTTGCTGTTGCTATTAAGCAAGTCTACAATATAGGCAGATTGCATAGATTTTGTTCTTTTATTCTTTTTAATTATTGAATAGTTATAATTATTTACTTATTTCACCCCTGTATCTTTATGTTAGTGTTTATGTTAGTATATGAAAAGCTTTTTTTTTTTAAATTAATATCATTTAGTGGGTTATTTATTAAACCTCACATTTTTTTGATTGGGCGTTTTGGGGCAAAACTTGAATTTTTTGAGGAAAACAGAAATACTCAAATGTTTCGAGATTTATTATACCCTGATGCTGCAAAAAGCCTGAATTCAAAAAATCCGCCATCCCAGACCTGTCAAGGTCCTGTATAAGTCAATGGGAGAGGCACCTATCCCAAATCCAACTTTTCCGAGGTTTAAGAGAAAAGCTTGAAAAAATCGATAGATTCAGAAAAAAGCCCAAAAAGTTCAAGCAATTCAGGTTCTTGTGTGATTTTATTGAATTTTTCCATGATCCTATTCATTTGGGTTATTTTATTAATAAGGCCAGATCGAGCATGGGAATTTGGTAAATAAAATATGAGATACATTCAGATTTTAGTAAATAACTAAGTAAATAAATAAGTGTTGAGGGATAAATGTTTTAATACTAGTGATGCCATTAGGCCAAGCTTGAATTAAGTAATTGTCATGTAACCATGACAACAATAGGGTCATTGTGACATCACAGGCACCTAACCACAAAACAACAGGTGTTTTGTGTGATTAGTATGACATCATATTTACATCAGACGAAGCAGGAAGGAATAGGTGCTTAAGTTTTTAAGTGCTTATTTCTTTCTTATACTTTTTTAAACTTTCATTTTATGAGGTAGGAGATCTTAACTCCAGACATAAGAAAAGTTACTGTTCTCTACATTCTCACTTTATGTTAGTGTCCATGTTAGTATATGAAAAGCTATAAATGTATTTTACAAACAATCTTATTTTTCTATATCTTTCTATTGCAGAACTCAAGAATGAATCTAAGAAACTATTTTATATGGATTATTATATTTGGACTGATTATGATTTGCAAAACTACATCAGGTAAATAGAGAATTTGAATTCAAAGACCTGCAGTTGTTCTGATTTTGTCAACTAATCTAAATCATAGTTTGCCCATCTTATAGAATAGGGCAGACCTTTTTATATCAGTGAAAACCATCTAAAATTAAAGTTATCCTTATCTGGAAAGCCTTTACCCCAAAAGCTCCAAATTTTGGGAAAACCATGTTCGTCCACTATAAGCCAAAAATTAAACTTTTTAGAAATTATTTAATTTTTCTCTGTAAATATAAAACAGTACCTTGTACTTGATGGTATCTTATTAAACTTATTTACTACGTTAGTGATTTTTATCACACTTAGGGGCAAATTTACTTATGGTCCAATATCGAGGGTTAATTAACCCTCGATATTCGACTGCCCAATGGAAATCCTTCACCTTCGAATATCGAAGTCGAAGGATTTACCGCAATTTGTTGGATCGAACTATTAAATGCTTTGAATCGTTCGATTCGAAGGATTTTAGTCCATCGATCGAACGATTTTTCTTCGACCAAAAAATACTTAGAAAGCCTATGGGGACCTTCGGTAGGTTTTAGGTGGTGAACTGGGGGGGGTAGAAGTTTGTTTTTTACTTCGACTATCAAATGGTCGAATAGTCGAACGATTTTTAGTTTGAATCATTCGATTCAAAGTCGTAGTCAAAGGTCGAAGTAGCCAATTCGATGGTCGAAGTAGCCAAAAAAACATTAGAAATTCCAAGTTTTTTTTTATTCTATTCCTTCACTCGAACTAAGTAAATGGGCCCCTTACAGTATGATTAATTAGGTTTTTACTATGACTATAATTGTATTGCAGAAGATACACAAGAATATGAAGCAAATGATGAAAGTGCATATTTAGATGAAGACGCAAATGTAGATGATGAAGACGCATACTTAGATTATCCTGAACCTGAATCAGAAAAAACTGTGGAAACATTTACAATTCAGCCTACAATTCAGTGGACAAGTGCTGGGAATGAAACGGAGACGGAGAATGATAATCAATATGATATTCCAGTAATTGTTACAGGGTGTATTCTGGTAATTCCTGTGATTGGAGCTATTGCATGGTAAGACACTTTACTTATATTTTAATAATATATTGTATTACAAACAGGCACAAAAACAAACTTTGACAAAAATATTATCTTTTGTTTCTGCAGGCTAGTGTACGCAAAAATTATAAAGAAGAAGCAACCAGTTAATGATGTTGAAAACCCACTAGAGACAGCACAGCCAGAGAAAGATTCTCCAATACTTGAAAGCTCTGATAGGTTTGTAATCCTCAACTAACATCATTTATTTTCATATATTGTCTCTTTCTGATGCCTTGGAGTCTCCATACTGCTCATTTCAGCACAACCAATTAAATTCTCATCCATACATTTCAGTAAAATAATGGCAAAATATTGCTTTTTGTGGTCTCTATCTCTTGCACATTTAATCCTAGTTTTAATCAGCAACCCATGCAGCAGATGTATCAACGGTCGAGGTGAATTTTTGAATTCAAAAAATTTGAATTTCAAGCTATTTTTTGGGTACTTTGACTAGGGAATAGTCAAAATGTGATTTGAATATGGAAATTTATCATATACTGTCTCTTCAAAAATTTGTCTTCGACCATTCGCCATCTAAAACCTGCCGAATTGCTGTTTAAGCCTATGTGGGACCTCCTAGAACCTGTTTGGAGTCAATTGGTGGACTTTGAAAAATCTAAGGTTTTTTTGGGAAAAACTTTGATTCTAATTCAATCAAATGTGCTATTACTTCGATTGGATGATTTGAATTCAGCTGAATATAGACCTATTCAATCGAAAAGGGACCTATTCTGCAAAAAAAACGTAATTTCGGTTGGTCTTTTTGAATTCAAATTTCAAAGATTTTCAAATTCAAAATTCAACCCTTAATAAATATGCCCCATAATATACACATGCAGTAAGATTCAGTAGACTTCTTTTCTTTAGTTTTTTCAGGTGTCTGTATAAAAAGATTAAGGAGAAGATAACAAAGAAGAAACCAGTTACTGACGTGGAGAACCCGCCAGAAATAGCTCCATCCAAGCAACAATTTATAGAAGCTAAAAGGTTTGTAGGCATCTATTGACTATAATCCTATATTTTAACAGCTAGTTTGCCTTGATTTATTCAAACATTCTTAATTTTCATTTGTTGTTTTTTAGGCCGGTGTTTGAAAAACCTAAGGAAAAGAAAAAGAAGAAAACAGTCACAGTCGCTGGCAGAGAGAAGCCGCTAATGACCATTCGGCCTCAGCAAATATCAGCCACAGATGAAAGCCCTGTTAGGTTGGTAACCCTTAGTTCTCTATATTCCTTTGCTTAAGCAGTTGCATTTGATTACACATGCACTTTATTTGGATATAGTTAACAAATTCACTTTATTTTTCTTTCTGTTGTTTAGTAAAAAAACATGTTGCCATGGATAACTCTGGTCAGAGAAAACTTTACATTTTGGCACAACGATTTGACTAGGAGCTGCCATATTGTTAAATCTTGGGCAGTCCATTAATAACGTATCCATATTATAGTAAAGGCAGCAAACCATAGTGAAATAATATCAAAATGCTTATGGGGTGATTTATCAGCATTCAAATTCAGATTTTTTCCTACTAATGAAGTTTTTGTGTGCTAAAACTCTGGCATTTGAATGATGCTTTCAAAAACTTTTGTGTCTGATATTTAATACATCAGAAATAGCTAAAGCCCCAGAAAGATCTGTAGGCTTCAACAAAATGTATTTTTCTTAAGGTTGCCTATTTTAACATTTAGATTTAAAGGATTTCCTTACAACGATAAAACTCCTAAGCTCCAAGCAACTAACTATAATGAACAATTCTATTAGCATGCTTGCTTAAATTTACCCAGACATTGGTTTATTAGCACTTACTTACAGACAGGGTAATATTCATATTAATCAGCAGGAGATATTGAGTTTCCAGCTGCTAATATACACATGCAGTACAATTCAGTGTACCATATTTTGTTTCCTTTAGGTCTGTGGTTAAAAAAATAAAGCGGAAAAAGAAAAAAACAATTAATAAAGCAGAGAGCCTACCAGCAGCAGCAGCTGAAAGCCCTGATAGGTTTGTACTTTTATTCGAAGGTCTATCTTTAGAACACCAAACCAACCAAACTAGTGGCTCTCAATAGCAAAAGTGCCTAATATAAACCTCCATGAGTCAATCGTTCTCTGACAACCAACACCTACAACTTGGTACAATGGTTGTGGTAGTTTGAAGGGAGCCACCAATTCCTAAAATTAATGTTATGTTTTAAGACCCAATAATGGGTGGCACATACTTTATCATTATATTATACAATCCTCTAAATAAAATTATTATTATACACCCTAGAGAATATTAGCTACTCACTCACTCTAGGTAGTATATTTATGATCTGCCAATGGACTTTTCAACTGATGTTTTATATATTCCACAAAACAAAAGACAAAGTATGTTTTCATGATCTTTATATATTCTTCTTTTTATAGGGGAAAGCTTAGTGAAATTACAGAGAACAGTGAAGTGCCTATAGACATAAGCCTTCCAGAACCTGAAAGTGACACATTCGATGTTTTCAGCTATATGGAGTCTATATTGTCATCACATAAAACGCCTAAGAATCAGAAACGTAAAAAGTAAGTTTGCTATGCATAAGTTATTTGTTAAGCATTAGGTTATTTTTTTTATAGTGAGAATGTAGCAATCTATAATTTGATTATGAGATGAGTCAAATAATCAGTTTACAATGAGGGGAAAAGAAATTCTGGTTATAGATATACTAGAATTAGTATTGCATTTTTTTTATTGTAGCAAACAGTAAGAATGAGTATGTAAGTGCACATTTAGAATCCAGTGATCGTTGTACTTTAATTCTTATTTAGGTGTTTGAAGGTGTTTCAATGACCTTGCATTTTTTGTCTTTTCAGGGTACAACGTTATGCAATGTTTGAAGAAATTATGAATAATGAAGAAAATGCAGAAGGATTGACGCAACAGTTGATTGCGCTTCAAAACAAATCACCAACTCTCAAAGTGTAAGTAAAACAGAACCCTAACTTAATACACCAACAACATTTTTACTAACACAGATCTCACTTGTAAGGGACAGGCCACACGAGCAGATTCGGGGAGATTAGTCGCCCCAGCCACAAATCGCCTCTTCTTTGGGGCGACAATCTCCTCGAACTGCCTTCCCTCTGCCCTCCGCCGGCTAAAATGAAAATTGCCTGCGGCAATGCACACGCGGCGATTTGTTTTCCGAAGTTGCCTCACGAGAAAACGTCCTTGCACAACCTTGTCTAATGTTTAAAACCTACAAACTAGTGTAGTATCATTTCTTAATGTATTAAAAAATGATTAGCGAGATTAGATAAATGTCAGAAGTGTAACAATTGTTGTATTTATAGTTTGGTGCGGTATGAACCGATAGATGATAGTAAGGAGGAAGATGCTACATCACTGAAGTCAGAGATGGAAACTTCTACTATCCAACTGCAGACTTCAGAACCCAGGGAACCAGAGAGGTGAGTTTGCTAAACCCTACAGCCCAAAGCCTGATATCATTTTTAAATTCAGATTTCAGTATTTTGAATTATAAAACAATGTAAATGTTATTGGGTAGCAGTGTAATACACTGCTCGCTTTGTTATATAGTAATTCATTTTTATATATTATCTGTTGTAAATGCAGCTTTAATTTAAAGATATCACTTAAGGAGTAATTTCCTGTTTTGCCAATAAAGACAAACATAGGAGATGCGTTTGCACAACCGTGTCTAATGTTTTAAACCTGCAAACTAGTGTAGCATAATTTCTTAATGTTTTAAAAATCTATTAGTGAGATTAGATGAATGTCAGAAGTGTAACAATTGTTATATTTATAGTTTGGTGCAGTATGAACCGATAGAAGATAGTAAGGAGGAAGATGCTAAATCACTGCAGTCTGAGATGGAAACTACTACTATCCAACTGCAGACTTCAGAACAGAGGAAACCAGAGAGGTGAGTTTGCTAAACTCTACAGCCCAAAGCCTGATATAATGTTTAAATTCAGATTTCAGTATTTTGAATTCTAAAACAATATAAATATTATTGGGTAACTTTTGTAATACACTGCTCACTTTGTTTTATAGTAATTATTATTTTTTAGATACATATTATCTGTTGCAAATGCATCTTTAATTTAAAGATATCCCTTATGGAGGAATTCCCTGTTTTGCCAATAAAGACAAACATAGGAGATAAGTTTGCACAACTTTGTCTAATTTTTAAAACCTGCAATATATATTATATGTTGCAAATGTATCTTTTAGAGCAGAATGTATGTGTTCTACACAGTAGATTATATTAATGTGAATAAACTATTTTCTAATCCACAGTGAAGTACAAATTCTACGGATTGAACCACCTAATGAGGATGGTGAACTTCCTTTGCAAATAGTGCAGGAAAGCATTCCCGTCCCACAACAGCCTTCAGAACACAGTGAAGATGTTGTCAAGAAAAGTGAATCTACGGTGAAAGAGGACCTATTTTTCTTTTTCTTATTGTCGTGTGCTAATATGCTTCAGACAAATTCCTCAGAACTAGCAGCATATGTTAAGCAACCTTCAGAACCTGAATGGTGAGTTTGCTAATCTCTAGAGACAAATTGTTAAATTACTTTTTTAATTTACATTTACATTTTCTTCACAAAATAATACAAATGCAACATTTCACTGTTTATGCTAATTGTATGAGAGTGGGTGCCAGTTCATAGCAAATGGAAAAAATGTGAGGATTTTTTAGCCTGGGATTATATAATAGGGATAATTCAGAGCATATAGACCTAGTCAAACGCACTTTTCAATGCAATACAAACCATTAAGACTAGGCTGGCACAACCATGTATTGACTGCCTTATCACTTTTTTCTAATGTGCAGAGAGGAGCAACCTGTGAATCCTGAACCAAAGACACCTGCGTTGATGAGCATGGAAAATCTTCTTCAAAAGTAGAACAGAGATAACCTCAGTGAACTGAACTGAGATGAATAAATAACTTTATTTATTATAATAAATAATTATCTTAATAAATTATTATTGGTGGTTTCCTTTTAAATGAACAAATAGCATACAGAGTTTGAATACAGATATATCTTTATTATTCTTTTTAGTTTGTTGACATTTAAAAAGCCAAACAAGGTAATTGAGGAATGAAGTGCTAGTGTGCATGCCTTTGAATACATCTTATATAAGATATCTGCTCAAAATAAATATAGTAGTAATTCACTAAATATTTCTGTTGGCAATATACATCACATTTCTAAATGAGCTAGATATGAATAAAGCAGCTTCAATACAAAATCATTTTTAAAAATATTCAGTGGGGTCTAGAATAGTTTTTGTTTTATTAAAGGGATACTGTCGTGGAAAAAACATGTTTTTTACAAAATGTATCAGTTAATAGTGCTACTACAGCAGAATCCTGCATTGAAATCCGTTTTTCAAAACAAGAAATGGATTTTTTTATATCTAATTTTAAAATTTGTTATGGGGCTAGACATTTTGACATTTCCCAGCTGCCCTCAGGTCATGTCACTTTACTGCTGCACTGCAAGTTGGAGTGATGTCATTACCCCTCCCTCCTACAAGCTGCTGTAATGTAAATAGAGCCTTGTCTGCTGAGCCTGTCAATTGAACAATAGGCAGGAATCAAGATAAGCTCCCACTGACACCACTTCAGAAGGACTGAAATAAGATAGTCCTGTGATCACTGCCCCCACTTCCGTTTAAAAAATAAATATATATATATATACACACACACACACACAATTCATTTTGGGCACTGGAAAAAATATTTTATATAGATAGTTTATTATATTTGTTTACACAAAAATGAAACACAGGAGTACACTCCCAGGACTGATGACAGGGAATAGAAAAAAGGATAAAATTAGGAGGACATACTTGAAAACCAGGGAAACTTAAGAGGAAGTCTAGGAAGGGTTAAAATAGCTCATGAGAAAGGAGGCAGTAAGTAGTTAATGTAAAAAGAAGTATTGCAGGCAGGAAAGGAGCAAGGTCTGTGTGAGGTGGATAGCAGAGGAAACTCACAGCTCCTTTACCTCATCTAGTAACCAGTAAAACAAACTAGGAAGGCAGCAAGGAGAGAAAGTTCCCCCCTCCAAAGGAATGCAAAGAACAAACTTACAGAAAGTACTTACAGAAAGTAATTGCTTCCCTGCAAACCATGTGACCTCTCTCCTCCAAACATCACACGCATGGGCAGAGAGGGGAGGGGGAGTGTACAGCTAGATTCTCATGTTGTAGTGCGACCTGGCTTTTCATTACAGCAGTGATCCCCAACCAGTAGCTCGTGAGCAACATGTTGCTCTCCAACCCCCTTGGATGTTGCTCCCAGTGGCCTCAAAGCAGGAGCTTATTTTGGAATTCCAGGCTTGGAGGCAAGGTTTGGTTGTATAAAAAAGCAGGTGTACTGCCAAACAGAGCCTCCTGTAGGCTGCCAGTCCACATAGGGGCTACCAAATGGCCAATCACAGCACTAATTTGGCACCCCAAGAACATTTTTCATGCTTGTGTTGCTCTTCAACTAGTTTTATTTCTGAATGTTGCTCACGGATTCAAAAGGTTGGGGATCCCTGCATTACAGAGTGGCTGCCTCCAAGCACACAGGTAATGCTGTGCCTGCTGTTAGAGCAGCACAGGATGAATGTGTAATGAGCAGAAATGGAAGCCCCCATGACAAAATACAAACTAAAATAATTTATGCATGGATTTGTGGATTAACATTTTATTTGCCAGACAGTGTTTATGGATGTGTGTTTTTTATAAAAATGCAAAAAAAAAAAAAAAGTTTAAAATGACGACAGATTCCCTTTAATATCATTAAGTGTTGAGGGATAAATGTATTATACTGGTAGTGATGGCACTAGTCACCTCTTGTATTAAGTAATTGTCTTGGAACCATGCCAACAATGGGGTCATTATGACATCATCGGCACCTAACCACAAAACAACAGGTGTTTCATGTGATCAACGTGACATAAAGCACCTTCAATACAAAATCCTCAATCGGGTTTAGAATAGTTTTTGTTTTATTAATATCATTTAGGGGGTTATTTATCAAGGTCCGAATTTATCTCAATATCGGCTGCTTCAAACTCCGATCTAACCCCCTCGGGTTTTTAACGCTTATTTATTATTACATTTTCCCGAAAATTTGCTTTGCAGGAAAAGCTCCGATTTCCACGATGTTTTCATGAATTTTCCCCCGAAATCTCCAAATTCTTTGGAATTTTCACCCGAAAGCTCCGAAAACATAGTGAAATTGCCTGAAACCCAGACACAACCAAAAAGCAATGGGACTGTTCCCATTGACTTTTATGCAAGCTCGACAGGTTTGAGATGCTGTGTTTTTATATTCAGACTTTTTAGCCCTCGGGGTTTAATAAATTCCGAAAAATTTGTTATTTTTTTTTTTTTATAAAAAAAAATCACAAATTTTTTGGATTTCGGGGAATTTCGGGTATTCGGACCTTAATAAATAACCCCCTAAGTCTTAAGGGATAAATGTACACCTCTTGTATTAAGTAATTGTCTTGGAACCAGGCCAACAAATGGGTCATTATGACATCATTGGGACCTAACCACAAACAGGTGTTTTATGTGATCATTGTGACATCATTGTAACATCATTGTGACATCATTGTAACATCATTGTGAAATCATTGTTTGACATCATTGTAACATCACACATAAGTTATGATCTCACTTTACCTACACTACTTGTGCTCAGTCTAATGTTTACATCAGACGAAGCAAGAAGGAATAGACGCTTATCTTTTTAAGTGCTTATTTCTTTCTTATATTTCAAGAGATTTTCTAAACTTCAATTTTTTAAGGTAGGAGATATTAACTCTAGACAAGTTACCATTCTCTAAAATTCTCAATGTTTTTTAAAGAAAAATTTTAAATACAGTATTAAGACTATTTTATTTAACTGAATGATTCAGCCATGCAGTACTTGTTAATTAAGAGTAATGGAAGGTGTGTTGCACTGTGTATAGATAGAGCCTATATTTTTCTCACATATTATGTAACTTGTAAATTAATAGTAATAATATACATTTTGTTGCTGTTGCTATTAAGCAAGTCTACAATATAGGCAGATTGCATAGATTTTGTTCTTTTATTCTTTTTAATTATTGAATAGTTATAATTATTTACTTATTTCACCCCTGTATCTTTATGTTAGTGTTTATGTTAGTATATGAAAAGCTTTTTTTTTTTAAATTAATATCATTTAGTGGGTTATTTATTAAACCTCACATTTTTTTGATTGGGCGTTTTGGGGCAAAACTTGAATTTTTTGAGGAAAACAGAAATACTCAAATGTTTCGAGATTTATTATACCCTGATGCTGCAAAAAGCCTGAATTCAAAAAATCCGCCATCCCAGACCTGTCAAGGTCCTGTATAAGTCAATGGGAGAGGCACCTATCCCAAATCCAACTTTTCCGAGGTTTAAGAGAAAAGCTTGAAAAAATCGATAGATTCAGAAAAAAGCCCAAAAAGTTCAAGCAATTCAGGTTCTTGTGTGATTTTATTGAATTTTTCCATGATCCTATTCATTTGGGTTATTTTATTAATAAGGCCAGATCGAGCATGGGAATTTGGTAAATAAAATATGAGATACATTCAGATTTTAGTAAATAACTAAGTAAATAAATAAGTGTTGAGGGATAAATGTTTTAATACTAGTGATGCCATTAGGCCAAGCTTGAATTAAGTAATTGTCATGTAACCATGACAACAATAGGGTCATTGTGACATCACAGGCACCTAACCACAAAACAACAGGTGTTTTGTGTGATTAGTATGACATCATATTTACATCAGACGAAGCAGGAAGGAATAGGTGCTTAAGTTTTTAAGTGCTTATTTCTTTCTTATACTTTTTTAAACTTTCATTTTATGAGGTAGGAGATCTTAACTCCAGACATAAGAAAAGTTACTGTTCTCTACATTCTCACTTTATGTTAGTGTCCATGTTAGTATATGAAAAGCTATAAATGTATTTTACAAACAATCTTATTTTTCTATATCTTTCTATTGCAGAACTCAAGAATGAATCTAAGAAACTATTTTATATGGATTATTATATTTGGACTGATTATGATTTGCAAAACTACATCAGGTAAATAGAGAATTTGAATTCAAAGACCTGCAGTTGTTCTGATTTTGTCAACTAATCTAAATCATAGTTTGCCCATCTTATAGAATAGGGCAGACCTTTTTATATTAGTGAAAACCATCTAAAATTAAAGTTATCCTTATCTGGAAAGCCTTTACCCCAAAAGCTCCAAATTTTGGGAAAACCATGTTCGTCCACTATAAGCCAAAAATTAAACTTTTTAGAAATTATTTAATTTTTCTCTGTAAATATAAAACAGTACCTTGTACTTGATGGTATCTTATTAAACTTATTTACTACGTTAGTGATTTTTATCACACTTAGGGGCAAATTTACTTATGGTCCAATATCGAGGGTTAATTAACCCTCGATATTCGACTGCCCAATGGAAATCCTTCACCTTCGAATATCGAAGTCGAAGGATTTACCGCAATTTGTTGGATCGAACTATTAAATGCTTTGAATCGTTCGATTCGAAGGATTTTAGTCCATCGATCGAACGATTTTTCTTCGACCAAAAAATACTTAGAAAGCCTATGGGGACCTTCGGTAGGTTTTAGGTGGTGAACTGGGGGGGGTAGAAGTTTGTTTTTTACTTCGACTATCAAATGGTCGAATAGTCGAACGATTTTTAGTTTGAATCATTCGATTCAAAGTCGTAGTCAAAGGTCGAAGTAGCCAATTCGATGGTCGAAGTAGCCAAAAAAACATTAGAAATTCCAAGTTTTTTTTATTCTATTCCTTCACTCGAACTAAGTAAATGGGCCCCTTACAGTATGATTAATTAGGTTTTTACTATGACTATAATTGTATTGCAGAAGATACACAAGAATATGAAGCAAATGATGAAAGTGCATATTTAGATGAAGACGCAAATGTAGATGATGAAGACGCATACTTAGATTATCCTGAACCTGAATCAGAAAAAACTGTGGAAACATTTACAATTCAGCCTACAATTCAGTGGACAAGTGCTGGGAATGAAACGGAGACGGAGAATGATAATCAATATGATATTCCAGTAATTGTTACAGGGTGTATTCTGGTAATTCCTGTGATTGGAGCTATTGCATGGTAAGACACTTTACTTATATTTTAATAATATATTGTATTACAAACAGGCACAAAAACAAACTTTGACAAAAATATTATCTTTTGTTTCTGCAGGCTAGTGTACGCAAAAATTATAAAGAAGAAGCAACCAGTTAATGATGTTGAAAACCCACTAGAGACAGCACAGCCAGAGAAAGATTCTCCAATACTTGAAAGCTCTGATAGGTTTGTAATCCTCAACTAACATCATTTATTTTCATATATTGTCTCTTTCTGATGCCTTGGAGTCTCCATACTGCTCATTTCAGCACAACCAATTAAATTCTCATCCATACATTTCAGTAAAATAATGGCAAAATATTGCTTTTTGTGGTCTCTATCTCTTGCACATTTAATCCTAGTTTTAATCAGCAACCCATGCAGCAGATGTATCAACGGTCGAGGTGAATTTTTGAATTCAAAAAATTTGAATTTCAAGCTATTTTTTGGGTACTTTGACTAGGGAATAGTCAAAATGTGATTTGAATATGGAAATTTATCATATACTGTCTCTTCAAAAATTTGTCTTCGACCATTCGCCATCTAAAACCTGCCGAATTGCTGTTTAAGCCTATGTGGGACCTCCTAGAACCTGTTTGGAGTCAATTGGTGGACTTTGAAAAATCTAAGGTTTTTTTGGGAAAAACTTTGATTCTAATTCAATCAAATGTGCTATTACTTCGATTGGATGATTTGAATTCAGCTGAATATAGACCTATTCAATCGAAAAGGGACCTATTCTGCAAAAAAAACGTAATTTCGGTTGGTCTTTTTGAATTCAAATTTCAAAGATTTTCAAATTCAAAATTCAACCCTTAATAAATATGCCCCATAATATACACATGCAGTAAGATTCAGTAGACTTCTTTTCTTTAGTTTTTTCAGGTGTCTGTATAAAAAGATTAAGGAGAAGATAACAAAGAAGAAACCAGTTACTGACGTGGAGAACCCGCCAGAAATAGCTCCATCCAAGCAACAATTTATAGAAGCTAAAAGGTTTGTAGGCATCTATTGACTATAATCCTATATTTTAACAGCTAGTTTGCCTTGATTTATTCAAACATTCTTAATTTTCATTTGTTGTTTTTTAGGCCGGTGTTTGAAAAACCTAAGGAAAAGAAAAAGAAGAAAACAGTCACAGTCGCTGGCAGAGAGAAGCCGCTAATGACCATTCGGCCTCAGCAAATATCAGCCACAGATGAAAGCCCTGTTAGGTTGGTAACCCTTAGTTCTCTATATTCCTTTGCTTAAGCAGTTGCATTTGATTACACATGCACTTTATTTGGATATAGTTAACAAATTCACTTTATTTTTCTTTCTGTTGTTTAGTAAAAAAACATGTTGCCATGGATTACTCTGGTCAGAGAAAACTTTACATTTTGGCACAACGATTTGACTAGGAGCTGCCATATTGTTAAATCTTGGGCAGTCCATTAATAACGTATCCATATTATAGTAAAGGCAGCAAACCATAGTGAAATAATATCAAAATGCTTATGGGGTGATTTATCAGCATTCAAATTCAGATTTTTTCCTACTAATGAAGTTTTTGTGTGCTAAAACTCTGGCATTTGAATGATGCTTTCAAAAACTTTTGTGTCTGATATTTAATACATCAGAAATAGCTAAAGCCCCAGAAAGATCTGTAGGCTTCAACAAAATGTATTTTTCTTAAGGTTGCCTATTTTAACATTTAGATTTAAAGGATTTCCTTACAACGATAAAACTCCTAAGCTCCAAGCAACTAACTATAATGAACAATTCTATTAGCATGCTTGCTTAAATTTACCCAGACATTGGTTTATTAGCACTTACTTACAGACAGGGTAATATTCATATTAATCAGCAGGAGATATTGAGTTTCCAGCTGCTAATATACACATGCAGTACAATTCAGTGTACCATATTTTGTTTCCTTTAGGTCTGTGGTTAAAAAAATAAAGCAGAAAAAGAAAAAAACAGTTAATAAAGCAGAGAGCCTACCAGCAGCAGCAGCTGAAAGCCCTGATAGGTTTGTACTTTTATTCGAAGGTCTATCTTTAGAACACCAAACCAACCAAACTAGTGGCTCTCAATAGCAAAAGTGCCTAATATAAACCTCCATGAGTCAATCGTTCTCTGACAACCAACACCTACAACTTGGTACAATGGTTGTGGTAGTTTGAAGGGAGCCACCAATTCCTAAAATTAATGTTATGTTTTAAGACCCAATAATGGGTGGCACATACTTTATCATTATATTATACAATCCTCTAAATAAAATTATTATTATACACCCTAGAGAATATTAGCTACTCACTCACTCTAGGTAGTATATTTATGATCTGCCAATGGACTTTTCAACTGATGTTTTATATATTCCACAAAACAAAAGACAAAGTATGTTTTCATGATCTTTATATATTCTTCTTTTTATAGGGGAAAGCTTAGTGAAATTACAGAGAACAGTGAAGTGCCTATAGACATAAGCCTTCCAGAACCTGAAAGTGACACATTCGATGTTTTCAGCTATATGGAGTCTATATTGTCATCACATAAAACGCCTAAGAATCAGAAACGTAAAAAGTAAGTTTGCTATGCATAAGTTATTTGTTAAGTATTAGGTTATTTTTTTTATAGTGAGAATGTAGCAATCTATAATTTGATTATGAGATGAGTCAAATAATCAGTTTACAATGAGGGGAAAAGAAATTCTGGTTATAGATATACTAGAATTAGTATTGCATTCTTTTTATTGTAGCAAACAGTAAGAATGAGTATGTAAGTGCACATTTAGAATCCAGTGATCGTTGTACTTTAATTCTTATTTAGGTGTTTGAAGGTGTTTCAATGACCTTGCATTTTTTGTCTTTTCAGGGTACAACGTTATGCAATGTTTGAAGAAATTATGAATAATGAAGAAAATGCAGAAGGATTGACGCAACAGTTGATTGCGCTTCAAAACAAATCACCAACTCTCAAAGTGTAAGTAAAACAGAACCCTAACTTAATACACCAACAACATTTTTACTAACACAGATCTCACTTGTAAGGGACAGGCCACACGAGCAGATTCGGGGAGATTAGTCGCCCCAGCCACAAATCGCCTCTTCTTTGGGGCGACAATCTCCTCGAACTGCCTTCCCTCTGCCCTCCGCCGGCTAAAATGAAAATTGCCTGCGGCAATGCACACGCGGCGATTTGTTTTCCGAAGTTGCCTCACGAGAAAACGTCCTTGCACAACCTTGTCTAATGTTTAAAACCTACAAACTAGTGTAGTATCATTTCTTAATGTATTAAAAAATGATTAGCGAGATTAGATAAATGTCAGAAGTGTAACAATTGTTGTATTTATAGTTTGGTGCGGTATGAACCGATAGATGATAGTAAGGAGGAAGATGCTACATCACTGAAGTCAGAGATGGAAACTTCTACTATCCAACTGCAGACTTCAGAACCCAGGGAACCAGAGAGGTGAGTTTGCTAAACCCTACAGCCCAAAGCCTGATATCATTTTTAAATTCAGATTTCAGTATTTTGAATTATAAAACAATGTAAATGTTATTGGGTAGCAGTGTAATACACTGCTCGCTTTGTTATATAGTAATTCATTTTTATATATTATCTGTTGTAAATGCAGCTTTAATTTAAAGATATCACTTAAGGAGTAATTTCCTGTTTTGCCAATAAAGACAAACATAGGAGATGCGTTTGCACAACCGTGTCTAATGTTTTAAACCTGCAAACTAGTGTAGCATAATTTCTTAATGTTTTAAAAATCTATTAGCGAGATTAGATGAATGTCAGAAGTGTAACAATTGTTATATTTATAGTTTGGTGCAGTATGAACCGATAGAAGATAGTAAGGAGGAAGATGCTAAATCACTGCAGTCTGAGATGGAAACTACTACTATCCAACTGCAGACTTCAGAACAGAGGAAACCAGAGAGGTGAGTTTGCTAAACTCTACAGCCCAAAGCCTGATATAATGTTTAAATTCAGATTTCAGTATTTTGAATTCTAAAACAATATTATTGGGTAACTTTTGTAATACACTGCTCACTTTGTTTTATAGTAATTATTATTTTTTAGATACATATTATCTGTTGCAAATGCATCTTTAATTTAAAGATATCCCTTATGGAGTAATTCCCTGTTTTGCCAATAAAGACAAACATAGGAGATGAGTTTGCACAACTTTGTCTAATGTTTAAAACCTGCAATATATATTATATGTTGCAAATGTATCTTTTAGAGCAGAATGTATGTGTTCTACACAGTAGATTATATTAATGTGAATAATTTAACTATTTTCTAATCCACAGTGAAGTACAAATTCTACGGATTGAACCACCTAATGAGGATGGTGAACTTCCTTTGCAAATAGAGCAGGAAAGCATTCCCGTCCCACAACAGCCTTCAGAACACAGTGAAGATGTTGTCAAGAAAAGTGAATCTACGGTGAAAGAGGACCTATTTTTCTTTTTCTTATTGTCGTGTGCTAATATGCTTCAGACAAATTCCTCAGAACTAGCAGCATATGTTAAGCAACCTTCAGAACCTGAATGGTGAGTTTGCTAATCTCTAGAGACAAATTGTTATATTACATTTTCTTCACAAAATAATACAAATGCAACATTTCACTGTTTATGCTAATTGTATGAGAGTAGGTGCCAGTTCATAGCAAATGGAAAAAATGTGAGTATTTTTTAGTTTGGGATTATATAATAGGGATAATTCAGAGCATATAGACCTAGTCAAATGCACTTTTCAAGGCAATACAAACCATTAAGACTAGGTTGGCACAACCATGTATTGACTGCCTTATCACTTTTTTCTAATGTGCAGAGAGGAGCAACCTGTGAATCCTGAACCGAAGACACCTGCGTTGATGAGCATGGAAAATCTTCTTCAAAAGTAGAACAGAGATAACCTCAGTGAACTGAACTGAGATGAATAAATAACTTTATTTATTATAATAAATAATTATCTTAATAAATTATTATTTGTGGTTTCCTTTTAAATGAACAAATAGCATACAGAGTTTGAATACAGATAGATCTTTATTATTCTTTTTAGTTTGTTGACATTTAAAAAGCCAAACAAGGTAATTGAGGAATAAAGTGCTACTGTGCATGCCTCTCTGTTCTAGCTCATATGTATATCTTTAATACAGTTGGCTGGCAAGATTCAGCCAATCTGATGCAAATAAAGCTGGAGAGGAAAGTCATGTACAGTAATGATTTAGGGCAGTAGGGCACGCTTGAGAAAGTAAATACATTTTCTGAATGTTGCAAATGTGTGTAATAGTTGGCTATTAATTGTTGAATGAAGGCTGTTGCACAACAGGGCCTTGCAAAAAATGGTTATTTATTATTTAACAAATCAACGTTTCAACCCGCACTGGGGCCTTTATCAATCTTGATAAAGGCCCCAGTGAGGGTCGAAACGTATATATATACATATATATATATATATATATATATATATATATATATATATATATACATATACATACAGTATATAACCAATGAAACAAAGCACATCCCAATGTGCATAGACCATATGTGCTGCCTCCTAATTTCATGCCCCAGCCTGGGTCACAATCCAGCATCCCATGTGACATTGGTGTTCATCTTTGCCCTGATAGTGATCGCTTATACTACTTCAAATATACAAGTATTGAGACGAACTAATAATTAAATACAATATAACTGCAAATAACTAGATAGATCTCTCTGTGCACTTGCACAATACAATATGAAAGCTGTAGGGGTTTCTTTGTGTATGGGGAAATATGAATAAAATTGACCCATTAGCTTTGTGGTTTACTGGTCTGTCAGCCCCATATAACATTGTGAGACTACCTTCTGGTGTGGTGTCTATGGCACCCAGTTTAACTGGAACTATTATATTTTAGATTTACATTATATTTTATGAGATTTTCTTTTCCATAACTTTATAATGTTTTCTGTAAAAGTCACCCACTATTAAAATGCTGGGATATGTCTCTTCTAAAGGGTGCCAAAATGTATTCATTGGTATATATCTATACTGGATGATACATTTATACACATTGGTTAAACTAATATAACTGTAATCAGTCGGGAATGTAACATGCCAGAAAAGTTGCTCATATTTGGTACTGGAAATATAAGACCATTGTTAGAACAATATCTTTATAGGCCAAATAATTCATATTAAACACACTGCAATGCTAAAAATATGTGCTATTGTGATATGCACTTGCTGACGTGCATGGTTATTTCATAAGTGAGTACATAAAAGAATGATTTCAGCTAAGAATAAAAATTAAAAGATGATGTAATGTTTTTATTTTAACTGGCAGGTACTCTTGGGGTTTTGTGGTTTATATTGTGATGTGTTTTCTTGTAAGTGACACCCCCCCAAATCTCATAGAAGTATTACTGATTCAGAAAAGAATTACATACTCTTCATGCACTTCATAATGAAATAAGTATAATTAAGGAAAAATAAGTTAGTTAGTGACTTTGTCTTCATCAGTGCAGATTCAGAAAAGTGTTTCTTTGTATGGTTTCTTATGGTGTGGTATGTTACATGTGTTCTACTGCAAGGAATCAAGAATTGCAGCCTGTCCTTCCTTTCAGTGAGCCTCTACTTGGGGGAGGGGGTTGTGAGCAAGGCCACTGGGAGCAAGGGGGCAAACTTATTTAAATGCTTTCTGTTCTCCTTATTAACTTCTATTCTGCCAAGCAAAGCACCAATGCTGGCTGTGATTACAGAAGTAACAACAACACATATGACCTGTTGTAAATTGTTTTAGTTATAAATAAAGTTTTCATTATTTAAATTGTAGCCTTTAAATCTTTCACTAAGGACTCTTTTAAAAATTGCTGAAGCATCTATGCATTACTTGTAGGGGTAGTTACATTCAATATATTTATAGAATGATGATTTCTAAGCAAAGTTCAGTAAAATATACCCTCCCCCGTGTGTATTTAAAGAGAATGCAGCTTGGAAGGTGGATTTTTATGCTATAGAGTAAGCTACCCCATGGACCGCTCCCCCGTGGAGTCTGCTTCCTTTATACTTACACTACTGCTTTATATCCTTCTTAAATGATTCTTTCTAGCGAAATAGTAAATGGGTTACATCTGTAGAAGGAAGCACAGTCTTGTTAAACTCTACATTTACTAATTATTCATGCTTGTGGTTAGTACCTACCCATACTTGCAATTCTGGAGCTCAGTAATAATGTGGCACAAGCAATTTCACTAGCCTGTCTCCACTTAAAGCAATACCCACAAATTCCAAGTGGCCATTGATGTACCACATCCATCTCTCTGACACCTGGGGGCATTTGTAAATATATATTTCCAGTTTTTTACAGGCCAAACTCTGAGCTCTGAAAGAAAACCTGGGAAAGCTTTTAGGTAGGCTCAGATCTACATCTCAAACAAGCAAAAGCACTATAAAATACAGTAGGTTGGGGTATGTACATTTACTGCATTTAAATTAGATGCAATCATCTCATTCTTGCTAGCATTTGGGAAACTTCTGGATATGGATTCTTAGAATTCAGACATTAATGCACACCTTTCATTTCTACCAATACAAACTATAGACACATCCCTAAACATGTTTCTCTCACATAACTTGATTACGATTATTGAAATTATTGATACATTTTATTTCAAGCTTTCTCCTATAGAGAATTTTGTTTTGGTGTCAACGGCGTTCCTATGATATAGTTGAAGACCTCAGATGAAATTCAGGTTGGAAAGAAAACCTTCATTAGCTACAGGTACCAGTGGGTTTCGATTGCACCAATATTTGCATTTTAGTAATTAGAAACCCATAGCTCCTGTTAAGAAATGGGGAAATCTAACCAGCTAACAAAGTATAATGTGCTAGGTTTTAAAATTTACTGAAGCCAGACAGACCTGCTATTTGCAAAACTATAAGGGCCGCATGCTGTCTTCATCCGACAGCTGGATACATGTAGTTTGTACCTGTGATTTCACGTTCAGTTCCTTTACCTTCTGCACAACCGACACATTGCATGCGTGTCGTTGTCTGGTGACGAATCAGACATTAACATGACATGGAGTTCAGCCATAATAAATATCAGCGCTTGGCAAACTCCCCCTGGACCTCATGGAGAGCAGTGATTTTGTACCAATATAAGTCTGTATTTTTGAAAAGTAAAAAAATCTGAAAGGAGTGGTATAAGATAAAGTATGCACTTTAGGGTAGGACTACATGGACGTTTTTGGCACAACAAAATGACTGCTACAAGTCGCATGTGACAAAAATAAGGTAAGTGAATGCATTGGCACGTGGTGTCGCAGCATTGATCCAATACAACACGACTGTCGGATACAGACGCAGCGCACAGTGTCTGCATCCTACAGTCGTGTCGCGACAGATCAATGCTGCAAAACCATGCGACAATAACTTCACAACACAAGGGTGCCCCCCTGGAGTTTTGCTTTCAAACAGAACAACAAGAAGTGCCCCAGGTCCCCATAATTGTGTTCAAGATCTCAGCTAGTGATGATTCTCTGCCTCTCTCTTGATAACATTGCAAGTCTCCATTATTATTGCATACCTCCCAACTGTCCTGTTTTTAGAGGGACAGTCCCTCTTTTGACAGCTCAACCTGCAGTCTCTCATTTGTACTGGAAAGTCCCATTTTTCTCTGCACTGAACGGCCAGTAAAATAAACAATGTTTCTAACTTAATTGGCTTATGACAGAGAGCCCAGAACAGCCACAACAGAAGAAAAGATGCATGTGTAACAATTCAAATATATCTAGATAAGCAATCAAGATAAGCAAATAAGTAATTGTAACAATATAAGATAACAGGTCCCTTGGGAAATGTTAGACTCACAGCTTAAAGGGCAATTCACCTTCATTAGCAAAACAGTAATAACTGAAAAAAACCCACAGAAATATGTTCAAACCAGGGCTGGGCCAAGGGGTAGGCAGGGTAGGCAACTGCCTAGGGTGCAAAACCTTGGGGAGCGCACTTATCAGGCAGGCCTTTAGTATTTAAGTATTATTTTTTAAAAAAAACGCATTCCCCAAGGGCCCCACCCTGGGAGCGCTCAGCGTGAGTGTGACCCCCAATTCTGCTGCCTGTGAAGCGCTGGGGCGATGATGTGCATTGGACTACAGTCACAAATCGGGCAGAGAGAAGACCTGGCTGGATGCGTCTAGAGAGGTACTCCGACTCAGCACCGGGCACTGTCACTCCTTCCTACGGTACCTTCCTTGAAGAGTTGCTTGCTGGGCAGCTGCTGGCACAGTTTGGTTGGCTGCCTTGGGGGCCATTATGGGCTGGCTGATGGTACAGATGGGGGCTGCCCAGGGGCGATCCTGGCCCCTCTGCCGCCTGAGGCAGCAGCAGTTGCTGCTGCCCCCCCTCCCCTGGAAATTCGCTCTTAAAGTACCAGGAGCAGCATTTTTGCTGCCCCTGGTACCTAGTGGGGCGCTGCTGCCTGAGGCGACAGCTTCAACTGCGAAGCACCCCTGGGGCTGCCTTGGGGGCCATGATGGGCTGGCTGCTGGTACCGTGGAGGGGCTGCCTTGGGGGCCATGATGGGCTGGCTTCTGGTACAGATGGGGGGCTGCCTTGGAGTACAGGTGGGGCTTGGGCGGTATTGATGGATATGGGCTCATTGGCTGCTGGCACAGGTACAGATACATTACAGGTACATTACATATTTATATAAATTAAAAGTTTCATTCAATAATGCGTTTTCTTTTATTTAAAAACATGTAATGGTAAGGTGGGAAATATAGGACAGGGGGTGGGGGGTGCTGATTGGAACCCTTGCCTAGGGTGCCAAACTACCTTGGCCCGGCCCTGGTTCAAACTTTCATAACCTGCCAAGTTTTGTAAAAATTGACATGGCTATTAGGGGGTGTGGCCACAAAAAATGGGCGGGTCAAAAAATTCTCCATGCTACATGCGCCAAATTTTTTGTCCCTCTTTTTATTTCCAAAATGTTGGGAGGTATGTACACTCTTTCTGCCCTCCAGGTCTTTAAATCTGGATAGACTTTCCTTCACTACAGGTGCCTAATCTGCCCGTTTGAATAACTGGTTCCAGACAAGCTGTGTAAATTGGAAAAACAGACTGTTCTAGAAAATCAAGTCAGAAGGGCTACACTAATATTTCACTTTAAGGCAACAAAAATACATGTCCCTGATATTTCGACCTAGTAACTCATTTTGACCTCGAATTACTTGTGTCAGGCTAGCAGCTTCTGCTCTATCTGCCTCCAGAGATTGCCTTTTTGTGGGCTACATTCTAAAACGTCACAATGTGGCTCCAGGGCTCCTTGAGTGAAACACATTCTCAAAGCCTACACGATACACATGACGCAATTGTGTAAGGTGTTGCCTCATGCAGCGCCCATACTCGTGTGCCATTTCATTATGTAATGGTCGGAAGCTGGAACGCTGCCGCCTTTTCATGGGTGGGGACTAGGGTGTATGTACAGCCAGCAGCCTGCATTTCTGCCCTTCAGCTCTACTACTGACAGCACAGCCATAGAAAATTTGCAGAGTCACGATGTGCCAAGCAATTTTCTGTCAGCCACACCACGCCACTTTATTTCACATATAACGAATGTTTACATGGTGCCGGGAAGTAAAACAATAATGCTGTTGAGCCAGACACAGACTGTTATTATATTTTAACATTCACGCGGCTGAGGGCATGTCATTGTGTAGCTTCCCAGCTCGGGACGGTAGCAACAGCAGTTCCACGGCTACTGCCGCTTTAACGTTAGCCGAAGAATAAAAGTGCTAAGTCACAGTGCAAGATGACGTCACGAGAGACGCGACCACTCACGCACCTTCACGCACTCATCTCGAGCAGTGTATACAGAGTATAGGCGTGTGACAGCTCGGAGCACGTGACCTCACACACGCTGGGGAGGAGCCTTGAGGCATACCGGCGGGATACATAGGGGTGAGCTGCTCATTCTGTACAATACATTGCTTCCGGAAAGTCTTCCTCGCCTCGTTGCCTGTACCTGTCCACTGTACTAGCAGGGGCTTCGGTTGTTGCTCAATGAAGTTGTAGTCTCTATTTACCGTGTGTTGTGCAGGTGTAGCTGGCTGCCTAGTGAGTCTCACCCTCCCGAGCGTAAGAAGGAAGAACAGAAGAAAGCAGCGTAGCCGCCATGGGTCTGCTGTCACATGGGTCTCCTCTTAGCTGGGAAGAGACCAAGAAATACGCCGACCATGTCCGGCAACACGGCATCATCCAGTTCCTGCACATCTACCACAAGTTGAAAGAGCGGCAAAAGGACGTGCTGAAATGGGGAGACGAGGTGAGCCGAGTGTTGTGCCTCTTCCTACAACTTTCACTTCAGCAGCCTCAACTATTTGCCAACTACAGATGTGCCATCATCATCAGCGTCTCATATATATCATGTGCTCCCTGCTGTCACTTATAAGGCTAATACAAGTCACTGACAATTTCACTTCACTCATAGAAAAGCAAGAGGTCCTAGGCCTGGGGCTTTTATACATTTCACCGAAGTCCAAGTTTATATTGATAGCCTTTTTTTTTTTTTTTTTACATTTTAGTAGAGGGCTTATAGACTACAATACTATGTTAGTGTCAGTTTGCATTAATACAGGTGCGTAGTATGTAATACTCACAGAGACTCTATCCCCTTGGAAGGGTAAGTTGAAGCTAGTGGTTGTTCATTTGCTGTTTAGTTATGGTCATTTAGGGATTATCATGCTGAGAGATTTGGCATTAGGTAAAAGAAAGCAAATTTGGCCTATGTTTCTCGTTGAGGCTGTTGAAGTACAGTAACCTTTGCAAATGGAGGTGTCTTTCTGGTCCTGGGCACATAAGAGACCTGTTGCACAGGCCCGGACTGGCAATCTGTGGGTTCTGGCAAATGCCAGAGGGGCTGCCATAAGGTCCCATAGAAAGTCAGTATTTAGTGGGCTGGTGGGGCCTGTTTGGGCCTCTGTGTACCTGAAATGCCAGGGCCTATTTTGACTCAGTCCAGACGTGCTATTGCATATTGATTCCCACTGGCCATTATCCCTGGCTGTGACTCCCAGCCGCAGGCAAATAGATGGTGAGGGAGTGGGGCAGCAAGGGGGAACAATCACTGGTGAGTCAGTCTAACCGTGAAGGCATTTGGTTGCTTGGCAACAATATACATGTAGGAGCCTGTCAACTGTGCTATGGGTGCTGTAATCGCTGTCTGCAGCAAAGCTGTGTACAAGCCACTTGAAGTTCTAAAAAAAGATTTAAGCATATAACATTTGATGCTTAGAAAAAATAAAATATATGAGAATAAAAGTTTGGCTGGCACATGCAGTCTGAGACTAGCAATCTGTGGCCTCTGTCAAATGCAATGCTTGCTATCAGATGCAATAGAAAGTCACTATAGTATTTAGTGGGGCTGTTTGGGCCGCTGTGCACTTGGCTAGGAGCAATTTTGACTCCCAGTCCAGACTAGGGTTGCCACCTGGCCGGTGAAAATGGTGATCAATCCCAATGTTATTAATAGGGGAAAAAAGATAGATCTATAGGGAGGACGGTACTTTGCAAAAGGTGAACATGCCCGTTAAAACCTGCAAATAAAGGGGTGGATTAAGCCTGTCAAAGCAATGTTTTGGGCTTGGCTATCTTTTTCGTGAGAGGTAGGGGAGGATTATACCTGTGAGACCAGTCCAAGCAATGCTACCATGCAGGGAAGTGCCAGCCTTTGAACAACTACCAGAGATAAATAGTTATGATCAGCATATGGAGTTTACTTTGTAACTTAAAAACCCTGTTTTTGAAGGTATACACTTGCACAGATAATACATTAATTGTGAAACCGAAGACCAGGGGACCAGAGAATGTTAATGATTAGTACCTTCTCTTTGTATGTTTAAAATCTAACCATTTCCAGAGCTGTTTTAGTCCTGTTGCATATAGTAAGTCAGGTAGGCAAGTCTGGACTGGGATTCAAATAGGCCCTGGCATTTCAAATACACAGGGACCCAAACAGACCCCCGCAGGTTCAATAAATTGTGATTCTCTATGGCACGGCTTGCAGCAGCCTCTCTGGCATTTGCCAGAATCCACAGATTGCCAGTCCGAGACTGCAGGTAGGTCAGAGCTTCTACCATTTTTATGCCCTTTGAGACATGAAATCGCAAAGTAGAAAGCAAATGGCATGCTGTATGTAAGACTGCACAAGATTTAGATGTGCCTATGCTTGTATACATTCAGATGCCCACATCATTCATCAACTAAAGAAAATGTAAAGCTTTCACCCCACTGGCATTTCCATATATGCCTTACCTCAGATGCAGTGCAATCACACTATGCCCTGCTTGAAAAAAGGTAATTAACTTGAGGGATGAAAACATTGGTTTGCCACTTTAAAGGTCCCTAGTAAGGCCTCACCTTGAGTATGCAGTATGGTTTTGGACCCTAGTGTTTAAGAATGATATTAATGAGCTCGAGAGAGTGCAGAGACTTTCTACTAAACTACAAGGGTAGACTGTCAAATCGAAGGAAAGGCACCTGTAAGTGGACAAAATTACTCTTTGGTATTTTTTTTTTTTTTTACAAGCATATTTGACATGCTGGGGTCATTTGGAGTGCAGGAAAACTAGCACCTGAAAAGTAAACACAGTACACTTTATACATTAACTATTTGTATGAACTGACCAACTGAGTCATACTTGAATTGCAAACTCAGAAGAAGGTAGGCAGGTCATTTATAATAACTTTTCAATGCAATGACACATCCATGGCTCAGAGCGATCACATTCAGTTGCATTTACATGTAACTTTAAATAACTCACCTTTCAGTTAACTACTAGTATGATGTAGGAAGTGATATTCTGAGACAAATTGTGGGTTTACATTTTTTTTTATAATTTGTGGTTTTTGATTTATATAGCTTTTTTTATTCAGCAGCTCGCAACCATGCATTGATTTGAATGAGAGACTGGAATATTAATAGGAGAGGGCCTAATAGAATGATTATTAATAAAAAAAAAAAAAAGTAACAATATTTTTATAGCCTATTTGTTTCCAGAGGAGTTGAGGTACCATAAATTGAGAAGTCGGAGTCAAAGAACTTACAGTATGTAGAAACTCCTGGTGATATTCCCTATTCCCTTTCCCAGGTATGCTTCGAAATATTCCTATAAAAGTGAATAGAAACTGGCAGAATTTCTTGCTGGGAGACTAGCTCTGTTTTCACATTTTGTTGTTTGATCACTGTTAAATATGACCAAATACAGGCATGTTTCAGACCAGTGGTCCCCAACCAGTCGATCGCGAGCAACATGTTGCTCTCCAATCCCTTGGATGTTGCTCCCAGTGGCCTCAAAGCAGGAGCTTATTTTTGAATTCCAGGTTTGGAGGCAAGTTTTGGTTGTATAAAAACCAGGTGTACCAAACAGAGCCTCCTGTAGGCTACCAGTTCACATAGGGGCTACCAAACAGCCAATCACAGCCCTTATTTGACATCCCCATGGACTTTCTCATGTTTGTGTTGCTCTCCAACTCTTTTTACATTTAAATGTGGCTCACGAGTAAAAAAAGGTTGGGGACCCCTGTTTTAGACAATAATTACTGACCCAGGGCTATTTGAGTCTTCAGGGCCAGAGTGTAACAAAAATAGGGGAATCTACAGGAAAATTTAACTCAGGAGTCGCCATACCTTAAAGGAACAGTAACACCAAAAAATAAAAGTTTTAAAGTAATGAAAATATCATGTACAGTTGCCCTGCACTGGTAAAACTGACCTGTTTGCTTCAGCAACACTACTATAGTTCATATAAACAAGCTGCTGTGTAGCAATGGTGGAAATTGAAAAAAGGCTATATGGCACAAGTTAAATAGTGGATAACCGATAACACCATTATGTTCTACTGAGCTTATCTGCTATCTGCTGTGTAACCTGAGCCTGTGGCTGCCCCATTGCTACACAGCAGCTTATTTCTATAAACAGTAGTAGTGTTTCTGAAGCAAACACGACAGTTTTACCAGTGCAGGGCAACAATGCATTATATTTGTATTACTTTAACACACTTTCATTTTTTGATGTTACTGTTCCTTTAACTGTTTTAACATAACTTCCAGCATAGCCCCAGTAACAAGACTATCCACATGAAAAACTGGAGCACTCATGGGACTTATGAATGAGCAAAAAACAAAATATTTTTTGTTTACATTTGGTCCTGCTAAGAAGACCTTTTTTAAGACATCCCAAACACACCAGTATTCTCCGACCTAAAATAGGAACTTTATGTAAATTAGTGTCCATTCCACTCCCTTTTTTGTCATATACTGCACTTGATGACATCACAGTGAGTGGGTTGGACACTAATTTACATAAGCAGGTGCCTATTTTAGGTTGGAGAATACAGGTGTGTTTGGCATGTCTTGAGAGTTCCTCTTAGCAGGACCCAAATGTTGACCAAAAATATTTTGTTTTTAACTCATTCATAAGTCTCATAAGTGTTCCAGTTTTTCATGTGAAAAGATGTAGATTTATAATAATAATATATATATTGTATGTGTATACTACAACATGCCCTTTGTACTTTTTTTTTTTTTTTTAACAAAGCATACTTTGATGCTGGGGCCCTAGGCAAGTGCTCTCTCTTTTCCCTAAAACCAGCCCTGCGAGACAAAGACAAGAGAGCAGTCTATATATATTAGTATATATATTGTATGTGTATACTACAACATGCCCTTTGTACTTTTTTTTTTTTTTTAACAAAGCATACTTTGATGCTGGGGCCCTAGGCATGTGCTCTCTCTTTTCCCTAAAACCAGTCCTGTGAGGCAAAGACAAGAGAGCAGTCTATGGCTGATTAAAATATATTTAAAGCATGACTGAAATGCTACTGATCTGATGAGAATGTCTGCAAACAAAAGAAGTAGGTTGATAAAATCACATTCTCTATGAAAAATGCGTTTTTAAAAACTATTATACTTCTATGATTTTTGAACAAATGCTTGTGTTGCTGTGGCACCGGAGAGGTGCTGGGTGTAACTAAAACACCAGAGGTGAATTTATTTTAGATTTTCGTTGTCCTGAATGTACATAGCTTGAAACAAAGGTGTAATGTGGTTTATAGCTTCTACTGTAAATAGTAATAGTACAAGCAAAGCACTGTGCAGGTCTACGAAACCTGAACTTTATGAATGAGAATTATAGACATTATGCCTACATTATGTACTACTCCAGATAGTTGGTGGAAAGAACTTGCAGGGAAATGAGTATGACAGAGCAGCATACACACTGCTTCTCTTTTAAGCTATATCTCTTACACTTTTTTTTTATTTTTATGCACTTTAATCTACAGGGGACTGCTGTCAATTTAATCATTAAAACAATAAATTAAATAAAACATGCAAATGTTTTCAGGTGATGAAGGCCAAGGCTCTTGTCCAAACATCCAAAATCATGTGCATTATAAAATGAATCAAGTGCACTCCAATCTCAAAGCAAATGTACTACTGAGAGCTGTTTACTCAGGTATGGTAAAGAGTAAATATAATGTTATAGCTTGCACTATTGTGGCTAATCTATTGGCAATAAAATGCTTCGCTAGCTTTCCTTCTCCTTTTATTTAAAAGTGTCTGTACTCTAGAAAATACTCTAGAAATATGGGAAGATGAACATAAAGGAACTGTATATGTACCATAGGGTGTATATGTAAAATGGCCTAATTTATTGCGTTTATTCAACCATGAAGAACAGTTATTAAACCAAATGAGATGGCTGCACATACTATTACGGATCCATTACAATGTTTAAATATCTTGCAACGCACATTGTGCATTGAAGGGATTCTTTGACATCTTTAAACATAAACATGTCTGGGTGTAGGATAAAGAGTGAAATACAGCTCACTTGACCATATTACTTTTGTTTATTTGTGCCTTGGCCTGGATAGAAGCAGTTTCCAAACTGCTTCAGGGCTGCCATAAAAACCAATTTTGTCAAGCTTATAATGTACAGTTTTTGATGAGACTGGATGACAGAGATTCTGATTTCATTTTGTGTATTTGTGAACCTTAAGTCCTAATTTAAACCAATCAAGGGACTTAAATCTTTGGTACACTGATTTATTATGTGCATGTTTTGGTATGTGGACATTTTGTCAAGTCTTCCTTAGCAAGCTTTCCATTCTTCCATTTTATTTATTCATTTACGTGTATCTTAAATTTGAAGTTCCAATACGATCAGTACTGCAGAATTGTAAAACTGTGCCAGCAGATATGAAGTGAATATAATAACATAACTGTGAGCATTGTTTTTCACGCTGCCAGTCTAAGTTATTTGTACTGCATGGTAAGTCTTCTGGAAAGAAATTAGACTTAATCTTACCATACACTTACCATAAAAGCACAGCAATTTTGAAACTGAAAAATATTATTTATGGTTTCTACCCTTTCAGATTAGAAATGTTTCTTTTATGTTGGATTGATATTCCAGTTTTTTTCTGAACGTTCACATAAAAGTTTCTTAATGCTTGAGTTTTGTCATTACCAACTTCAAGTATCTTTTACTTTATATTCTCTGATTGTTAAATAGTTTAATTTGTTAGTACATTGGATATCCTGAAAAGTAAGGCAGTAATTTGGAGCACAAAAACAATAGTGCTTCGATTGCAAAGCTGTATGTGAAAAGCTTACTTCTGGGAAGCAACTTTTGTCTCCTTTTTAAATATTCCATTTATATATGAGTTTGATACAACTTTTATTTTGATATGGAAAACTACTTATGGTAGGGTTTATTAAATAACAGGTTCTTAATTAACTGTTGTTTCCAACAGAAACTAAACAGGAACTTACTTGAAGTACTACAATTTAGAAAATGAAAAAGTGTTGATGCTATAGCAATCACATTGGTACAATTCAGCACCTTTATTCATAATCAGCCCAGGGCCTCATTTACAGACAGCATGGCAGAGGGCACAGTACCGAAAACAGGCACAAACAGCCATTTTTTGTCCATCTTTCTAGACCTTACCCATCCCCTAACCCCTTATAGAAGGCGGTAAGTACAGGTCTGACCAGCGACAGAGGGTGTTGAACTATGCACCTCACACTACACTGTTTATTACATTCCCCTTAAAGGAACAGTAACACCAAACAAATCAATAATTAAAATATAATGTAATGTTGCTCTTTCACTGAAAAGACTGGTGTTTGGTTCAGAAACTCTACCATAGTTTATATAAACAAGCTACTGTGTTGCCAAAGGGACAGTCATTCAGTCAAGCGGAAAAAGGCACATGACACCCAACATAAAAGCTCTGTAGTATACACAGGGATTCTTCAGAACTTATCTGTTACCTACTGTGTATCCTGTGTTTGAATGGCTGCCCCCATGGCAACTTGTTAATATAACTATAGTAGTCTTTCTGAAGCAAACACACTAGTTTTACCTGTGCACGGCAATAGTACACTATATTGTAATGCATTTCAAACACTTGTTTTTTTGTGATACTGTTCCTTTAAGTGTGCATGCTACTGATGTGGAAATCAAAAGAAAGTGTGCTTTAAATAGGAGAGAGGAAGAATAAGCATATTTGGAAACCTGGCAAGCATTATTAGGTAACATATTAGCATGACGCTGATTAAATGGAGGATATCCCATGCCAATAATAATTGGGATGCATCAATTATGAATCCTCACTGAAGGAGAACTGACAGAAAAGGAAGAGAGAGGGTGTGTTTGTCATAGCTAGCCTCCTATCAATGTCCTGTTCTATTATCGTTGTAATTTAACATCTAGAACCCTGATATCTACAGTGCTGTGAATGGGGAAGGGTATATAAATTGGTTTCTTAGAGATTTCTCTCCATGCTAGTTAAGGTTTGCACTCAGTATGACTCTAATGAAAAAAGCCAGACTATAGTGATATTCTGAGACAATTTGGTTTTTGTTCTTTGTGGTTTTTGAGTTATTCAGCTTTTTATTCAGCAGCTCTCCAGTTTGCAATTTCCTTAATCTGGTTGCTATGGTCAAAATTACCCTAGCAACCATACATTGATTTGAATAAGAGACTGGAATATGAATAGGAGAGTGCTGGCACTGCCGGCTTCCTGCTTCTATTTTATAGGGGAGGCAGCGTGTGTGGGCGGGCTTGGGTCTGGTCGGGGGCGGGTCAAAAAAAACTTGACCCGCGCATCACTATAGGAGAGGGCCTGAATAGAAAGATGAGTAATAAAAAGTAGCAGTAACATAAATGTGTAATTTACAGAGCATTTGTTTTTCAGATGGGGTCAGTGACCCACATTTGAAAACTGCATAGAGTCTGAAGAAAAGGGCAAATAATTCAAAAAACTATAAAAAATTTGTAGGCCAATTGAAAAGTTGCTTAGAATTAGCCATTCTGTTTTTTGAAAATGATTACAAAATGTATATTACTTGTAATCTGAAAGCATAATAAAAATCTCAAGTTAAAAAAAAAAAAAAAAAAGAATTAGCCATTCTATAACTAAAACGTGAACTTAAAGGTGAACTATCCCTTAAATAAATACTCCATTCAGGAAATCAAAATAATTAAATACAGTGTTAAAAAAAACAAAAAAGTACAGAAACTTTTGACATTCAAATAAGTCAGAAACCCTTCAGCTGGCACTCTACTGGACAGATATAAGGGTTCCATTATGCCAGTACTGTACAGTTTACATACTGCGTTGGATTTGTTTTGTACAGTAGATTAAAATTTAAGGACTCCCAGCATGGAAATGTTTAAAATGTTACTTTTTAGAGTAAGCACAAGCATGTGAATATTAATTGAGTACATTACACTGTATAAAAGAATAAGTGGGCAATGACCTCTAAAGGGAAAACGCAACCCCCCATTTTAACATGAGCACATTCAGTTGAGTTTACGTAGAAATGGTGCATTGACATTATCTGAATTCATAAGAACCATTTCCTGACCCCCATTAAAGGGGTTGTACACCTTCAAATTAATTTATTAATTAATTAGTATGATGTAGAACATGATATTCTGAGACAATTTGCAATTGGGTTTTCATTTTTTTTATTTGTCGTTTTTGATTTATTTAGCTTTTTATTCAGCAGCTCTCCAGTTTGCAGTTTCAGCAATTGGGTTGCTAGGGTCCTAATTATCCTAACAACCATGGACTGATTTGAATAAGAGACTGGAATATGAATAGGATAAGCCTGAATAGAAAGATGAGTATTAAAAAGTAGCAATAACAATAAATGTATAACTTTACAGAACATTTGTTTTTTAGATGGGGTCAGTGACCCCATTTGAAAGCTGAGAAGAATCCAAAGAAAAAGGCAAATAACTAAAAAAAACTATTAAAAATAAATAATGAAGAACAATTACAAAGTTGCTTAGAATTGGGCATTCTATAACATACTAAAAGTTGCTTTAAGGGTGAACCATCCCTTTAAGCTCACAGTGTAATGCATCCCCACTTTATTACACTGTGAAGTGAGGGATAGTGGGTGGTGCACAGATTCTGTTCAAAATACAGAGGGGCTCATTTATACATTTTAAACGGAAGATTCGCACTGTGAAAATATTTGCCCTTCATATGGTTATATTTTATATATAAACCTGGTTGAGAGTGGTGTATTTAGGGGCAGATTTATCAACGGTCGAATTTCGAAGAGAAAAAAAAATTTGAAATTCGACCATCGAATAGGGTAGTCCGACATTCAAAGTCGAAGGATTTTTATGATCGTATGATCGCAGTTCATGCCCACCTTATGTTACTTCACAATGTGCAGTCTTTTAAGTGGAGTGATGAAGTTTGCTTGCTGAATCCTTGTGTTCCCAACCTCCCAATCCTTGTATCTCATAGCTCCCTTATACACATTGAGGGCCTATTTATCATGCTGTGTGACAAAAAACATACACCACACATTACTAGACATCACTGTGTAAAAAAAAAAAAAAAAAAAAAAAATCTATTTCAAGTTGTGTACTGATTTCAGCAATGAAGTACCTCTGTGTTAAAAAAAAAAAAAAAAAAAAAAAATTGTAAATGGAAGCAGCTGTTTGAAATTGCTATGGCATTCATTCAACTCCTTAAGTTCCACATTTTTCTACAATTTTGTTTTTGCCCCCACCAGAACTTCCTTTCTGCTTGAATTTCCCCCCTTGACTTAAATCGCTACACAAGGTCTGAAGTGGTGTAAAATGATGGCATCAAATCTAGCATGCATGTGGCATAAAATAAAACACACATACCGTTATTTTCCATTTATTTTACACACTTTTTAGACCTTTTTTATGGCATTAATTGTTTTACACAGTATGATAAATGGGTCCCTAGATGATCTGAGTTACTTGCAGTGGTAAGATCCTGTAAGCCACTACCTGTCCTAACTCTTCATGCATTATTCAGACTGGACTAAATAAGTTATGTTTGGTATCCTGGTGACAACCTTCTGTAGTCTCCTGTTTAGATGGAGTTGGAAGTATGTAACCACCTTTTTTTTACCTTTTCTAAAAATGGTGGTACACCAATGACTTCTTTATGACCGCTTTAAATGTCTCTGAGATATATTCCCTACACCCTTTGATATCTGTGTCTTGATTTTGTATATGCGTGTTTTTTACTTGACCCAGTTGTGACATTCCTGTTTGTCGTCACTGGTTGGGAATACGTGGCAGTTGCTCTAACGCAATATCAAATGACCGAATTCACAATGTATTACTTTAAAATTGGGTTCCCAATACCTTGTGCTCACCAGCATGTGCATAATCCCAGCACCCCTGGGAGAGTGCATTAGGCACAGGCACAGTTTAAGTATTAACTTAAAAACAAACGCAATATGCATGTTTTGTTTTACACAAAGACACTGGACCTTATGAATTTGGTGGCAATCAACACCAAATTCTGAATATTGTTTTGCTCTGGTGCTTATCACTTAAAATATAGATCATCAACCTCCAATTAATGTTTTATTCTCCGTGACCTTGTCATTCTACTTTTTCTCCATCTAATTTGCAAAATAGATTTCATTGCATTTTAACGCCTTGTTCTTTACACAGGTGGAGTACATGCTGGTATCTTTCGACCATTCTAATAAAAAAGCTCGTTTGCTTCTTAAAGGAGGAGAGATACTCGACACTCTTCAAAACAGAGGTGAAAAAATAAATCCAAAGTGAGTAGCTATTTTTTTTTTTAAACCAACCTATACAGTGGCACCACTCAAAATAGCTGTTTTTCTGCATATGTTGCTGTTTAAAGGAACAGTAACATCAAAAAATGAAAGTGTATTAAAGTAATTCAAATTTAATGTTCTGCTGCCCTGCACTGGTACAAATTTTGTGTTTGCTTCAGAAAGACTATACAGTTTATTTAAACAAGCTGCTGTGTAGCCATGGGGGGCAGCCATTCAAGCTGGTGCCCAAATGTATGCGCCTGTCTCATTTTGTTATGATGCATATTGCATATTTTCTGTTAATCCAATAAACTTTATATCACTACTGAAATACTACTGTTTCCATAAGGCATGTTATATATTAAAAGGAAGTTGCTACTTTGAAAGGTCAGCCAATGATAAAAAAAACTCCAAAGAATTAAGCGGGGTTCCCAAATTTTTTCATATGACTGTACAACCCCATTCTATTCTACAGAGTTTATCTGGTATCTGCTATGTAACCTGTGCCCTTTCTCCTTTTTTCCAGCTTGAATGACAGCCTCCTTCTCTATACAGCAGCTTGTTTATATAAACTTTAACCAGTGCATGCCAGCAGAATATTGCATTGTAATTACTTTGATACACTTTAATTTTTTTGGTTTTACTGTTCCTTTAAGTACTGTGCCATACAATCCACAATCTATTGTACTAACACAAAAAGACCACAGAACCAGTGCCATAATATGCTTCTTGACTGCCTTTTTGTGATAAACCACACCAATATTTGGCAATATGCAGCATAGATCAAAGAGCAGCCTGCTGTCACTAAGAGAGTTCTAGGTGTGCAGCAAATATTCCACATCATAAATTCCCTTTAAACAGTAAACACAAAAAAGAAAATCATTTGAACATTTTTTTTTTTTGTTAACGTTTGTGTGCTGTTTTGTGTGCCAAATACATTTTGGAGTCAGATGCTCACCAGTATGTAGCACCAACCTGCCAGGGGCTTATATATTATATAGTATATTTCAAGTCCAAAGAACTATACTTGAAGTGGTGTTCAATATTTTTTTCAAGAAACTGCATATTTGTTTTAATTTAAAAATCTCATATATTAGATAGCTGTGTCCCTTACACACTTGAATGCTCTTGATGGTTACTTGTGGTGTACTTGCGGTATGTTACATGATGCTGATTTATGCAACAGACAGAAATGTATATGTTTTTAATGTGATTTAATTGTTTTTTTTTCCTCTTGATCATCCCTCCCCTTTTTATTTTGTGCCCCTCCCCATCCCTTTTTTTGGAAATCAATAAAAACATATGCTTTCAAAAAAAACCAAAAAAAAACCTCATATATTGCTTTCCCCACCTTTGTGTCTGAGGCAGGGCAATCACTTCTGTTCTGCACTTCCTTGATAGCACTGCACTCCTCGCATGCCCCTGCCCTCCTCATTACCTGTTGGGAGATCTAAAGCTTGCCATAATAACATTTTACACAAAACAATGAAAGAAACTGGTTATAAAAAAAAAGTGTATAGTGTAAGTAAAGTTTATTTTGCTCGACTAACATGATAGGTTTTGGAATTATTTCTTGGTGACACGTCCTCTCTAAGTCATTTAGTGGCTCTAAAATAAATTAGAAATCAAACTGGTAATGCATCTTACGGGGCTTTAAAGGAGAAGAAAGGGTTAAAACTAAGTAAGCTTGATCAGAAAGGTGTTGATGAATAAACCAGTAAACCCTCAAAGTATTGACAGTAGTCCTCTGTCAAAAGAAACACAGCTTTGTTTTCCTTCTATTGTGTACACGTGGACTTCTGTATCAGACTTCCTGCCTTCAGCTTAAACCTCCTTGCCCTGGGCGTGAGCATGCTCAGTTTGCTTCTCTCCCACTCCCTCCCTCCTCCACTCCCTGCTGTAATCTGAGCTATGATTGAGCAGGGAGAGACTCAGGCAGGAAGTGATGTCACAGCTAATATGGCAGCTGTATCCTAAACAAACAGAGCGTCTAGAGCTGTTTATTGAGCTATGGAAAACCATTCTAAGCATAAAAATGGCATTCTAGCTTGCACTGTTGTGGCTAATCTATTGACAATAAACTGCCTTGGTAGCTTTCCTTCTCATTTAATTTATCAGGCAGAGGGGAGGGGGAGGCAGAAGAGGGGCATGGAGAGGTTGCAGTAAAATATATAGTCACCCCATGGTAATATTAAACTAACACTTAAAGTTTTGAACACATCACATTAAGTCTATATATTTTTCACTAGTGCCCTTCAGGCAGCAGGAAATTGTGGGCACACCTAAGAATGGCCAATGTGATTGCTGGGTAATTTCCACAAGGCCACTAGTGCCCTTCAATAAGGTTACCCTGCCATAATTTTGTAAATTTGAAAAGAAGCATAACGTTACAAGATGACTAATCTTTTTAGTATTAGAAATAATAGAGGCGCATATGCATCTATGGAAAAGTGTCCATGTGTTTTTTCTGTATATTACATGCTTGCTTAATAACCATAGCAAGCTTTCACAACATAATTGATCTGGCGTGTCGGTAATGATAACATTTCTCCTAATGTAGTCATCCAACCCTTTGGAGGCCTGAATATGGGAGTTACATGATTGAAGGGACTCCTGGACAACCTTATGGCGGAACCATGTCTGAGTTTAACACCGTGGAAGACAATATGAGAAAACGGCGCCAAGAAGCAACATCTTTGCTGTTAGAAAATAATTCTCTTTGCAGCATTACCACCTTCCCACGGTAACTGATGAATGCAGTTTAATGAACCATTATAATAATTTTTTTTTTTTTTTTACACTGGATGCTTATATCTTGCATCTAAATACCTTTTTCCTATATTCTGCTTTAATTTTCTCACCTTTTCTTTTGAGCTGTATTATTAAATTATATTTGCTTATATTAATTCCTTAATTCCTTTTCTAGATTGGGATGTCCAGGGTTCACTATGCCTGAGTTTCCACCAACACCCGTGGAACAGGGTGCCTCCAAATCTCTATTCTTTCCAGATCAGGCTATCAATAAACATCCCAGGTTTAGGTAAGCCAGTGCTGCCATGCAGCAGTAATATAGATATAATGCTCCTGTGACATATTTGGTGTTGTGTTAGCCTAAGGTTAGTTAAAGGGATACTGTCACTGGAAAAAAAAGATCTTTTTTATTTTATTTTTTTTAAATGCATCAGTTAATAGTGCTGCTCCAGCAGAATTCTGCACTGAAATCCATTTCTCAAAAGAGCAAATAGATTTTCTTTTTATATTTTATCTTGAAAGCTGACATGGGAATAGGCATATTGTCAGTTTCCCAGCTGTGACTTGTGCTCTGATAAACTTCAGTCACTCTTTACTACTGTACTGTTGTGGTGTTCCCCCCCCCCCAGCAGCCTAACCACAGAACAATGGTAAGGTAACCAGATAACCGCTCCCAAACACAAGATAACAGCTGCCTGGTATATCTAAGAACAGCACTTGGTAGTAAAAATCCAGGTCCCACTGCAACACATTCAGTTACATTGAGTAGGAGAAACAACAGTCTGCCAGAAAGCAGTTCCATAGTGCAGCACTGGCTCTTTTTGAAAAAGCACGTGACCAGGCAAAATGACCTGAGATGGCTGCCTACACACCAACATTACAATAAAATAAAATACACTTGCCCGTGCAGGAATTACATTTTATATGGTAGAGTGAATTATTTGCAGCGTTAATAGTGTAAGTAAGAAATAAAAACGGCATGATAAAAATCATGATAGAATCCCTTTAAACACACATTGCTTATCAGTCCATGGGATTTCAGCAGCATAAAAAAGCTCGGGCTCCTCAAAACTCCTCCCACTTGAATTAAAAGCTCCACTATAGTGGATAAGTGCTGTGATTGTATCTTAAGAGGAATGGAGGATTGCAGCAGTTGTTTGTGGGGTTTTGAAATCTGCTAGGATAAGAATCAGGACTTACATTGGCCCTAATGGATTCTTATAGTTTGTTTGTAAAAAAAAAAATCAGATTAACATATATTTACTTTCATCTACAGTACATTGACTAGAAATATTCGACACAGACGGGGTGAAAAAGTTGCCATTAATGTACCAAGTGAGTAAAACACGAGCATAGTACATATTTTCTTTTCTTTTGTCTTTTTTTTATGTCTCATTGTTTTTTTTTGTTTTTAAATTTTCCTTTAAACAGTTTTTAAAGACCAAAACACACCATCTCCATTTATTGAAAGGTTTCCAAATGTCAGTGACAGTGAAGCAGTAGCTGCTAAACCAGACCACATCTACATGGATGCTATGGGATTTGGCATGGGGAACTGCTGCCTTCAGGTAATAATCTACCTGACTCTCAAGTTTTATAAACCTCGATGAAAGTGTTGGTTAGAATCACCCTAATAAAAATCTAAAACCTTAGATGATACTGTCATTTTTCTTAGCATGAATTTATAGGGGTTGCTCCTGTCCCAAAAACTTTTTCCAGGTGCAGATACTGAACTGTTACAATTTTGCAACATTTAGTTGATACATTTCTCAGCAGCATCTCTGGGATATTAGAAACTATTCTATCAATTCTAACAACTGCCTTTAATGAAACCCAGGGATTCTGCTCAGCGGGGAAATGTATCCACTAAATGTATCCATTTAGAGCAGTTTACAGGGTCGGCGACCCCCCCCTCCCAGAGCTGCTTTAGAAGGGGAAAAATTGCACTTTACACTTCAATATTAGAAAAACTGCCACACGTAGAAAATAGAAAGTGATTGGGAAAAGTTGTCATTTTTGGTGATCTATCTGAAAACAACTAGTTGTTTGAAGGTGAACGACCTCTTTAAGGCAACTCAGGGATTCTGCTCAGCAGGGACAAAGATAAGAAATTTGAAATCGAACATGTTTTTCATTTAAAACAGAAGTTTAAAATGAAAAGGCAACAAATAGAAAAAAAGAAAGTAACAAAGTATTTTTCTGGTGAACTATCTGAAAACAACTGAACTGGAAAAAGTGAACACTCCCTTAGTAAACAGCAGCAAAGGTTAAATAATTTTGTGTTTCTAATGCTCTGTTCTCTCCTGCATTGTATGTCTCCCTCTTTGTCTTTTCATCTTTTAAGTATTTGCTTTTTTGTTAAGTTGCTCCATTCCCATGATCTCGCTGTGTGTCCTCTCTTGTTCTTTTGGATTCCCAATCAATATGCTTTTTTTTTTTTTTTACATAATAGTTTGTTTTCTGGAATCTTATTTGACTGTCTTTACCCCCATTCTACTTACCGAGCCTATGAGACATGTCCAACAATTCCATTTCCTCATTTTTTGACTACTTTCTCTTTTGTTCTTTAGCATTTCTTTTGATTTTGCTACTACCTTGTGCCCAGTTTTACAGGTTTAACTGCGCTTTTCTTTATTTTCTTATTATTTAAACCCAAAGTTCTAATTCCTCAGCCAGGGAGACTAATCCTAATATTAGCATTGTACCATTATGTAATGACAGAAAATTAAATTCTCAAGCAATCTCTGCAACTATATTCAAATATGCTAAATTTATACCCCAAAAGTGCCACAATCCAGGCGTATTAATTTATTTAAACAGATGTCTCTGTAGTGAAAATGCACATCATTTTTTTGCCAGATATCAACATGTGAAATGTGCGTGTTATACCAAGCGTATTCGTGTTTTCTATAGTAATGTTCATTTGTCCTTTTTATGCTGTGTTAAAACAAAGCATAGTAGCATAGCCCTAAAACATGCAATGCATCTAACTTACTATGTAGACTTGCATCCACTTCACTTGCCAGTGCTTGTGTGCTTCATTACATAGTTTTATACTAGCTGAAATTTAATATAAAACTTTCTGTTTCAATAATATCCCTTTGAGTACTGGACTTTGGACCACAGTTGCACTGCATAGTCTATGCAAGGAAAGCCATTACCTTTAAATGATCGTCTCTCACAGTATATCACAGATTGCTCATTAACAGCGTTACTCCAAGGCAAGCTTTGCCATTAAAGGGACCCTTTATTTTTTGTACTATGCATTTTGGAATCCTTATGTTCTTTGCTTTTTCTTTCGTATTGATCTTATTCATACAAGATATATTTATATATAAGATTCATTATTAAGATAATTGTCCATGCAGGAAGTCAGTCAGATGCATTGCCCCATTTCCTCTCCTTTAATATACTGGTGTCTATTAAATAAGTTCTCCTTCCAGTGATGACTTATATATGTTACAGTCTGAATATATTTATATCTATGTAGGTAACATTCCAGGCCTGCAGCATTTCTGAAGCCAGGTATCTTTATGACCAGCTAGCTACAATATGTCCTATTATGGTAAGTAGTTCATCATATACAAATCTGATATTACATAATTCAGAATTTACATTTTAAATGTTTTGGAGATAAAATGATGTCTCTATCATAATTATGAATTATTTTTGTGGATAGAGAGATTTGTAGTTTGGTATTTTATTACACTTTTTGTTTGTGGTCCCACCAATAATGATTTTTCCTTGTTTTACAATTTCCTGGATCTCACACCATTTTTATTTCTGGTCCCCTGAAAACAAAAAATGAGGTTCTAATGTATATGGGATTTTGAAAGCTACACTTTTACTGACAAAATGCAGGCAGTGTGTTCGGTTTGCAGTTGCTGTAAACTTATCTTTATATGTAGATTTTTTTTTTTAAAGAAAAATGTTGTTTGAAGAAAAAGTTGGTGAAAAATATGTTCGGTTGTGATGGTATTATTTCAGTGAGATGTCTCCTTGTGCAAAACATGTGTTGCAGGGACATTTTCTTTTTTTAACATGTGTTTTGGCCTGAAGTCTAAAGTATCCTTATTAGGGATGCTCCAAATCCTAATTTTGGTACATCCTCATGTTTATATCTGGTGATTTAACCAATAATCGCTTTTTGTACAGGTGTGGGTTTTGAAACTATACAAATGAGTCAAAACTGTACATAATAAAAATATATTATGCAATATAAAAGAATATGCTTACATTATTTTCTTATACATTATATATTGTTTGTAAAGCCCTTAAAATATTAGCACTTGGGCTAGGATCAATTTTTAATCAGGAGCCAATCAACCTGCCTGCATATTTTGTAGTATGCGAGGTACCATGTAAATAATGTATTGGCATCATTAGTAAGTAAAGTCTAAAATAAGGCTAGAAATGCTGTATTTGTATACTAAACATAAACATGAACTTACTGCACCACTTTTAAAGTTGGCCACAGGGGTTACCATCTTGTAACTTTGTTAAAAAACCGCATAAGTCAAATATCTGCCAGAAGCCGATACAGCAAGAATAATCAGAATAGGCAGACTGCACTGGGTCCTGTGTTGTAATGTGGATTTTATAGTTTTTGTATTGATAAATACAAACTTTCTCCAACTCTGCAGAACCAGTGGCTGCAGCAAAATTATCCTCCAAATAGAATCCCAGTTTATCTATTTAACTCTGGCTCCATGATCTTTGTCCCTGCAGCTGGAGTTGGAAATATTAAAGGGAATGTAAAGGCAAAAATAAAATCCAATACAAATCTATATAATCTATACGCCGACTGCTCCACACGGGAACAAACAAAGCTGCTTGAGTTCTGCATGGCTGGGAAGTAAGGCAGGTGCCCTCTGCTGTTCAAAAGTATAATTGTTTCCCTGCAGAGCAGTTAAGGACTGTCTGACAATTCCTATCCACAGCAGTAAATAAAGGGAGAATTTCACTGCATACAGTCAGGTTTTTTATGAAAACGGTACACATTTTTAATTAAAGTATATTGGAGACAGGTTTCTTTTTCATTAAAGTAAAAATGGGATTTTATTTTTTTGCCTTTATATGCCCTTTAAATGTATTCCTAATTCATAATGCAAATAAGAATTTGGGTGTAATTAAAGTTAACTGTCATGTTTCTATTTATATTTCTCTGAAGATGGCTCTGAGTGCAGCAGCTCCATTTTACAGAGGATATGTGTCTGATATAGACTGCCGCTGGGGAGTGATCTCTGCATCAGTAGATGATCGTACCAAAGAAGAAAGAGGGTTGGAAGTAAGTTTTAACCACAACATTGATACTTAAGCTTAGAATTTACAAAAATGCAGGTAAATTGTTGCTTACCTTGTGCATTCGAGCTATGCAATTTACTAGTTCTGAAGCTCGTCATATGTTTGACAGAGTTTGCCTCCTCAAACTGATTTTATTTATTTTTTTGACATTGCAGCCTTTAAAAAATAACAAATACAGAATCAGTAAATCTCGATATGATTCCATAGACAGTTATTTGTCTAAATGTGGAGAGAAATACAATGACATTGAGTTGACCATCGATAAAGAAATCTACACTCAGTTAATAACAGAAGGTAAGTTTTTAGTGTTTAGATATTTTCTGAAGTGGTATTTGTGTACCGAATAATATTTTAAAATTCTTCTACTAATGCTTAATATGAACTTAGAGCTAAATGCTACTTGCAAGCCCCACAAACACTCGGTAGCATATACATATTGAATGAACTCGCAGACCAAGTTCTTATCTGTAAAACTGTGAACACGCATACAGTGGGGGCAAGGTACTATGCTGCTGTTTTAAATATAATCTATTTAATACATTTTAAAATAAGGAATTTCCTTTCTTTTTTGACATTAGGGATTGATCACCTGTTAGCGCAGCACATTGCACATCTCTTTATTAGAGATCCTTTAACATTGTTTGAGGAAAATATACATCTAGATGATGCCAATGAATCTGACCATTTTGAGGTAAGTGAGAGAGTTGAATTATGTGGGTGTGTTTTACCTAAATTCCTACATATTGGTCTGGAACATGGGGCACATTTAAGTGTTTTACTGCCTTCAAGCTTTTCATCAAAATGGTTAAACGTCATGACCCTGCCAGTGGACCCATGGCCCAGGAAATTATGATTAAGAAGTTTGTGAGAGGGTCAAACAGCAATTGCCCAAAACCACCGATGCACCAGCAGGGTCAAATCCATAACCGTTGAAGAGGCACATTTGAGCATTTTGCCCCCCGTATTTTATAATAAGAAGTGTTTAAATGTATAATACATTCTGATAGAAGTTATTTACCACAGGTACCTTGCTTATTTCATTCTTTATAAAATGCTGTATAATATGATTTTTTCTTTTACTACTACTTCTTTTTCTCTGGAATACATATATTTTAAGAGAGAAATGTTCTCTCTACGATGTCCTGCAATCTACTAATAGTCTATCTTAACTTCTTGTCTTTTGCTGAACATTAGTTTTGTTTCTTTTAATTAAAAACTAATATTTAATATTTTTCTCCTTTTTAAAAGAACATTCAATCAACAAACTGGCAGACTATGAGGTTTAAACCTCCCCCACCAAATTCTGACATTGGATGGAGGGTAGAGTTTCGTCCAGTGGAGGTAAAGAGCTACGATTAGTTAATGAATATTTTGACACATTAAACTGACCCTTTTAGCTAATTGTTTATGCGATGTAGTCATTCTACGTGCAACAGCAGCCTTTTCACCCTAAGCCCCCATTGCTACCAGTTTGTGCAATACAAGTATTCATTCAAATAGCTGGATGGCCACATAGCATGGGGTCCTTGTCAATCTGCAAACCTAACCAAGTAAGCAAACAAAAACAAATTAAGAGTGGGGCACAACATTGGGGACCTGCACAAACTGGCAAATTAAGTTGTAATCATGGGGACACCTAAGGGCCACCTCTGTAGTTATGCCACTGATAATGAGTTCAGGGCTAAAGGTAAGGAAGCAGGTACATACACTTACAGAAGACTACCACACACTAAGGACATTTCTGCTGCCTCTTTAATTACTGTTTAGGCAACCAGCACTACAGAGCAATGAATGTACACAATACATTACATTTAAATTAAATATATGGAATAGGAATGTACAAACATATTTATGCATTATTGTTAACTACTTTGAATGTAAATATGCATTAAATAAATCCTGTCTCAGATTAAGGTTCAGATATGTGTAAGAATTGATCATGGCAAATTGATGTTGTTTCATGTTTGTTCTGGGCACACTGGGAGATTCAGGGAGATTTAGTCGCCTGGCGACTAATCGCCCCTTCTTCTGGGCGACAATCTCCCCGATCTGTCTTCCCCACCTTGAAAATAATGAAAATCGCCAGCGCAATGGCACTCGCAGCACTTTGATTTCCAAAGTTGCCTCACGAGGAAACTTCGGGCGACTTTGGAAATTGCGCTGGCGATTTTTCATTATAGGCGACTAAATCTCCCCGAATCTCCCAGTGTGCCCTTACCCTAAGGTATATGATTAAATGACCAGAGCGCAGATAACCCCTTGGATAATAGACTCCTAATACGAAACAGTCATAAAAAGAGTTAGATGAGGAGGCTGTAGTAATGTAATGTAATCTAATTTTCTGCCTTGCAAGGACCACACATGGATTTAATCTCCCTGCCCTAGCCCTATTAATAGAACCTATGTTGAACAAGGACAACTAATCACTTAAATATACAGTAACTCATTGTATGTGTCTTCTTCGTGGCTTATGAGCTGGGCAGCAATTGCGATGATAGTTGATAGTATGTTATCATATGCATAGTACTCAGTTAAAACATAACTACTTTAGTTTTTATTGTTTAATTAGAATATTCCTTTTAATTGACTATTACTTTTTTCAGGTGAATATTCAAACAACCAAATATAAAAATCCCTTCATTTCTGGTAATCTTATTTTTAGGTCCAATTGACAGACTTTGAAAACTCTGCATATGTTGTATTTGTGGTGCTGCTTACCAGAGTAATTCTGTCCTACAAACTGGATTTTCTCATTCCTTTGTCAAAGGTAAATATAGTCTTAGATTTCTTTCCATTGTCTTTATTTTTATTAATTTATATATGTGCATTTGGTCGCATTTTTAATTCATCTATTGCAAAGTTACTATAGACTGTTTCACTGATAACTGTTCATTTAAGTGATACTGGCACATTCCTAATTTCAAAGCAATGTGTTTACTAGAGGTGCTGAAGCACGGATATATTTTTGCCCATAAATGCCTCGACTTCTGAATTTTGAATCCACTAGTAATATTATTTTAGCATGAAGGGCTATTTTTACATTTTTCCTGCTAAATTGTGTTTACTTCTGTGCAATTCCTGCTATCTCTCTGAGCAGAGCTTTGTTTTCTCTCATTACTATTCGAGTGACCCTGTATACTAGTCATATCAATATCATCATATCAATAGCTACTACCGGTATTTATATTTCATATTATGACTAGATGTCTATACAGCAAAGGGATGAGGTCCTTCATACAGAAACCCATTATTCATAAAGCTTCAGATTATTTGAAGGCCCTCTTCCATAGAGTCCATTTTAGTCAAATAATTCTCATTATATAAAATATCATTTTTTTTCTCTGTAATAATAAAAATACCTTGATCTCTATGGTAACTAAGCTGCATAAATTCATATTGGAGGCAAAACATTTTCATTGGGTTCATGGGGAGGCACATTTATCAAGAGTCGAATTTCGAATTCATGTGAGTTTTTTTTAAACTCCCATTAATTTGAAATTCGACCAATTTAAATTCATTGATAAAATCGAATTGGATAGCCAGAAAACTCGAATTGAATTTGATTCAAATTAGAAAAACTCAATTTGAGTTTTTTTTCCTCTGAAAAGAACTCGAAAGTCAGCAAGGCTGCAATCACCAAATTGATCCCTGGACCGCTCCCATTGACATATACAGTAATTTGTCAGGTTTTAGGTGGCGAATAGTCGAATTTGAGTTCTTAAAGGGCCAGATTATGTTAAATCTCAAATTCGAATTAAAACTCGGGGAACCACTCCAAGGGGATGCCTTCTACACTGGGAATGTTAATCCTGATATGGGAAAAGGCCCTTAAATACAACAAGACTAATATCGTAATATCCCCTTATAACCCCTTGTGGTTTAATCCTAAATTACACCACTTTCTCATGATACCTGACCCATCAATTTGGGCCAAATTTATAATTAAATACGTATTGGTCAACTGTACGATGCTCAATGGCTAAAATCCTTTGCAGCTCTAACTACAGAATACAAGCTTCAAAGAACAATGTGGTTCAGATGCTTACAGATCAGACATTCAGTTACTAGTCAATTTCCAGACCCCCCCCCCCCCCCTCCCCAAGGTAACCCTGTCTCGGCTAGAGGAGCTATTAAGGTCGCCCAATCGTAAGCAATTGGTATCTCGCATTTACGCAAAACTCAAGGAGGTAACCCCTTTTGCACAATGCTACACCAAATGGACCTTGGATCTACCACTACTAGACTCTGATAACTGGGATGCCATTACCCACTCATACCCATCTTCAGTGATTAGTAGTAATCATATTATGATACAATACTGTACAATTCATAAAACCTATCTCACACCGGCAACACTGCACTCAGTGGTTCTTAAGCCAGATAATCTATGTTTTAAATGCGGAACAAGTCCAGGTACATTCCTACATTTGTTCAGGACCTGCCCACTGATTGATACGTTTTGGAGAAAAGTGGTGGCATTTGTAGTGAAAACATTAGACATGCCAAACATGTGATCCCCAGAAGCATGTATTTTGGATTTAGCGGAGAATATTGTCTAGGATAAATACCAACGCACCTTCTTGAGACTCCTTTATTATTATTCCAGGAAAACTATTATCCTAACTTGAAAGTTGCCCACCTCACGCACCCTAAAGAAATGGAAATCAAACCAAGCACTCCCCTTCTACAAGCTAACATATATTAGTAGAGGCTGCCCAGATAAATTTGAGAAAGTTTGGGGCGTATGGGTTGATTGGACTTCTATAATCACACCCCAAGAATCTAACTAGCAAAACCACCTACATTATTGGGAACAGATGCCAACGCAAGCCCACACAGCCCAAATCCCCCCCCCCATGTACCCCTGTTTGAGTTATAAAACAGAAGGAATTGCTCTTCAATTGTGGAAACCATTGATTCAATGATGGCTCTCATTTTGATGATTGTAAATTATCCTTTCTTTCTATAAGTTGAAGATGCAGCCAATAAAAAAAACGTAAAAAAAACTTGAGCGAGTTTGAATAATTCACAATTCAAATTTGTTTTCACCAAAGAAAATATAAAATATAAAAATTTGAATTCGACCCTTAATAAATCTGCCCCTTAATGTTTACATGATTTTTAGCAGACTTAAGGTACAGTATGGTGATCCAAATTACAGGAAACATCCCTTATCTGGAAAACTCCAGGTCCCAATGGATAATAGATCCTATATCTGTAGTATATAATAACCAACCTGGCCTATTTAAAAAAAAAGAATTGAGTATGTGCAGGAAGCTGTACTGAAAATTCTACAAAACAGTCTGTGGGAAAATAGTGTTAGAATTATGCAAGCTTCCTTTTATGCTTATAGGCAAGCTTAGCATTAATAATGATGGTCATGGTGCTTAATTATGCACTATTTTATTGTATTGATCCATAGTAATAGAAAAGAGAGTTTTTAAAAGTAACATTAAGCATTGAGTTTAAATAAAGCATGTATCTATAGGTTGATGAGAACATGAAGATGGCGCAGAAACGAGATGCGGTGCGACAAGGAATGTTTTACTTCAGGAAAGATATCTCAAAAGGTATATTATTAAATCATATAAGCTACCATGTAATAAAATGAAATCTCCAAGATGAAATCATCATGCATGGTTTTTGTTTTACTTTATTTTTAGCTGGAATTGCAGTTGTTGATGGCTGTTGTTCTACACAAAACGGAATGGAAAGTGACCCAGAAGAATGCACATTGATGAGCATTGATACAATAATCAATGGAAAGGTAATTTACACCCATATCCGCATATGACTTAGGCTAATGTCGCAAGGGGCTGAAACTCATCCTGCTGAAAAATGTGGCGGATTTTGGTACTGAAATGCAAACTTTTGTGTTTGGGTGCCAAAATCTGCTGCGTGTGTCTGCACCCTGGCCGGTGCAATGGATCCAAGTGCAAGCAAGCAAGGAAGGGGCTAATTCCAGTGTAGGGGCTGACACTCGGCCTGTGTTTTTTAGCCTTACAGCACTGATTGCATGGTAAATACATAATAAGGGTATGTAAATGAGCCACTTATAATAATGTGTTCCTAAAAAGAAGGCAACATGTCCTAAGGCTATAGGACCTATATAGCTATTGGAGAAAAACAAAACTGCTACAAAATACAGACCCAAATTATGCAGCCACTTTTGCCTTTCAGTTACTAATATGGTGGTGCTGAGAATTGTACCTTTCAAGGAGACGAGTAATTGAGGTGTGAGACATGCATTGATATATACATGCTTTGCCTCACTCAATTAATGAAAAAGTGCACTTCATTTTAATCTCTGAATCAGATCTAGTATCGAGCACTTAAGCAAGGACAGAAATCTTACATACTATGGGCCAGATGATTTCTGGGATACAGTATAATAAAAGAACCTTGTGATCAATTTTATTCTTTTGTAAATAAGGTGTTTTAATAAACCTATGTCTTGCATTAGGGGTTATTGATATAAAGTCTAGTATTATCAGTCTAGTATTGTCTCTCATATATTGCTTTTTTTTCCTTTTTAAAGGAAGGTGTTTTTCCAGGCTTAATTCCAATACTTAATTCATACCTTGAAAATATGGAGGTGGATGTTGATACGCGCTGCACCATCTTGAATTATCTTAAACTCATTAAAAAAAGAGCTTCAGGTATCATTCTGACTTTAATATTTTTTTTCCTTCAAGCATTTAAAAAAGTATTTGAAAATCTGCATGCAGAGCTTGCTACCACTCTTTTATGTTACCATATTTGCTCAATACTTTATTATACCTTATTTAATATTAAACACAAATGTAATACCTGTAATACTAAAAAGTTGCTGTATAAAATATATAAAAACAAACTGTTGGGGACAACTACATTTTTTATTCTCAAACACTAGTATAGTTAAGAAAAAAAATTGCCAGCTTTTACTTGCAGTGTTTTTCTGTAATAGGTTTAAAGATTATTATTGCAAATTATTTTGCAATGTAACAAAATAATTAAACAGGTTTTACTATTTCATAATATCTTTGTTTTCAACATATTGAGTTACTACTCGCTATAATCACATACTATATTCATATATTGGTTCTGTACAGTTTTCCCATTTTCATATTTTTAAGCAATTGTGATTTTATCTACCGTTGCTGAATTTTTTAGCATCTGTCTCCAGAATGTGTAGTCCGGCTCATTTACAAACACTGTGCAATTTTCAAATGGCCATTAATCCATAGCAACCACTCAGGAAGAACAGTGAAATCCAAAATGTGAATTGATGCCATAGGTTACTATTTAGGTGCAGACTATCAGAGTATCGGCCTGCCTTCAACTGCATTAAAGGGATTCTGTCATTTTTATGGTGTAGTTTGTATTTCTAATACACTGTTTTCACTGCAAATAATTCACTCTATCATTAAAAATGTAATTCCTGAATCAGCAAGTGTATTTTTTTTTTTAGTTATAATATTGGTGTGTAGGCAGCCATCTCAGGTCATTTTGCCTGGTAATGTGCTTTCAGAAAGAGCCAGCTCTTTAGGATGGAACTGCTTTCTGGCAGGCTGTTGTTTCTCCTACTCAATGTAACTGAATGTGTCGCAGTGGGACCTGGATTTTACGATGGAGTGCTGTTCTTAGATCTACCAGGCAGCTGTTATCTTGTGTCAGGGAGCTGTTATCTGGTTACCTTCCTGTTGTTAGGCTGCTCGGGGGGGGGGGGAGGGGGGGTAATATTCCAATTTGCAGTAAAGCGTGACTTAAGTTTATCAGAACACAAGTCAAATGATTGGGGGCTGCTGGGACTCTGACAATATGTCCAGCCACATGTCGGATTTCAAAATTTAAATATAAAAAAAATCTGTTTGCTCTTTTGATAAATGGATTTCTGTGCAGAATTCTGCTGGAGCAGCACTATTAACTGATGCATTTTGAAAAAAAAAAACATTTCCCATGACAGTATCCCTTTAAACTGTTTTCTGGCCTGGATAGCACTGACAAGTGTTTTTTTATTTATCTTGTAGGTGAGTTAATGACTTGCGCAAGATGGATGAGAGAGTTTGTTACAAGCCACCCAGAGTACAAGAAGGACAGTGTCATTACTGACAAAATCAATTATGATCTACTGGTGAAATGTAACCAAATTGCAAATGACCAGACTGCCTGCCCAGAGCTTCTTGGGGTTACAGTGAATAAATCCAAGCCAATTGGCAGTCAGTCTGTTCTTGTATGATGTGTAGTTCACAGCTCAACAATGTAGCTCAAGCATAAGAAACGTTTCGGTGTGATGACCAAACGCTACACTAAAATTTCATGCAGTAGTAATAGCTTCTCCAATGAGCCTGTTCCTGTTTAATGTTTATACAGTGGATCTGTATATAGTCAAATATTTTTATGGCTAACATTGTATATGCTACCAACAGTGTATGACTTCACTGTAAATATATATATATATATATATATATATTATATATATATATATATATATATATTATATATATATATATATATATATATATATATATATATATATATATATAAATATAAAATAATGTTCATTGGTCTGTTTGGTACCACTTTTTAACCTTTTTATTTTTCATGTATCAATTGTTACTGAATGTATGCCATAATTCATGTTCAATACCTGTTCATTCAAGTACCAGTACACTTGATCTGGAAGAAGAGTGCAGTCTGTGTGTATTTTCCAGATATTTGACATAGCACGCCTGGTTGTTGCTTGCTCTATGCTCTATATGGAGCATTCATTGTACATGACTGTGTGCAGATTTAGACTCATTGTGCCGGAGCACAAGAGGGAGCCCATGTCCTGAGCATTCCATTTGTCCCACAGCATTTAATTTGTGCAGTCTGGTTTCTCTCATCATATACCCTACATTCTATTTTAATACATGCTGCTCTGTAACTTCAAATATGTGCAAAATTCCAAACTTTAAGCAAAACTACAACTGTAAACTGTGATAGATAATATATTCTAAACTGCTATGGATATTTGTAATTTATAATATATTGTGGGCATTTCTACCTAAAATCCTGTTCTACTGGAAACCTCACTGGCCTTAAATATTTATGCAGAATGTAAAAGAGCTATGTCCTATGTAAATATTGCTTGTAACAATGCAACTTATCGGTTCTGAATGAATCCACATGAATGCAGCTTCCAGAGTGAGATTGTTTTTTTTCCATTTCATATTGGGACTTTCTGATAAAAGATCCACCCATCTGTTCCAGAGTTCTGGGGTGCAGGAATACTTACCTTTTACAATTCTCACTTGTTTTTGCCACCTGAGGATGCCAAATTAGTCATTCAACACTGTTTTGATCTGGATGTACATTTAATGAAAAAAAAGAGCTGGTACAGAATATATTGGGATAAAATAAAATCTGAATTCAAATTTTAAAGGAGTTTTGTTTTATTCAATATTCGGAAAGAATGAACCAACAGATCGTGTATATCATAATAAGTGACCTCTTAAAGAATCTTACCATATTTGAGATATATAGATACATATATGGGACCTGTTATCCACAATGCTTGGGACCTGGGGTTTTCTGAATAATGGATCTTTCCATAATTTGGATCTTTATCCCTTAAATCTACTAGAAAATCATGGAAACATTAAATAAACCCAATAGGCTGGTTCTGCTTCCAATAAGGATTAATTATATCTCAGTTAGATCAAGTACAAGGTTCTGTTTTATCATTACAGAGAAAAAAGTAATTATTTTTAAAAGTTTGGACACACACACACACACTCTCTCTCTTTTTTTTCTAATTTTGGTTCTGTACATTACCACAATGAATTTTAAATGAAACAACTCAGATACAGTTGATCTGCAGACTTTCAGCTTTAATTCAGTGGGTTGAACAAAAATATTGTATAAAAATGTGAGGAACTAAAGCCTTTTTTTTAACACAATCACTTCACATCACATCGCTTCATTTCAGGGGCTCAAAAGTAATTGGACAAATTAAAAAACTGAAAATAAAATGTTCATTTCTAATACTTGGTTGAAAACCCTTTGCTGGCAATGACAGCCTGAAGTCTTGAATTCATGGACATCACCAGATTCTGGGTTTCCTCCTTTTTAATGCTCTGCCAGGCCTTTACTGCAGCGGCTTTCAGTTGCTGTTTGTGGGCCTTTCTGTCTGAAGTTTAGTCTTCAACAAGTGAAATACATGCTCAATTTGACTGCATTTAGCTGGATTTGAGCAGACAGTGTCTCTGAACACCTCAGAATTCATTCGGCTGCTTCTGTCCTGTGTCACATCATAAATAATCACTAGTGTCTCAGTGTCACTGACAGCCATGCACGCCCAAGCCATCACACTGCCTCCTCCATGTTTTACAGATGATGTGGTATGCTTTGGATCATGAGCTGTTCCACGCCTTCTGCATATTTTTTTTCTTGCCCTCATTCTGGTTTCATCTGTCCAAAAAACTTTTTAACAGAACTGTGCTGGCTTTTTTAGATGTTTTTTTAGTAAAGTCCAATGTAGCCTTTCTATTGATGCTTATGAATGGCTTGCACTTTGATTGATCTCTGTCCAAATATTTATGGACCTAACTCTATGTGTGTGTGTGTGTGTGTGTATATATATATATATATATATATATATATATATATATATATATATATATATATCTGTGTCAAACGACTGCACTCTGAAGACCGGACTTTGTTCACTCTTTGCGGGTGCAGGGTCCAAAAAAATTCATATAGAGATTTGTCTGCAAGGATCCGCACACCAAAATTTTCATCAAAAACGTGTTTTATTTAGTACATAGATCCAATGTCCAAAGGATCTATGTACTAAATAAAACACTTTTTTTGATGAAAATTTTGGTGTGCGGATCCTTGCAGACAAATCTATATAGATAGATAGATAGATAGATATAGATTTGTGTGTGTGTGTGTGTGATAGGTGATCAGTAGCCCAGCTCATTCCACAAAAGATCATGTATGCCATCCTATATGTATACCGGTTGATATTGTAGTTCTCATGAACTATGTGAACAGACTGCTATACAAAAATTAAAGATCATATAAAGCTTTTAGCGTGTTATAGATGGGTCTATTCTAAGCATCTTTACGTTTTGTTTTCCTTTTTGATTTTGTATGGTTTTTGGATCGTTGGCCTTGTTCTGCCTTTTTTTTTTTTTTGCATGATAAATGCAATCTGGTTGTCACAAAAAAAAAAAAACATTCTGCTGGTTCAAGTTTACACTTTTGGACTGCGTCTGCTCATCTTCTGTTCTGGCCCTCAATTGAGCTTTCATTGTGATTGCCAAACTGCTATGCTGTAATTAAGACCTAGCAACCATACAGCAGCTGAAATTCCAAGCCTGAAAATTGCAGAACAAAAAAATCCAAATACAGGTATGGGATCAATTATCCGGAAGCCCGTTATTCAGAAAGCTCCGAATTACTGAAAGGCAGTCACCCATAGACTCCATTTTATCCAGATAATCCAAAAAAATTTTTTAAACTAGTTTTTTTTTTTTTTTGGTGATAATAGAACAGTACTAAGATATAATTAATCCTTCTCCACCCTAAAATAAGACGACTGCAGTTGCCCAAAAAGAAGCAGGACATTCAATCACCACTATTTTACACTGATAGGAGACTTACACATTCTAACACCTTGTTTGCATCCCTTTTAATTTGATATCCAACATTTGGTCAGGGACCTCCCTTTGCTCATAGTATGGTTACAGAAGTATACATTGAACAGCAAACATGTTCTAGTTCCAGAAATAGAAGGGTCACTCTAATTGCCATTTAGACTGGAACCTATTGCCCTGAGCACATTGTTGCTGTGCAACAAATAACCACTGGAGTGCACAGTTTCATAGTAGATACGATTTAGAAAATGATTATTTACTGGGTTTATAATTACTGGATTTTACTGTTCATTAAGGGAGATGGAAATAACAGCTTTTTTTCTTCATTTAGAGACCATGCATTCTTAAAATGGAGATCATTTGTAGATCTTGTTTTGTACATGAATGGAATTTCAGTAAGTGCCGAGGTTTTTTTTTTAAAATTTTCACAGTGCCGTGAAAAAAAGCATTAGAATGCCTGAGACTGCCATTCATGCTGTGCGTTTCATGCACACCACAAGGTGGAGATCAACTCACAATACACTCATTTGCGATCCTGTTTAAATCATGCTACACTACTATAGGCAATCAGAGCTTATGGGATGGATCTGCAAAGTGTTTTTTTATATATTAAATTAATCTTTTTGACATTGAAATAAAAATTTTCAGAATTTTTTTTCAGTTGGTAGTGGTTACTTGATTAGCAGAAACTGCATTTTAGATCTTTAAAACCCGTACATTCATATACAGTTTGGTTCAGTTATGGTTCTATATCCACTACCCCTAGAGAGTTTGAACAGTGAGTATATATAGTTATATTCCTACTAGCTTGTCATCTCTGACATTAAGGCTCTTCCACACCAGGTCATATTTCTGGGGACAACCTCTTGCAGCATAGGTGAGTTGTATTGGGGGGAGTGTTACTTTTAGCAAGTTCAGCCAGCCATTGAGTGTGGGGGCTGGGGGACATCCAGTTCAGGCGGATACACTTACTAGCATAGAATAATGAGAGAAAAAGTATTCTTGTGGCCGCCTGTGGGGTGACCTCATCTATTACACCAAGGAGGCATACCTTAGGAGTTATTAGATTAGGTAGTGCTGTTTTGTCTTGAATATAATTGAGAACCTGGGACCAGAAGGCTTGCATTCGGGGCATGACCAGATGAGGTGTAGGTAAGGTGCCTCTGAGGCCCACTGTGGTGAGTCAAGTTTGTTCATACGGAACAGCCTAGTTGGGATTAGGTGGAGTCTATGTAGGATTTTAAATTGGATCAGTCTATCCCTGGTTGAGACTAGGTTGCCATAGGCCCTGTCAGTTGCTTCTTCCCAGTCATCATCCTCCAACTCTGGGATGTCTCTACTCCAGGCTGTACCCGCTGTATTAAATGGAGGTATAATGGTAGCTAGGAGAAGTGAGTATAGCTTGGTGACAATTTTTCTGGTGGTGGTGACTCTTAAGGGCTGTTTCTATCTTAGAAGTTGTGGGGTTCAGATTGTTCCCTGGGAATTGGGCATTGGTGGCCTGTCTCAGCTGGAAGTAGGAAAACCATGGGAGAGCCTCCTGGGTTTGAACATGTTTTATTTCGGTCCTGGGGCGTACCACTCCATCTTTAGCCAAGTCTCCTAGTGTTTTTTGTACTACACTATGTGTTGCAGATGTGGGAGAAAGTAGTTTCCCCATAGGGGTATAGGCGAAAGGAGAGGTAGCGCAAGGTTGCATACTTTAAGTGCTGCCACCCATGCTTTGTATGGGGTGGTTATAACTGGGTGGGTTGTGTGTAAGTCAGGAGGTTTGCGGAATGGGATATATGAGAGTGACTGTTGAGCCTACTAGAGTGGCCTGTAGTGCGAAGTTCGGATTGTAGGGGTCTGAGTTAAACCACCAATGTATATAGTAGATCTGGGTGGCCAGTGAGTAAAAGTACCAATGTGGGAGGCCCAGTCCCCCTTCGCCAAATGGAGCTCGCAATTTGGCTCTAGCAAACCTGGGGGGCTTGTTTGGGTTGGTTTTTTTTTTACAGGAGAACTAACCCATAAAAATTAATATGTCTAAAAATGCCATATTTTATTTACTGAACTTATTGCACCAGCCTAATGTTTCAGCTTGTCAATAGCAGCAATGATCCCAATGTCACCATGTTGGAAAGTGTCAGCTCTGAGTAGCTTTTGGGAAGTTAAGCTTAGGGGTCGTCACAAATTATCAAGCAGAAAAATTAGGTTAATATAAGCTGATGCTACAGGGCTGATTATTAATTCTGATGCTAGTTGCACTGGTTTATGAGCTGCCATGTAGTAATTATCCGTATTAATTACTAATCAACCTTATATTGTGACATTTATATTTTATGTGTACTATATATTGTGAGTCCCTAAGCTCAGTAAGTGACAGCAGCACAGAGCATGTGCAGTGAATCAGCAGAAAAGGAGACAGGGAGCTACTGGGGCATCTTTGGAGACACAGATCTTTACTGCTAAAGGGCTGTGGCTGCCTTGAGCTGGTACAGAAACCCAAAACATAATGTACAATATTTCTATCCTACTTCTTTAGTTAGCCTTTAGTTTTTCTTTAGGGCTCCCCTGTAATCCGTTTTTATGCGTTCAGCTGCAGGGGAGCGCAGGAGTAGACACATTGTTTTTTTCAATGGCGCTGTACTCACACAGGCATGTAGGTGCCGAACGCAGGAAAAATGCAGCATGTTGCGTCTCAACCTGCGTTCGGCGCCTACATGCGCCTGTGTGAGTACAGCCCCATTGAAAAAACCAGAATGCGTCTACTCCTGCGCTCCCCTGCGGCTGACCACATAAAATTGGAACGCAGGGGAGCGCAGCTTCAAATGCTCGTCTGTAAGAGCCCTTAGGCAGGGATGTACCAGGATTCGTTACAGATTCTGCCTTTTTCAGCAGGACTTGGATTTGGCTGAATCCAATCACCTGACCAAACCAAATCTGAGTGATATTTGCAACTGGCTTTACTTTTTTATTTGTGTTTTTTTAGCTTATTCAGCCGCTTTCCAGTTTGGAATTTCCGGTTGCTAAGGTCCAAACTACCATAGTAATCAAGCATTGATCAAATAAGAGACTGGAATATGAATACACTTTTCATACTAAAAGTGTATTCAAAGTTGAACGATCCCTTTAATCACTCTATCTGATATTAATTGTAGAAGTTTTCCAAATTTTTGTTGTGCCATTAATAGAGCCTGTGATAGCCCCAAATGTTTTTCCTCTTTCAATTTAGCAAAGGAATGACTGATTGTGGGGCAGCATGGAGATGAGAGGGTAGTAGGAAGTTGGGTAGTAATGTCATAAGAATTTAATGTTTTCAAACTAAATCGGGCAGACAGTGGGGACTAGGGGTTTTGCTCACCAATCAGATTGCTATCAAATCAAAGGAGATGGTGTTTTGATAAATTTGGACAAGGAATTCATGGTCAAGAAAGGTTGTAAGTAGCGCATAGCAGGCTAATACATACATAGATGGTCAGCAAGAATGACAGGGTCCACTGGGACCAGTAGTCCATTATGACCCTTGTAAGTCTACAAAAGATGCAATGGTGTCTAAAACATCAAATCCAAATCAGCATGCATGCCAATTTTGACCCAGAGGGGTGACCTCTTAACTACCATATTAAAGGAGAAGGAAACCTTTTAGGCGCAAAACCCCTCCCCGCTCTTCTTCCTGTATTTGGCAGCGCATGCGAAGTAGGAGGCATTTGCCGGTTGGATCTACTGCGCATGTGCCGAAAGTCACGAAGAAATCAGAAACTTCGTGAAATTCGGGCGCATGCGCAGTAGATCCAACCGGCAAATGCCTCCTACTTGCCAAACGCTGATCAGTACAGGAAGAAGAGCGCTCGGACGAAGATGGCGCCTGTGAACTCAGCAAGAGAGGACTTGCATGGAGGGGTGACTAACAAGTTAGGGGCATTTGCCCGGGGGAGGTAGGCCAGGGGGGCGGAGCTTTGCGCCGAAAGGGTTTCCTTCTCCTTTAAGGGGCAGCAGCACAGATTGAAAACCTCTGCAATAAGTGAACTGTAATATGAGGAGAAGGTAAATTATGTTAAAACACATATTCACTGAAAACAAAATAATGGACAGTGAGAATCATCATGCTTTATACTGACATATAGGGGCAAATTCACTAAAGGGTCAATTTTCGACCGCTTAACCACACTCTGCTACACTTCACCAGGCGCAAATTCGTTACTACGATAATTCACTAAAATGCTAAGTTGCATCTCAGCAGCCAACGATGGCGGATTTTTACAGTTGTGCGAGCATTTCAAAGCAAATTTCCTGAGCGCTATTGCGCTTACGTTAATTTGAATAGGGCAGGTATCTAAAAGTCGTATGGAAGTCTTTATTAGTAGTGTTGGTGCAAATGCTTGAAGTGGCCACTTTTTCAAACACATGTCCAATGAGCCATAATAAAGACAGAAGAGATCCTCTAATGCCCTAGGCATGAGCCCACCCTTATATAAATGTGGCATGCCCCTCAAATTAGTTTAAAAAAATTATTCACACATAAACCTTTAATAGTTTGGACTTATGAAGGCAATCCCGCTTTAAAAAAAGAAAAGTCTCCAGCGTTTTTTACAACTTTAAAGCGTTTCCGTCATACAGGATATGATGTCACTGACATTAGATTAAGGAAGATGTAGCTTCATTTTATTAGTTCGCCTGGTCTGAGGTGGTGATGTATACTCTGGCGATAGAGGTATCATTGAGTAAAATTCAATTTTAGTGAATCTGTGGAGTAACGACTGCTCGCCAGAGTCGGCTGGCGATAGAGTGAGAACGAATTATCCTCTACAACTGTTAGTGAATTGGCGATGTCCATGCGGATGGCATTTTTGGCGAATTGTTGCTAGCGACGGCCACTTTCTCCCTTTAGTGAATCTGCCTCATAGAGTTCATTTAGAAACACAAGTGCTAAATAGCTTAAGAGCTATAAAATTGTGCATGGTAGACAAATATTTAACTCAGCCTTTGAGAGGAGGAATTACATTCATATAATCATTAGGATAAAAAGTTACCATATACATCTCTTGGTGGGTTGTGGCTGTGGATAAGAAGTATCAATAAGTGATTGTTAATCTGATTAAATGTGTTCTGAGACTGTTTGAAGAGGAAAGAAGTAGATTCATTTCCATGGACTACTACTCAAATATTGGCAGAAAAAAGGACTGTTTAATTAATAAATGTCAGCTATTTTAATAAGTATTCTGCTATACATCATATATTAGCATTGCATATTATATTTGTCATAAATAAAAACGTTGTCGTCGACTGAGCCAAGGTAACCCCCAGCAGCTATTGCGCATGGTTTACCTGATTAAAATGAGGTGAGTGATCAGGAAGAGCAAGGAACATAAGGTGTCTGTGAGATAAAGGCATATCTTAATGAACTTTGTAATATACACTTATCAGTCTTCTGTTTTCAACTCTGTACCACAACACTGACTAAAAACATCAGACAAATGACATGGAGTGAGCATGCAGCCAGCCTGTCAGCTTCTCTTTGTGAATCTGCTGAACTCCGGGGTGTAAATGTTATATCCCTCTATCAGGAACTATATGTCTTTATGTTCTGGCCAATGTGCCCTTTACTACCTTAAAAAACAACCTGTATTCGAAACTGAACATCAAGGTCAGACTGACTGTGTGAAATTCTATAACTTGTGCACTATAGAAAGAAAAAGCAGACGTTCTGCTTAGCTGAAATGTTATATTATCCTTGACATATTAAATAATATTGGTGGACAAAAGCAGGGAGATGTACAGTATAACTGCTTTTTGCACCGTGTGGTTTACAGCCTGGCAAGTGCAGCCCCCTCCCCCCCCATTGGGTGCTCATTGGCCACTGGGAACCGGAAGTGATTGGCTGCAAATCTTAAAAAATGTCTTAATAGTCAGATATTTAGGGGGTTATTTATCAAAGGTCGCGTTTGTGAGTTTTTTTCTACCTAGAATAAACTCACAGCTTGAATATTTACTTATTCATGAAAAAAACCAAATGTACAAAACTTGATTGAATGCAAATGAGCGAAAAAACTCAAATACCTCAAATTGATAGAGTTATAGGCTAAAAGGCCTCAAATACCTCGAATTGATCGAGTTATAGGTTAAAAAACCTCAAATACCTTTAATTGATCTAGTTATAGGTTAAAAAACTCAAATACCTCTAATTGATAGAGTTATAGGATAAAAGGCCTCAAATACCTCGAATTGATCGAGTTTTAGGTGAAAAACCTCAAATAACTATAATTGATCTAGTTATAGGTTAAAAAACTCAAATACCTCTAATTGATCTAGTTATAGTCTAAAAAACGTCAAATTGATCGAGTTACGGCTAAAAAAACCTCAAATTGATTGAGTTATAGGCTAAAAAACCTCAAATACCTTGAACTGATCTAGTTATAGGCTAAAAAACCTCGAATTAATCGAGTTATAGGCCAAAAAAACTCAAATTGATCAAGTTATAGGCTAAAAAGCCTCAAATATTTCAAAATGCCCGAATTATAGGCTAAAAAACCTCAAATACCTCGAATTGATCTAGTTATAGGTTAAAAAACCTCAAATACCTTTAATTGATCTAGTTATAGGCTAAAAAAAACCTCAAATTGATCGAGTTATAGCCTAAAAAAAACTCAAAATTGATCAAGTTATAGGTAAAAAGCCTCAAATAGATCTAATTATAGGCTAAAAAAGCCTCAAATTAATCTAGTTATAGGCTAAAAAAAACTTGAATTGATCGAGTTATAGGCTAAAAAAAACTCAAAATTGATCAAGTTATGGGCGAAAAAGCCTCAAATAGATTGAACTATAGGCTACAAAGCCTCAAATACCTCGATTGATCTAGTTATAGGCTAAAAAAAACTAGAATTGATCTAGTTATAGGCTAAAAACTTCAAATACCTCCAATTGATCGCGTTTTAGGTTAAAAAAAACCCTCAAATACCTAGAATTGATCAAGTTTTCGAGCACAACCCACCATAAAAAAAAATCATGAAGGCAAAAATCATCTTGAAATGGTTCATAGGATTTCTACATGAGCTGACAGGTTTTAGCTGGAGTATTTTCGGATTCAGGCTTTTTGCAGCTTTGGGGCATAATAAATCTCAAAAAATGCGTTCTCTGTCTTACACTGGATATTTAAGGTGGCACAAAGCTCAGAATGCAACTTGCACTGAGCATTTTATTATTCGAGTTAAAGGTCTATAGGGCCCATTTTGTTGTAAATACTGAAATATGAAATTGTTCTAGTACATTTCTGCAAACAAGGTCCCAGCAATTTTCCAGCACTAGGGTCATAGACATCCACATTTGTGCAGCCATTATTGATATAGCACTTGTGCCCAGTGGTAATAAATGATCTCTAAAGACTCTAGTACAACAGATATAAGGAATTGTTTACAACTTTTAGCACTTAAGTCATAGCCTTAGTGTACAAGCACTCAGAGCCTTTTGTAGAGGAGAATGGCAGCTCTGTGCACCTTGTGCAAGTGAATGACGCTTACGTTAGGGGAAGAGCAGGAGGTGGAAGTTTCTATGTGCCTTGGCCCCTCATTAATGCAGCACTGTTTTTGTTGGGGCAGCCACAAGGGCTGTGGCAATTTAGAGAAAGGCAGTGCGGAAAGTGCTAAAAATGGCTAATTGCTGCTGTTTCACATTACCTTCCCTACTGAATTTTCTTCATTTACTTGCGCCTGGACCAGAAATAGATATTTGGCACTAGCCCAGTGTGCACCCCAGCCCAACACTAAAACTTGATGAATGAAACACTGCACAATAGAAGGATGTATATATCAACCTAAAGGTCCTCATAAAGGTTACATCCAAATACTGATACATTGTAGATACATGAATTAAAGGAGAAATAAAGCCTAACTAAAGAAGAATTATAGAAATACTGTACATTATGTTTTGGGTTTCTGTCCAAGCCCAAGGCAACCACAGCCCTTTATCAGTGCAGATCTGTGTCTCCAAAGATGCCCCAGTAGCTCCCCATCTTCTTTTCTGCTGATTCACTGCACATGCTCTGTGCTGCTGTCACTTACTGAGCTTAGGGACCCACTCACAATATACAGTACACATAAAACATAAATGTCACACTATAAGTCTGATTAGTAATTAATACAGATAATTACTACATGGCAGCACAGAAACCAGTGCAACTAGCATCAGAATTTAATAATCAGCCCTGTAGCATCTGCTTATATTACAGGCCAACCACATTTTCTGCTGGATAATTTGTGACGACCCCTAAGCTTAGCTTCTCAACAGCTGCTCAGAGCCCACTGAGCATGTAAGTAGCGCAGACACTTTCCAAGATGGTGACCCCTGTGACAAGTTTGAAGTCCTGGATCATTGCTGCTATGGACAAGCTGAAACTTAAGGCCATATTCATTTTTAGGGTTTAGTTCTCCTTTAATGAGTGCTGTGCTCAGTGGAGCTTAACTATTGCTAGCTGATCTTGCAGTAAGCCTGACCTGATGACAGCAGGTATCACATAATGTGCAAGTGCAGCTACTGGAAATGATCCTGCTGTACTTTGATTCATTGTTTGTCACATTCACTCTTGGCAGGTGTGTTCATAGTCAGGGCCAACATGTCATAACACCATGATTATGTGGATTATTGATCAATAAACAAATAAATCATAGGCTATATCAGTTGTCTTTGAGAAGCAGTCCTGCTGTTCTCCATTTATCTAAAATGTGAAATTTCTCTATGTGTCAGTGTACTTAAAGGACATGGAAAGTGTAAATGGCATCGGGATTGGTATGTTGTATGTTACTCCTATGCGATTTAATGAGGTTGTTCACCATTAAATTAACATCATGATGCAGAGAGTGATATTCTGAGACAAGTTGCAGTTGGTTTGTTTTCAATTTTTTTTCATTATTTGTGGTTTTTGAGTTATTTAGCTTTTTTATTTGGCAGCTCTCCAGTTTGCAGTTTCAGCAATCTGGTCATTAAGGTCCAAATTACTTAACAACTGTGCACTGATTTGAATAAGAGACTTGAATATGAATAGGAGAGGGCCTGAAAGAAAGATAAGTATTAAAAAGTAGCAATAACAATTGTACATTTGTAGCCTTAAAGAGGTTGTTCGCATTTGAGTTACCTTTTAGTATGTTATAGAGAGTGATATTCTGCGATAATTTGCAACTGGTTTTCATTTTTTATTATTTGTGTTATTTTTGAGTTACTTAGCTTTTTATTCAGCAGCTCTCCAGTTTGCAGTGTCAGCAATCCTAATTCCCTGATTACCCTAGCAACCATGAATTGATTTGAATGAGAATAAGGAATATTAATAGGGGAGGGTCCGAACAGAAAGACGAGTAATAAAAAGTAGCAATAACAATAAATGTGTTGCTTTAAAGATGATTTGTTCTTAGAGGGGGTCAGTGACCCCCCTTTTAGAAGTTAGAAAGAGTCAGGAGAAGAAGGCAAATAAAAAAATCATAAACTCTAAAAAATGAATAATGAAGACCAATTGAAAAGTTATTGCCATTCTATATTAGGGATGCACCGAATCCACTATTTTGGAATCTGCCAAACCCCCGAATCCTTCTCGAAAGATTCGGCCGAATACCGAACCAAATCCTAATTTGCATATGCAAATTAGGGGTAGGAAGGGGAAAACATTTTACTTCCTTGTTTTCTGACAAACAATCATGTGATTTCCCTCCCCGCCCCTAATTTGCATATGCAAATTAGGATTCGGTTCGGCCGGGCAGAAGGATTCGGCCGAATCCGAATCCTGCTGAAAGAGGCCGAATCCTTGCCGAATCCCGAACCGAATCCTGGATTTGGTGCATCCCTATTCTATATACTACATTCTACATACTAAAAGTTAACCTGAAGGTGAGCCACCCCTTTAAAGAGCATTTATTTTTTTTAGATGGGGTCCGTGACTGGAAAAGATGGAATGAGTCAGAAGAAGGCAAATAACTCAACAACTATAAAAAAAAAAAGAAAAAATGAAGACCAACTGAAGAATTGCTTAGAATTGGCCAAGTTGGCTCAAAGGTGAACCACACCTTTAAGACATTTCTGGTGCTCAAGATTTATTAAAGTTTTGCTAGAGCCACATCCAGAAACACAGAAACATTACTAACAATTATTCAATGCCTGGGTGCTGGTTATAGGAATGATAGATATCTGTAGTATAAATAAAACCGCACAACACAGGACTTATAAGTGAAAAAAAACTTGTTTCATTTATTCCTTCAACATTTCGGCTACTTACTCAAGCCGTCTTCCTGAGTTAGGAGCCGAAACGTTGAAGGAATAAATGAAACAAGTTTTTTTTCACTTATAAGTCCTGTGTTTTGCAGTTTTATTTATATAAAGCAAAGTATTGGGGGGGGGGGTACTGGTAATATCTATCAATATTTCCAATTAAATTAGCACAATTGCCCATTAACATGCAACCCAAAAATAAGAAAGCCGTGCCCTTGTTGGATTGCCTGAAAGAGAAACTGGGTCAGGGGTGAAAGATTTTTTATATAACCAGTTAAAAGAGCACAGCAGTTTTATAAAATGAATAGTTTACTTTGGAGCTACAGTCACCCTGCACGTGGCATGATTCCAGGGTTCTAACAGTGATTGTGTCAATAGTCACAGGAGACCAGCAGCAAAAGTATCACAGGGTAGCCTAACTTTATATGTGATTTAATCCCAACTCTGCAAATGTGAAAATGCAACTTGCATCTGATGTACTACCACATGCACACACAGTTAACTTAAAGGGGAATCATCCCTTTAATCTAACCCTCTCTAGTACATGAATTTGCATCTAAGAGTAATAACACTACATATTTTAAAAAAAAACAAATCTATTGTTTATACAGAACTTAATATATGTTTTATATATTGTTTTATAGCAAAGCCCTCACCTGTATTAGATTGATAGGTAATATACAGATGGTATTATTGTACTAAATGGGAGCAGTAGCATGAATGACATTCTGAGAAACAGAAACAGGAGTATGTAACAGATATATGTGGGAAAGAACTTTGAATTATACTCTTGGATTGAATAGGAGGAGCCACTAGTTTTCCTTTATAGGACTCGTAAAAGATACATGTGTAAAAGCGTAATTTTTTTGTGTTTCTTTAAAGGAGTGCTGCTAACATATTGCCCCTCATGATTATAATGGCTCATATATTAAAGGGGTTGTTCACCTTTGAGTTATCTTTAGTATGATGTAGAGAGTGATATTCTGAGACCATTTGCAATTCGTTTTCATTTTTTATTATTTGTGGTTATTGAGTTATTTAGCTTTTTATTCAGCAGCTCTCCAAATGACCCTAGCAACCATGCATTGATTTTAATGAGAATATGGAATATTAATAGGGGAGGGTCGGAACAGAAAGATTAGTAAATGTGTAGCTTTAGAGAGGATTTGTTTTTAGAAGCTAGAAAGAGCTAGAAAGAGTCAGAAGGCGGCAAATAATTAAAAAACTATAGTAAATAAATAATGAAGACCAAATGAAAGGTTGCTTAGAATTGGCCATTCTGTAACATACTAAGGGTCAGGCCACACAGGGCGTTTTGGGGAGACTTGGTCGCCTGGCAACTAATCGCCTAGTTTTTGCAGTGACCAATCTCCCCAAACGCCTTCCCTGACTCTGCTAATCACACGCGGCGATTCGTTTTCCGAAGTTTCCTCGTGAGGCAACTTCGGAAAACGAACAGCCGCGTGTGATTAGCACCGGCGTAGAGTCAAGTAGAGGAAGGCGTTTGGGGAGATTGGTCACCGCAAAAACGAGGCGATTACTCGCCAGGTGATCAAATCTCCCCAAAATGCCCTATGTGGACTTACCCTAAAAGTTAACTTGAAGGTGAACCACCCCTTTAAAGATAATTTTTCTTTTTTGCACTCATTTTTTTCATTCACACGCAAAGTGGCAAAAAAGGTAATTTCTTTGTTTGCACTTAAAAATATCCACAAGACTCTGTGCTCTGTTTCAAACCTCTAGAATGTACCTAGAATCAAGCTTACTCTGCACCAAAAACAGACACACACACTTTTCATTGCAGAAAGCAGGATGAGTCCAGTGGAAGCAGGGCATGATTACCTGTAATGGCTTGCCTGTAAATGTGAAATATCTAATCAATCACAATTCCATCCTCTGACATCACACTCCATTTACATCACCACTCACCTTCAGGGCCACCATCAGAAATCGCAGGGCCCCATATGAAAAAATTTCCTGGGCCCCCTGGGCTCCGCCCACCACAAGCCCTACCTACAGGTCCGCCCTCCCCACCACACACTAAAAAAAAAAAAAAACATTGGTGTCTATGGTTCCCACATGTTAATAAAAAAATATTGGTGGTCAGGGCCCCCCCATTAAAAAAAACATGTGTGGTCAGGGCCCTCATTAAAGGAGAAGGAAAGGAAAACATAAATACTTATCTCCCTGTAATGTACAACCCAAGACCTCCTAAATCGCTAGGGTAGCAAGTCACATAGTCCATTAAAATTAAGTATATTCCATGTCCTTCTTTGGATCGCTTGTTTAGTCAGGCAGGCGCCATCTTAGAAAAGTAACAAACACTTCCTTCACCTCATTCTCCTTAAGGAGCATGTGCGAAAAGAAAGTTTGTTGACCCCTAGAGCACGTCACTACTGACGTAGCGCTCATTAGGAATCAGCGCCAGCAGCTCAGTAGTGGCAGCAAGAAGACAACGATTATCACGAACGCGCAAAACAACTAGGAGTGCTCCTTCAGTATGTATTTTCATTGTATAAATAAATCTATCCAGCGTTAAATACATATAAAGCTATTTAATAATCACTGAATTTGTGCCTCACCGTAGCCTGCTAAGTATTAATTTTTTCCCATCGCAGGGCACCGCAAGAGCTTGATGCTGTCTGTTGGCAGTACAAACTGTATTGAAACTTTACAGATCAAGCGTCTCCTACATTACTTGACGCTTAGCATGTGATTGGGCAGGGGGCGTGTGCTTCAGGGCCAATGATGATACTCACATATGCAGATTAGCATGCGTGTCGTCAGGAACAAGAGAAAGGCAGCGCCCACAGTACTTGCGCAGTGGATCTAAATTATACACAGTGCACATCAAGGCTGCCTCTGGCAGCAGGAAAGAAGAAGACTGTGTTAGTGTGACATCACCCGAGTCCAACGCTGCAGTCTTCCTCTGAGCGCTGCTGCTTCCAGATTAGACCAGGGAGAAACCATGTAAAAGGCTACGCAAGTTCTATGTCCACAATACTTTGATTAGAGTCCTATCTATGGTTTGCCTTTCCTTCTCCTTAAAAAAATATTGGTGGCTAGTACCCCACATGGGGGGGAAAAAATGGTGGCCAGGGCCCCCCCCCACATTATAAAAAAATTGGGGCCCCCTTAAACGTCCATGTAAAAAAACTTGCCCCCCCCCAGTTTAAAAAAAAATTGGTGCCCAGGGTCCCACCACACCACAGGGACCACAAAGGGTTACCTTTAGGGGGGGGCTGCCATGTTACACTTACTTCATTAGCAGAGCCCACCTGCTGTCAGTGAGCTGCCAACTACAGAAGGGAGGAGGGGAGCGCAGGTGGCTGCATTTTCTTCCCTTACTGGTCAAAGAATTTCAAGTCCTGGTAAAGCTGCATGGTGATTGGATGAGCTGGAGGAGAAGTTCAAACCTCAGCTATCCAATCCCTGAGCAGCTCAACCTGGGACTTAAACTCAGTGACCAATAAGGGGAAGTAATGGACAGAAGATACCTCCCCTAGGCAGGCCTGTCCTTAAAAGGCTTAATCTGTCAGGGTCAGAGTGAGGGAAGAATTTATAGGGTACTACAAATTTACCACCAAGTAAATTGCCGGTAAATCTGCAATTCTAGCCCCAGCTGGTGACTTACCTGGCCAGGTGGCAACCCTACTTGTAGGTAACACCTCCTCAAGGCATCTATATGCCCCATGCTTTGCATCTCACTTTGAAAATGTAATTAATCAGTATTAAGACACAAATTGCAGGTATTAAAGATCATGGCTTGAATAAAGTACTCATTATCACATTGATGCAATTTTGCACACATTTTTGTGCTTTACACTTGTACTTGCATTTATAAATAATATCTCAAAGCTTATCTGACATCAAAGTGACCACTGCCAAAAAAAGCGATGGCACACTGTAACAGTAATTCATTTTTGCCACCAGTATTGCTAAGCAACTACTTGGCCTGCCTTACAAATATAATGCACTATTATTATTTTGGTTATTTACAAGTTACATAGTATTAGCAATCGTATGCCTACAATGCAACAAGTCATAAGACACACAGCATTTATACTTGTGATGTTTTGTCTTTCTATCAAAGAGCTTCTTGGAGACACAAAACTTTGTATAAAGAAAAGTTTAAAAAAAAAAAAAAAACCCCAATAAGATTGCCAGTATGCTGTGTTTGTGTTCATATACATATTTACCCATTTTGAATAGGGATGCACCGAATCCACTATTTTGGATTCAGTTGAACCCCCGAATCCTTTGTGAAAGATTCGGCCCAATACCGGACCAAATTTGCATATGCTAATTAGGGGTGGGAAGGGGAAACATTTTTTACTTCCTTGTTTTGTGACAAAAAGTCACATGATTTTCCTCTCCGCCCCTTTTCCCTTCAGATTTGGTTTGGCTGGGCAAAAGGATTTGGGCAAATCCCAAACCGAATCCTGGATTCGGTGCATCCCTAATTTTGAATTCTTAAACTGTACTTTATAGAAATATACAGTATATTCTTAATGGGGAAACCCTATTAATTAGGGGTTTATACCAACATACTGTATAGAATACCCGAGAGCCAAGAATATGCTATAAATTATATCTTTTTAAATGGCGCTTAGTGATTTCATCACTTATAAACAGTGCTTAGTGAAGAAATATGCATCACATGACTCAATGAAACTATATTATAAAATATAAGAAATATGTTTTAAGAAATAATGGGATATTAAATGTTAACTCCGAGTTTCATGATCAGTATATGTTATCCTGCAGCTTCTTGCCTTTGGGCATGGTACCTTCTACTATTCTTATAATTTGCAATAGGGGTATTCCAGATATATAAATTAAGGGTGTGTATATTACATTTTTAAGGCCAAAGAAAACAGCTGTTAATTGAAAGGGTCAAAATATGCAGGCTGTGTGTCAGCCTAGGGTTTACCTTAGGTTTTCAAAGGTGCTGCACCTTAACCTGCCATGCCTTCACCTCAAAATCATGTGCCCAATGAGAGTGCAGCCAGTGGCATAAATACTACATACCACCAGTCATGGGGGCCCATGGGATCGGGTACTGTATTGTACGGTAGTCTTCCCTCCTGCATTAAACTTTATCACCATCCACAAACTAGTAGTGGCGGGCAGGTAGGGTCGCCATCTCACCCTTTAAAACCGAACACCTATGGAATACACAGCTTGCATGGCTAATTAGAAATTCATTGAGATGCATGGCTGCACACAAATCAGTTGAGTCTGTAGCATGCATCTAAATGCTAATTAGCCATGCAAGCTGTGGATTCCATATGTGTTTGGTTTAAAAGGTGGCAACCCTACAGGCAGGTGTTAATGGTCGTAGGCAGGTGGTGCCCTCAGGAGACACTGTGCGGCCCAGCCCCCTTGGAGGATATTTTGGGGGGCTCACTTTCTAGTTATCCTACCGAATGCAGCATTCCTACTTGGCAGCATTTTGAGGTAAAAGACAAAATATGCACCAAAGGTTATGAGCTTGAGTCCAATGAGATTGCACGGCTGCTGGAGGAATGTGATGTCACTTGAAGGATGAACAATGAGATTTCTCATGTGTACGTCACACAGTATCACTGTAAATAGTAAGTGCTAGCAATGACATGGTTGGGTACAAAACAGGCCTCGGCTCTAGCCTCTCATAGGCAGTATGAAGTACACAGCAGGGGATTCACTCAAGAACAAGCCTACGTTGTAGAAGGAAACTTTACAAAGCAAGCCTCGGATGGGGCTCATCTCCAGTGTGTAAGAGTATGAGGGGCACCTGAGGAGTGTGTGCGAATATAAGGACAGACATAAGTAATATACAATATTAGTGAAGCAACTTTGCCCTGCTTATCACGTGCCGCCTCCTTGTACTTTGTTGGCGCCTTCATGCACTCGCGTCCCTCACCTCATCCTACTACCGTACATTTCTCCTTATTTAATCCCAGTCCCCTCTGGCCGTTTCACCTTGCCGGTCCCTCCCTGCTACTGAAAAGCATCCTGTGTGTAATACCCGACTCCCCCGCCCGTACCAAGACACCTCTAATACTATCCCTACTGAGTGCCTCAGCTCTCAAACCCCTCACTGAACAATGCATAAACCCACCGGTGAATTCAACTGGCCCTTTCCTAGTCTCCCGCTCCCCCTTCTCACAGGCCAATCACCCCCGCCCCAATATCTGCTCTCTACACATCATCATCATCATCAGGCGAGCCTCCTCACGCGTCCTCTGTCCCTGACTGTGTGTGGCTGGGAGCGGCAGTGACTCCTCCCCTGGGCGGGGCTACACGCTAGCAGACACTTGCCAGTCCGGGCTGGGTTGGGGAGGAGACGTACAGCCAGGCTGCTGAGAGAAGTCACGCTGCTGCTGCTGCTGCTGCTGTAAGATGTAACGGTGCTCGGGCTGCGCTCGAATGACACGCGGAAGGGCTGGGAGTGGGGCTATGACTTCTGCATCATGCACAGTCGCTGCGATTTTTATGGGTGGGGGGGTATACGGATACAACATGCACACTCTTTAAGATGTTTCAATGTTTCTAGCCAACGGTCCTCCAGCTGATTTGGAGCTACAACTCCCAGCACCCCGGGCTGGGAGTTGTGAGCCTCCTTCACACGGAGCAGCCTGAGTGGAGTTGCCTGGCTTGACTTGTATCGGCGTGAAACTCCGGTTTTGTGCAACTGTATCTCGCAGAATCCGACTCCACACTTGGCTGCAACTTCCTTGTCCTGCCCATTTTTTTGGAGTAGCAAAGTGGCCGCTAGAGTTTGACCAGCTTCTTCTTTTCTCTTCCTTTCCCCACTTGTGGCTGAGAGAGATGTGTGCCATGATGTCAGGAACATGGGCTCGTCTCTATATATGGCTACAGTCTCTGTCATTTCCTCTGCCTTTTTAGGGCCCACACCCACCTCGGTCTCTCTCTCCCCTTCTTTCCTTTCACGCTCCATCCATCCTGCACTCACTCATAGCTTTCACACAAGTCACTTTTTAGCTTTTATTTTTGCTCACTTTCATCATTTCCTCTTTCACTATCACCTTCCTCATTATTTTCATAGAAATTGCCTTTATGTGGCACCTCTGTGTGTGTGGCAATTACTTTGTACTCTTCCTCCTCCCACCCTACCCTTCCTCTCACTCTGGGTATCTCTGTAACAATGACTTCATCAAATCTTTATTTATACCTAGATATTTATTCCTGATAGCCATTGAATATTTCATACAATACAGGACTCTCTTTCCTTTCAGAAGCTATTATGCTGTCAAACTTGCATTGTGAAGCAGCTGTGCATGCTATTATGTAGTGTATAGAAAAAGGGAGAAAGTAATTCTCTTGTGCAATTACATTCTATTTATTTCGTTTTTGTTCTCCGGCGGGTGAGGGATGCAAGTGATGCAACTCCTGTGTGACTGAGATAAGCAGAGAAATATTGCACCAGCACACACAATGAAATTAGCAGTGCCAAATTAAAAGCAATCACTGCAGAGGGATTGCAAATGTGAATAAGCAATGAGAATCACACATTTTGGAAACACTCTTTTAACTGAATGTATGGCCTAGGATGGGGTTCCTGCAAACCTTTAACAATCTGTTAATAGATCTCTCCAACCGGGCAGCAAGTGTGACCCTCTAAAGGAGTTTTATGCCTCCCAATTACTTTTTTGTATGCCATCATAATTATGATTAAATCTGGGTCACCGGTTTCCATTCGGACATCCGGACCACGTGATGGTTGCTTGGACGTGTGATAGCATCTGTATAGCAATTGCCAGTCTTGAAATATGCAGAAAAAGATACATTTAAAAACATATAGGCACAGCATTAAAGGATTCGTTTCTCACCACAATTTAATTAGCAACTGCTTACCAAATAGCACTGCTGTGTTAAAACTGTGTAGCAAATACAGTAATGAAATCAAGAGAAGTTTCTAGGAAGAGACAAAGCACCACTGACTGCCACCTTTAATAGAAAGAAAACTATGCTATAAAAAACATACTATACTATACTAATTCTTTGAATTATACACTATTTTCAGACCGTGATACTGAATGTGCTGTTTATATGTTTTGCCATGGTGACATGCTAGTGTAATTCTGTCAGCAGGTTAGTGGCTTTATATGAACTCATTAGGTAATTCTTCTCTCCTTAGGTTTTGAAGATGGAAGTCCTGGATAAAGCAGTAAATGGCTATATTGATAACTTGCTTGGGCCTAAAGGTGAGCACCTGTGATTACTACTGTGTTTTTATGTGGCTCATTAGCAGTTTATTTATGTAGCTTGTTGGCATTAAAGCGGTCATTTCCCTTAATTTATTTAATAGTAACTTAATATGATGTCGATTTTGGCACTTCAAGGCATTTTTGGCAAAAATTGCACCTTTTAAATATATTTTTTTCCAAAGAGATCACTTACCCAGTCAATAGTATCATCCTTTTCTTACTAGATGGTCTCAGGAAGAGTCAAGGCACCATGATCTTATCCTGCTTCACATGTCCCAGTTCTTAACTAATATGCCTGGTACTCATTACATTGCAGGCAATATAATTAATAATCTGCAAACAAGCATGGAAATGACAGGGCATGCACAGTTACTAGAATGAAGAATGTTAGTCTTTAAGAATGGCTTGGATAATATCAAAGGCTATTGTGATACTAAACTCTATAGTTAGTATATATATATATATATATATATATATATATATATATATATATATATATATATATATATATATATATATATATATATATATATATATATAATATATTTTATGTGAAAGTATGGAGGGGTGTGTATGGATACTGGGTTTTCATTTGGAGGGGTTGAACTTGATGGACTTTGTCTTTTTTCAACCCGATTTAACTATGTAACTATAATGTAAGGTGGAAAATGTAGGGCAGCAGAAGGTCAGTGACCTTATTCTTACATGGGGCACAGAAACCCCTTTGGCTGGCTATGCACTCTATTTGAAAATTAATATTTTTTTAAAGGTGCAATTTTTGTTAAATGTTCTCTGTTTCTGTAATGTCTTGAGCTAAACAGGGAAATTAAAGCTACTCCATGTTTGGTCCTTGTGAGGTAATTATTTTTGTTACCAGGGCACAGGTAATCCCCCTGCATAATGGATTCCTGCTTATTTGAAATCTAATTCTCTACCTCATTTATCTTAAATTAAATCCATGGGCAAAAAAACTATGTTCAGCACACACCTTATTCATTAAAATCCTGTTGAAATGGGTGTATATTGCCCCTTTAAGCATTAAAAATAAGAATAAAGCTGTCCACTCCATACACATTAAGGGGGGTATCAAAGATCGAATGTTTACTTTTTTTTATACCTCAAATGAACTAGAATGACCTCATAAATCAAATGGTATATGATTCCAATGAAAACTTGAATGGAAAAAAACTTGATTCTGTGAGTTTGAGATGCAAAACCCGAATTGCTGAAATTATTCAAGATGCAAAACCCACCAAGAAAAACTTGAACATCATGCAGGCTGTTAACATCTTCAAATGGTTCAATGGACTCTGCCATTGACTCCTACATGATCTTGACAGGTTTTGGATGTCATATTTTCATATTCAAGCTATTTCCAGGGTCAAGTATAATAAAATAAGGTTTTTTTTTTTGTTTTTTCTTTAACATGAAAATGTTAATTTTGAACAAAAAAATCAACTGGAAAATTAAGATTTTCTTGGAAAACACAAATCGAACCTTAATAAATAACCCCCTAAAATGTCATGTTTGGCTACCTATGTGCAGGGCCAAGTTGGGCTGATTCAGTTGTTTGGCCCCTGGATCATAACAGACTGCATCAAATTGTTATCTTTGGCCTCATTTCAGCCTTAATTGCGGCTGCATAAAAAGGGATGCAGTTGTTGCACCTATTGACACCATTCATTAAAAGTACCTGTTTCTAAATGTGCTCCCCGCATTTGCGTATATTTGTACCCAGGGCAATTGGGTCAATCCGGATAAATCTTGCGCAAGTATACGTACTGATGCAGAAAATCCATGGAGCTATCACCAGTGCTTGGCCAGTCGTACACCATTCAGAAACAAGCGTGCATCAGCGGGGGTGCGCATGCACACACACACAATGCCAGTGTGCCAGCTGACAAGAATACCTGATGATCTTTGTGTCTGATGGGATTGCATGGCTGCCTTTTTTCACCCAGAATTAAATGAGATGCTCCCCCCTTTCAACTGCAATTACACTGGAATTGTGTGTGTGTGTGTGTGTGTGTGTGTGTGTGGGGGGGGGGGGGTTATTGCATTGTGGTTTTAAAAAACATTGTGAATTGTGTCCAATATTGCACTTGGCACACTTCACCGGCATTCATAAATGAGCCCTTTTATCTTTCATGCTTTTCTTGGTCACTTGAAGTTGATCTCTACTTGGAATTCTGCAATGCGTTTTGGATTTTCAAATTCCTATTAAATAATAAATTGGTTCTATACTTGGAAAATCTGTGTACTAGTATTTGCTTGGTGGGAGAAATATGGGGCCCTGGCACTATCTTAAAAGCTTTCATCTCATGATTATTGCATCTTGAACAAAAGAAGAGAAGAATACTGCTAAATCTGATATTTTAATATATGCTAATCCGTTTCAATGTTGGAAGTTGATTACTCTTGTTTTTATCTCAAAATGGAAAAAGCATTGGCACTTAAATCAAGCATTAAACTATATATATATATCATAAGGGAAAAGTTACTGAAAAACACACAAAGGAAAACTAATTGTAGCTAATCTATAATACATGAGCATTTGGTTCTCATTAAATGACTAACCAGTGCTACTTGGAGATTCATATCAAGGTGATCAAGCACCGCTGTTTTTGAGGAATTATTAAATATCTACCCACAACACTAATCTAGAGGCCCTTTTGGAACACTTGAGAACGTGGCTGACCTGTAGACCTTTCCATTTTGGGCCATACAATTTTTTTTTTTTTTTTAAACCTGTGTGCAGGTCATAGTGGTTGACATGGCACTGTAAGTGCCACAGGCACTTTTAATACAGTGACAACCACTGTAGACTGCAGCACTTAATATCCTCCTATTTCTGTCTTTAAGTTACCCAGCCATGTAGATTGTAAGCTTTACAGAGCAGGAATCTCCTTCTTCTTACATTTGATACTTAGCTCTTAATCTTTAGTTTGTAGCTTTACATGTATGGGATCCGTTTTTTTTTTCCGGAAACCCGTTATCCACAAAGCTCCCATAGACTCCAATTTAAGAAAATAATTGTAATTTTTAAAAATAATTATCTTTGTCTTTAATAATAAAACTAACATATAATTAATCGTTATTGGATACAAAATGATTCTATTGGATTTAACACATTTTTATATGATTTTTAGAAGACTTAAGGTATGGGGGGATCCAAATTATAAAAAGACCCCTTAACCCAGGTTTCAAACATTCTGGATAACAGGTCCCATACTGTACTTTGTATTTATTATTGCATCCTGTTTGTTATATTAATTTATTGTTCTGCTGTACAGCTCGACATGCATAATAAGTGTTATACAAATATACATCATGTGTGCCCCCCATGCACCAGGGAAATATCACTGTTAGTGGTCTATAGTAACTGATGCATTTGTCAGGATAACAGGAAGGCAGGCATATTTAATATTATCCTGAAGCATACACAGTGTCTAGTTATGCATATATTTGCAGCAGAATCAACCTTTATATCAGTGACAGCGATTCTCCCACAAGAACAGATGAACTTACAATAGTTTATACTGCAGTGCACAGACCATTGGGTGTGTCTGCCACAAAGTTAGTGCAACCAAAAGTGTCCTTTTGTGCAACAATGAATGCACTGTGACTGTGTAAGTCATTCACCTGAATGAGTTTAATACAAGCTGTTGACTGGGTTTTGTACTAGCATCTACTGGGGGATCCCTATAAGTGTTCCTTACAATATATCCAATACTTTGGGACATTTTAATGTTCATAAATAGCAGCATGCACGTAATTGGTAATGCTATATAAAATAGGCCTATTGAGTATAACCCATGTAGAATATGAATACTATACTAAGCCCCTTTTATTTGACCAATGCCAAAGGTCTAGTCACAACCTCTCTTATTTATATTCTAGTCTCGTATTCAGATCAGTGCATGGTTGCTAGGGTAATTTGGACCCTAGCAACCAGATTGCTGAAATTGCAAACTGCAGATCTGTTACATGAAAAGCAAAATAACTCAAATTACAAATAATTAAAAAAATGAAAAAAAAAATAATTTGCAAATAGTCTCAGAATATCACTCTCTACATCGTAACCGTTAACTCAAAGGTGAACAACCCCTTTAAAGCTAGATGCACATAGGCAGATTAAAAGAACCAATTTTCAACCACAATAATCTTGTTTTCATGTGCTTTTAAAGGGGTTATTCACCTTTAAATTAACATGGGTATTGGGTAGAGAGTCCAAATTGCCCTAGCAACCATTCACTGATTTGAATAAGAGACTTGAATATGAAAAGGAGAGGACCTGAATAGAAAGATGAGTAATAAAAAGTAGGAATAGCAATACATTTGTAGCCTTGCAGAGCATTTGTTTTGAGATGGGGTCAGTAGCCCTCATTTGAAAGCTGGAAAGAGTGTAAAAAAGAAAAAGTGAAGGCCAATTGAAAAGTTGCTTAGAATTAGCCATTCTATAAAATACTTAAAGTTAAGTTAAAGGTGAACAACCCCTTAAATGCTTATACAGATATGCACATAAGCAAAGGAGAAGTATCCTCTATTGTATTTTCAGAAATGAAAAATGTAAAATAAACTTCAGCATTATAAAATAAGATGTTTTCTAAATATAATAAATTAAAAATTCTGAACAATTTCTGAAATTATCAAGTTTATCTTCACTATTCCTCTCTCAGCATCTGTTTCTCTCTATTCTCTCTTCATACAGCAGTTGAGAGTCACTGACCGCTAGATCCAATATATCTTTATGGGGGGGGCTCCTTTTGCCTAGACGAAGAAGACCGTGACAATAAACTTGAATATTTAAGAAATGATGCAGAATATTTAATTGGTTATATTTAGAAAGTTTCTCATTTCAGTATGCTGAACTTATATTCCATTTTCATTTTCACGATAGTCCCCCTTAAAGAATAAAAAGAGCATCTGTTTAGTAATATGAGTATTCTATAAAAAGAGCTATTTATAAAAAATAAAGGGGTAGGCAATAATTAGTTTACATTACAAAGTCACATGTGTTGGGGGAACAAAAATACAGGAAGGGACAATGAGCTTCCACCCTTGCATAATAAATAATGCACAGTGGTTAGCATTGTATGCTTGCTGTTATTGGGTATTCAGTGTGATTCATTAAATTAACTTCTGGCATGCTTGGCCCTTGCATGTGATTTTCCACATAGACTGTATCTGTGGTAGTGCAGCTGATTTAGTGCACCCCAATATTTCAAACCTAGAAGTAACCATGGTTATCACTCGGTAAAATAGTATTACATTTAAATTTTAACAATTTATTTTCAGCACTGGATTGATTTGTTCCACAATGAAAAAAGGAATTGTGGGTATCATTTGACCAAGCATTGCATTTGTATCTGGGAGCAAGGATTTGGGTGGGTGATAGTGCTCAGCCCTACTGAGTACTGGTGAATTGCTCAAAGCAGTGAAACACATTCTGACTAAGCAACACTGGTGTTCGCTCTTTGATAAATGTCAGCATTTGTTCAAAATCCTTTCCATGCTGTTACTAAGGGAAATTTTGTGTGTAAAGAAAAGGGTGGAGTTCACAAATGTGTATTTTTCCAAAGGAAGCTAAACTCACACTCATGAGCTAAGAAAAAAACATGAAATCCCAAGCAGGAAACTTTGGTTACATTTTGTGTGAAATGTAATAATGTTTTTATTTTTAATATGCATCTATTTTTGAATATTTTGATTATGTAGATGGGGTAAGCTCCCTACAAGGAAAGTGGACAGATAAGGGATTGCTTACTTTTTATTAAGCTCATAAGGAGCCAGTCACAATGAACCTTCCTTGAATTTTTGGAGTTCCATCCTATAGGCATATATCCCAACAAGTGGCTGCCCAGAAATGGACAGTGGCTCTAGTAGATGTTGTACGGTGCTGTCTAACCCCAGCAAGTCTACATATATACTTAATACATTGTAAGCTCTTTGGGACAGGGACCTCATCACAGATGTGTATTGAAACACCTAAGCACTTAAGGAAAGATATAAATCTATTTTTATTGAATCACTTCTACTAGTAATACCATTGTTTGTGTATACGCCTTTGTAAAACACAGCGTACATTTCCAGTGTTATAGAATTCAATGTATACAAATACATTGTATATATTGTTTGGTCAAATCGTATCCCTAATGTATGATCATCAGTGTTTGTGCAACCACCTCCCCAGCAGGGGCAAAAAATATATTTATTGGATATTGCTACTTTTTATTACTCGTCTTTCTATTCAGGACCTCTCCTATATATTCTATATTCCAGTCTCGTATTCAAATCAAATTATTGGTTTAGTAAATTTAGCCAAACTGTTTCAGGCTGATTGTCTAGAAATCAAATGAGTTTGTGTGTGGAGCCAAACTGAACTACATGGAAGTGGATGAATCTCAGTAGTAATAAGCATTAATGTTAAACCAATTGAGCACTGCCCCTCCTGTCAAATAATGATCACTGTAAGAGGGGCTTTGGATCATTGTCTCATAAGGAGTGTTAAAGGAATTGTTCAGTGTAAAAATAAAAACTGTGAAAATAGGCTGTGCAAAATAAATGTTTCTAATATAGTTAGGTAAAAATGTAATGTATAAAGGCTGGAGTGATTTGATGTATAACACGTCAGTCAGAACACTACTTCCTGCTTTTCAGCTCTCTTGGTTTATACTGACTGGTTACCCTGGCTACCAGGCAGTAACCAATCAGAGACTTGAGGGGGGGACACATGGGTCATATCTGTTGCTTTTGTATCTGAGCTGAATGCTGAGGATCAATTGCAAACTCACTGATCAGAAATGTACCATGTGGCCCCCCTTCAAGTCGCTGACTAACTCAGAGTTATAGAGCTGAAAAGCAGGAAGTTGGATTCTGGCTGTTTTATTAGACATCTGTTCACTCCAGCCTTTATATATTACATTATTGCCTAATTAAGTATATAAGAAACATTTTTTATTTTGCACAGCCTAGCTATTTACCCAGTTTTATTTTCACGCTGAACTATTCCTTTAAAGGGGTTGTTCACCTTTGAAACACTTTTTCATTTGAGTAGTTTTCATATTGTTCTCCAGAAATAAAGACTTTCTCAATTGCTTTCCATTTTTAATTTTTTATTGTTTTTCCAAAATCTAAGTTTGAAATTTAATGTCCCTCTCTCTGATGTTTCAGTCCGGCAGCTCAGTAATTCTGTTGCAGATTATGCACGGTTTCAATTTTGCAATATTTAGTTGATACATTTGTCAGCAGCATCTCTGGAGTATTAACAACTATTTTATCAATTCTAACAGCTGCACTTAAAGTGGACCTGTCGTCCAGACACAAAAAGCTGTATAATAAAAGTCCTTTTCAAATTAAACACATTTAATTTCTATTTTTTATTAAAGCATTTATAGCTGTTGTAAGCTCATTTAAAAATCTCAGCTGTCAATCAAATATTGTCTGACAATTGAGGATGGGCGAATTTGACCCGTTTCGCCAAAAATTCACAGCCGGCAAAATGTCGCTGACGCCCATTAAAGTCTATGTGCGTCAAAAAAATGTTGTCGCATGGTGAAATTGTTTTGTCTTTATTTTGACGCACAACACCATACAAGTCTATGGGCGTCATTTTTTCGGCAAAAAAATTCACCCATCCCTACTGACAATTACTTTCACTTTCCATTCAGCATTAAGAAAAAATGAATGCATGCATATTTTTAGGTTAAGGGCACACCTGGCGATTCGGGAAGATTTAGTCGCCTGTCGACTAATCGCCTCTTCTTTGGGGTGACTAATCTCCCCCAATGGTTTCTCGCCCAAAGTTTCCTCGTGAGGCAACTTGGGTCAACTTCGGAAAACGAAGCGCTGCATGTGCCATGCCGCAGACTACTTTTCATTATAGCCGGCGCAAGACAGGGGGAAGCCGTTGGGGGAGATTAGTCGACCCAAAGAAGAGTCGATTAGTCGCCAGGCGACTAAATCTCCCCGAATCACCAGGTGTGCCCTACCAGAACCCCTTAACTTTATATCCCTTTTAATATAAATGCTATCTTAGTTTCACCACCTGTGTATCCCTTAATTGTTTAATCCTACTTATGTTTGTTTATTTTCTCTCTGCGTCACTCTTCAGATCCCAGAGTAAGGGGATGGCTTCTCCTGGATAATTACGTTCCTACCATTTTCTTCACTGCCCTGTATTTATTTATTGTATGGCAAGGACCCAAGTATATGCAGAATAGACAACCAGTGTCATGCAGGGGCATTCTAGTGGTGTATAACTTGGTGCTCACCCTTCTCTCCCTCTACATGTTTTATGAGGTAAGTAGTGTTAAATTACTTTTTAATACCTTAATTGATGTGTATATTTTACAGTGAAAATGAGAGACTGAGGTGGTGCTTATAGAGGCAGTCTATAGGTAACCATTAACGTTATAATGTTTTTTTTAAGTTGCTGTAATTGGTCTTATATTGTATTTCTAGTCACAATGGATTCCATTCCAAAGTACGTAGGAACCTTTATTATGAATACTTTATATTTACAATAACAAAATGGTGTTTTCGTTTAGAGGTAATGCATTATATCCAGGAATTATTCCCATATATCCCATATTTTTGCTGGCATCTTATGCTTCATTGACTACTATTTAGGAGAAGCAGAAGGTACTCGGCTAATTATCCAGTTCTATGTTCATGTTTTTTGTGTGAGATATATCTCTCTCTCTCTCTCTCTCTCTCTCTCTCTCTCTCTCTCTGGGGCAGATGTATTAAGGGTCGAATATCGAGGGTTAATTAACCCTCGATATTCGACTAGGAACTAAAATCGTTAGACTTCGAATATCGAAGTCGAACGATTTAGCGCAAATCCTACGATCGAAGGATTATTCGTTCGATCGAACGATTAAATCCTTCGAATCGAACGATTCGAAGGATTTTAATACAACGATCGAAGGAAAATCCTTCAATCAAAAAATCTCAGGCAAGCCTATGGGGACTGCCGAAGTAGGGGGTCGAAGTTTTTCTTAAAGAGACAGTACTTCGACTATCGAATGGTCGAATAGTCGAACGATTTTTAGTTCGAATCGTTCGATTCGAAGTAGTAGTCGAAGGTCGAAGTAGCCCATTCGATGGTCGAAGTAGCCCAAAAAACACTTTGAAATTCGAAGTTTTTTTAATTAGAATCATTCACTCGAGCTTTGTAAATGTGCCCCTATATCTCTATATATCTATATATCTATATATCTATATATCTATATATCTATATCATATAGATATATAGATATATATCTATATCTCTCTCTCTCTCTCTCTCTCTCTCTCTCTCTCTCTCTCTCTCTCTCTCTCTCTCTCTCTCTCTCTCTCTCTCTCTCTCTCTCTCTCTCTCTCTCTCTATATATCTATATCTATATCTATATCTATATATCTATATATCTCTCAATATTCTTAATTGCTGTCCAATGTTTTCTAACTAGTGTTGCAGTTATTATTACAACATCTTTTAAAAATAAATAATTTCTGTTAAGAATTCAGTTAAACTTCTAATTTTCACATACTACCATTTGAAGAGTTAACAAATTTGGCCCCAAATTTCACTGGTATTCACACAATCCAGCTTGAAAAGGCATCTGAATTCTTCCCTTGGACACACACTGTTCTTTGTTTGTAAATCATGTGAAACACAACACTTAATCAGCTTTGCAGTACATAGTGTATTCCTACTGGCAGCCTAACAGTGATATCACAAATATGTAAGCAGGAATTTGAAAAGGATAGTATAATAGTACAGACAGTTGTGCTCAGACTTTGTTTTATTGAGTATGGGTTAATATATTAACAGTGGCGTAACTACAATAGCAGACCACGTGGTCCGGGCCCCCTTTCCCCAGGCCGTCCTGCTACCTCTGGGTCTGCTGTTCTTCCCTACCCAGGCCCTCTTCTATATTAAACTTTGCCGCCCGCCACAAAATAGTGGCAAGGCGTGAGCAGGCCATTTGGTGGGGGGGAGGTGCCCCAAGGAGGCACTATACACGTTGGGCCCCTCAGAAGATTTTTTGCAGGGCTGGGGGCCTAATAGTTTCTAGTTACGACAAATGGCCTTCTCACGCCTTGCCACTATTTTGTGGTCAGCGGCAAAGTTTAATATAGAAGAGTGATTGGGTAGGGAGGACTATAAGAATGTCATTTATAGAGCTGACATTTGGCAATGCTTTACAGATATTATTCATAATTTGCATCAGTCCCTGCCCTTATGTCTTTTGAAGTATATGATGGTTTCCCTTATCCGGAAACCCATTATCCAGAAAGCTACAAATTAATGAAAGGTCCTATTCCATAGTCCTTTTTTTTTTTTTTTTTTTTTTTTTTTTTTTAAAGCAATTTTTAATTGTCTTTTTTAAAAATTATTTTGCTAACATAAAAAAAATTCTTGTACTTGATCCTAACTAAGCTGTATGAATCCATATTGGTGGCCAAAAAAACCTTTTGGGTTTATTTAATGTTTAAATAATGTTTAGCAGGCTTAAATTAAGTATGTTAATCCATTATCTGGACAACCTGGGACCCTAGCATTCCGAATACTAGTTCCTAGATATATTCCTTAGATAGATAGATAGATATAGATAGATATAGATAGCATGGAGTCCATGGACCAGACCAGTCCATGGATCATCTTCAAGAACTGTTTAAAATACCCCTTTTTTCTCATTTGCTAAAAAGCCATCCAATCCCTTCTTGAAGCTATCTAATGTATCAGCCAGTACAGGGAGAGAATTCCACATCTTCACAAATCTCACTGTAAAAAACCCTATCTGAATATTGAGATGGAACCTCCTTTCTTCTAGTGAAAAAATGGACACCCGAGAAGGATCAACTGGTAAAGAAAGTATTACAGGGGATTATTATATGATTCCCTTATATATTTATATACAGTTATCATATCTCCCCTCATATCTCCGCTTTAGCACCTCTCCTTTATCATAAACAAATCCAACTTGCCAATTTTTTTTTCATAACGGAGACTTTCCATAACTTTTACCAGCTTAGTTGCCATTCTTTGGACTCTCCCTACTTCAGTTATATCTGGTTTGAGTGCTGGAGAACAAAACTGCATGGCCTCTTCTAGAAGGGGCCTTACTAGTGCTCTGCACAATGGAAGAATAAACCCCTCCTCCTGTGAATCAATGCCCCTTTTAATACAGCGCAATACCTTATTTGCCCTTGATACTGGTGAGTGGCATTGCTTGCTACAGCCAAGTTTATTATCTACAAGGACTCCCAAGGTCCTTTACCATTATGGATTTGCTTAGTGCAGTCCTATTAAGGGTATAAGTGGCTTGCATATTTTTACTTAGGTGCATGACTTTACATTTATCAACATTGAATCACATCTGCCACTTAGCCTTCCAGATTGCCAGTTTGTCAAAATCCTGCTAAAAGGATGCCGCATCCTAGATGGATTGATTGAGCTGAATAGCTTTGTGTTACCTGCAAACACTAATACATTGTCTACAATACCCTCCCCTAAGTCAATAATAAACCATTTAAATAAAGGTATTGGGAGATATTGTGTACCTCTATTACTTAAATGAATTTTGCACAAGTGCAAAAACAGCTCCAGTCACTTTATTATTGATGAATTTAAAAATACCTGATTATATATAAATACTTATGAATTGGATCTCCCCTTTTTAAGCATAGCTGGATAACCGTTGATTGGTACATTGTATAGTTCAGCTACATAACCCAAATAGGAACGTGGTTAGTGTTATTTATATTGGATTTTAACTGTCTTTGTTTGTAATTGAGTGGAGGGGTTCTTTGTTGTTGAGTATGATCTGGCCTTACCATTGTGTATTTTTGAGTCTTATTTTATTTAAATGTAAAGTAACCACACAAAGAGGGTTCACTAATTTATGATCTAGTCACCCCTGGTCTGGCCAATCCTATAAGAGGTGTTCACAAATAAAGCTGATTAATACAAAGGAACTGTGGTTCCAGAGAAGAAAAGTTGGAGACTTTGACACAGAATATGCAATAATCCCAGCAGCATAGCATCTCCTGCTTAGTACAGAGTCCCATGCAGTTAATTAATTGAGAATATGAGAGCCGGTCTCTTATTTTAAGTAGTTTAATTTGCTTATTAAAAGCTTTAACATAACCTGACATAGCTTGTCCTGCACTATTTAGGATCATATGATGATTTGGGGTTTTTCTAACAAGGAAACATCTTTCAGGGTCATTCCTCTCTAAATGTGAAATTATCTTGAAAATAGTAGAATGTCTGCTTGCTTTTCCAAGCAATAATGTTTGAAGTAACTAATTTATTATAGTATGCACAACATGGAAAACCTTAGCATGACTGCAACTCCTTAAAATGTGTAAAAGGGCCTTTCTGCCTTTGCTTTATTTTATCTGTTCATGAAGTGGAGCAGAATCAGAGCAGGCTCTATCCAATAAGTGGGCCTGCCAGGGAAATATAGTAGGCAGTTTTACAATGTACCATAGTTTAAATCCTTATAAATGCCAACTTTAGTAGACACCACCTCATTTTTGGTGTGTTGTTGGGGATTATTGGTACTTAGCAAGCTATACGTTTGTTAGCCAAACAGCATATGTACCAGTTTCTCTCTGTTTGCTGTACTTGTAAAGGCGGGCACAGGATTAAAGGAAAACTATACCCCCCAAACAATTTAGGTCTCTATTAAAAGATACTGAGTAAAACAGCTCATGTGTAAAACCCTGCTTCATGTAAATGAACCATTATCATAATAATATACTTTTTTAGTAGTATGTGCCATTGGGTAATCATAAATAGAAAATTGCCATTTTAAAAAATAAGAGCCGCCCCCTGAGATCGTAAGATTCACTGTGCACACATACAAACCACATGTAAGGTCACATGAGCCAATTAACAGACAGAGTTCTGCCTTTTGCTTCCTCACTTCTTCCTGTTACAGTTAGTATTGTAGTATTTCTGGTCAGGTGATCTCTGAGACAGCATAGATAGAGTCACGAAATGGTGGTTCAAGGCAAGAGGTGTAAAAGGGCAATATTTATGTAAATATATATTCCAGTTTGGTAAGATTCTTTAATATGTCATTCAATTTGATATAAACTATCTGTTGCTTAAGTATTCATTTTGGGGTATCGTTTTCCTTTAAGAAAAAAGGGAGTTTGGCTATAGCTAGAGCAGTGATCCCCAACCAGTAGCTCGTGAGCAACATGTTGCTCTCCAACCCCTTGGATGTTGCTCCCAGTGGCCTCAAAGTAGGTGCTTATTTTTTAATTCCAGAGACTTAGAGACAAGTTTTGGTTGTATAAACACCAGGTGTACTGCCAAACAGAGCCTCAATGTAGGTTTACAATCTAGGGGCTACCAAATGGCCAATTACAGCACTTACTTGGCACCCCAGGAACATTTTTCATGCTAGTGTTGCTCCTCAACTCCTTTTACTTCTGAATGTTGCTCATGGGTTCAAAAGGTTGGGGATCCCTGAGCTAGAGTATGATCTTAGACTAAAGTACACTTGTTTAGCATTAATAAATATAAATGTGGTCAGCCAGTGCAGTGTGCCAGCCAGCGAATGAGGCCACTGAGCAGCCAAGCCGAACTCCGAAGTTAAACCTATCTGTTATTAGCAAACTTTGGCTGAGTGAATTTCCAGCAGACTTTGACATGGGAAATTAGTGGGATGAGCAGGACATGTGCACACAACGTGGGAGTTAACTGCTAAAAAAGCAGACAAAAACCTAATCTTACAAACCCATACAGTGACTCATATGGACTGGGACACACAAACTGGAAAACTCAAAGTCAAATTATTAAATGTGTTCACTGGCCTAGACAAATACTAGGAACACTTCCAAAACACACAGCAGTAGAGAATTCCGATACATTTATGTTTTGTAGGTCACTCTATGTCCCTGCTAGAATAGGACACATTCATTGGTCTGTGCTGCTATAAAAACAGAATCGGCTGCTTCTGTGTTCCCTCACTTGCCCTTCATAGACCTACATTCCACAGAAAACACTTGTCACTTGTACAAAAAGGGTAATCAAAGTTTATTTACAAGAGATCAGTACATTTAAGGGGAACTCCGGCTTCCAAACCAAAATTTGATAAAGGGAAACCCCTAATGTACCCATGACAGTTACCTGTTTCTTCAAAAAGTATGAATAAATGCCATTTTCTAAGCTGAAATCCAGCTGTTTAACAGTTATTTTCTTTCTGCATCATTTGAAATCCTGGCAGGGAAGGAGGGACTAAAACACTGATGTTACAAATTGTAACAACTTCTCTACAGCTTACAGACAGCATGCAGGAACTACATAACCCACAATGCATTGCACTGTGATGTTCCTTTCCTTATTGAAATCACCTGTGCAGGGAATTGTGGAGTTTGGAGGATGCAGACTGAGTACAGATGGCTGTTGATACAAAGTAACAGTAGCCTTGGCGTAACTACAGAGGAAGCAGACCCTGCGGCTGTTCAGTGGCATCTAATTACGCCACTGAACAGTAGTCGGCCAGCTCAGCAAAGTAGTCTTGAGAGATCAGCAGGAGAGCAGGGGACTAAGCTTAGGGAACTGTCAGAAATCATTAAAAATCATGAAAAGTCTGCATAGTTTTTAAATGATGTATATTGCAAAGTTGCTTTTCAAAAAGCTTATGTTTTTGTGGAGTTCCCCTTTAAGCATGTTTGCAGTGACACTGCAGTCTGGAAGGTCCTTAATAAATGTATGGAATGGATACTGGATACATCAGTCAGCTAGTAGTGCAATATGACCATGCAAGTGCAATGCCAATTGTCAAAGCCCTCAGGACCAGAAAATGAGGACAAAGAAGTAAACAGAGCAGAGAGAGTTTGAAACTAAGACGTCAGAACAGTTGTAATCTGAAACAGAGGTGCAGGTCTAGGCAAGCAGAAATAAAGAATGATCAGAAACTGGCCATGAGTCAATAACTGCAATATCAGACAATTACAATGCACCCAGGAACTTGGCAAAGTGAGATCTAATATCAAGTATCAATCCCTGGCCTGGAAGGGCTTTTTATTTTGAATGTGGTGTAAAGTGTCTGAGCTATGGGTGCCCTCCTATTGGCTCACATGCAGGCACTCTAAAGTCACTGGCAGAGATTGGTGCTACCTTACAGAAACACATCCTAACATTTTTATGTAATCTAATGACCCTATAAACACACGGAAACTTGGTTTTATGGCTAATCAGCTTTAGTATTATCACAGAAAAATTACAGCGAAAGGCAATCTAATGTCTATTAATTTAATTTTAGGGGCAAGAATAAAGGCTCTTACCCAGCAAAGCCAAAAAGATGCAATGCATAGTCAATAACTCTGCACACTACATCATTAACTGATTTTGTAAAATTGTATCTTTTAAGCAATATAATATACTGTACAAAACTTATTTCTGAATGCTTTATGGACAAGCATTCAGAAATAAGTTTATACTAAATTGCTTCAAAGATACAATTTTATAAAATCAGTTAATGATGTAGTGTGCAGAGTGATTTATTATGCATTGTATCTTTTTGGCTCTGCTGGGTAATGGCCTTTATTCTTGCCCCTAAAATTAAATTAATAGACTTTAGATTGCCTTTCACTAATTGTAATTTTTCTGAAGCATTTATCTTTGAAGCAATATACTATACTGTATAAACTTATTTCTGAATGCTTTGTGTCCATAAAGCATTCAGAAATAAGTTTATACAGTATATTATATTGCTTTAAAGATACAATTTTACAAAATCAGTTAGATGTACAATATAATATATACTACACAAAATGGCACAACCGTGCTTATGATGTGCAGAGTGATTTACTATAGAGCTTTAGTATGATTACACCAAACTTTAATGAGTCAAACTTAACAAAGCCAGGGGTATACAAAAATGGACAATCGTTGTGTATACACAGATTTAGCTTTGGATGCCTATTATGTTTAGCAGCATATATGTGAATAAAGGCAGAATACATTTCCAGAGCAGGTTGTTGCCTAGTGCTGCAATTATACATGTAGTGGAGTAGACACAAATGACATGCATTGTGGGATTACTGTGATTCACACTGTGACAGGTTAGTAATTATGGCATTACAGGACTGTAATTAAATGTTCAGTGGCACCTGGTTGTGATCTGCTAAACACACCTTTGCTGCAGCTCGGAGTGGGCAAAAGGGCAGGCTGGGAATCTCTTGATATATAAACATCTGTCATTTTTAGCATTTCTATTGCAAGTTTACTAGTTACATTTTATTTTAAGGTGCACATGTTTATGGCTTGTTTAGATTTGTATATTTCAAATTCCATAGAGATTTCATTCTACTGTATTTGTGTACACATGCATTTGACTTCAGTTTTGTTTCTGCTACAGCTGTGCGTTGTATACAGTGGATTTCCACTGACATTAATTCCCTATATGTTCCATTTACAGCCATGGCTATGCAAAAATGATAGTAAGGGAACCAGGTCTTCTATTAAAATTAGGCCCCTAGCAGGAACATTATTAAGGAATTTTGAATAGAATGGTAGAGTGTCCCAACTGAACCCTAATGTTATTCTGTGCACCCCTCCCTATTAATAACAGACTTGTTTTTTTGTTTTTTGATGTACCATTTGTGTATGTCCTTCTGTCCTCAAGGAGATGATTATGCCTGTGGGATTCTATATAGCATATGTAACAACTGGAAGGGCAGCTGCAGTGTGCCTGGTCAGCAGTTCTAAACTGCTGCACCTGGTATCAATAAATAGCTGTAAGTGCCCATGTGAGCTGCCTACTGCGGGAGGAGAAGAACATTTAGGAAAAAGAAATGTCAGTAATTTATTTAGAGACCCCATGCAGCATTCACTTTCAGTTCAGATGGTGCTAATCAGGTATCTTTCAGAACAATTCCACTTCTTTTATAGCATATTCTATTATTCCAAGCTGTATGATGAGGTTTATACTTGAATACTGTAGTGCACACCTCCAGGATTGTTTTTTAGAATTAACCCATCTTTGGAACACTTTTCTGAAAACTGTGCACCTTTTTACCAGTTTTCAGATTTCCCCAAACTTTATAGAGCATCAATGCCCTGTTACATAGTAAGTTTGGGTTGGCTTTCCATTAAGTTCACCCCTTCTATGTGATCTTCAGCATCACACACATATTAAAAAAAACAAAAAAAAAAAAACCCAATAGGATTGTTTTGCTACCAGTTTGGATGCATTCATTACAGAGAAAAGGAAAACCAAACTGATATTAAACCATTGAATGCATAAGCCAGACCGCAATAAAGAATACAGTATATGAAATGTGCATCAATTATTAAAAGAAATACCTGCACATGCTGTCAATAAAATGATATTTTTGTTTCTTCAGCTTGTGACAGGCGTATGGGAAGGAGGTTACAACTTTTTCTGCCAAGATACCCACAGCGGAGGTGATGCTGACACGAAGGTAACCCTTCTGGAGTTCTAGTATTTTTCTGTGTTTCTCTGTTTAAGTTCATGTAGGGGCCACATCACTTAGGTATAGTTTTGGAAAAAAAACCTCGCCTACTAACTTTTTTGCCAGTGTAGAGACTGGGACATGGTGGGGCAGATTTGCTTTTGCAGAGAGCACAGTTGCACTCTCTGCAGAACCACCAGCCTTTAAATCTCTTTAGACTTCAGATGTGCAAATATATTTGTCCATTTTCATGTATGACTTACCTGTATACAAGGTAGGAGTTATTGTATAATTGCATGCAAGTATGTCATTTTCATAGCGTTTTCTCATAGTGGAGTAGTCCTGAAATTACAATGTTGTGCATATAATTGTATCTGATTAAAATTTCATCAAGTATTGAGCTTTGGGTAAGATAAAAAAAAAAAAGCTTTTTGTATAAAATGTTGCCTTTAAATAGGTGAACAGTTTTAATGATATAAATTATCAGTTTCTTCCTGTGCATTCTCACCAAAAACACATACAAACAGCCAAAACCAATAGTTAGAGTGAATCATCCATGGAATGACTGAAATGTTCATGTTATCACCTGCATTTTTATTCAGGGCTGGAATTTTTCCTTTAACACTATTCTATGCCTAGTGAGAAAGTGAATCCGTAATAACACAATGATCTAAGACAAATTGACCAATTAGCTTTGACCTATTATTCAGCGCTTTACAGAGAATATGTAATCACTCACACCAGTCTATGTCCTAGTAGAGTACAGTCTACTTTCCTTGCTTCTGACCTATAAACATAATTTAGGGTACTTTTAAATACATGGTAACTTGCTATGACTGTATGTTTATAGATCTAGTGGTAACCAATGGTCATGGAGTGAACATACAAACTCCATGCAGATAGTGTCCCCCAATAATGTTAAATAATAATTGTAGGAATTCTACTCCCTTTCCACAGTTAATCAGTTTACTACAAAATGAATGAAATGATTGGCCACTAAAAAAGTGCAATACTAGATTTCAGCCATGTGTCCAGTATGCTACTTGCCAATTGCTCCGTGACTTTTATTATATTCCCCTTAGTGTGTTTTAGATTCTGTTCCAGGGTACAAGAATTAATACAATCCTATGCATTAAGAGTCATTTGTTTGCTATTGCGTCCAGGAATAGGAACGTTGTCTCTTCAGCTCTGTAAAATAATCAATGGAGATGCCATTCACATTCATTAATTTTGCAGATAATTCGGGTCCTGTGGTGGTACTACTTTTCTAAACTCATCGAATTTATGGACACTTTCTTCTTCATTCTGCGGAAGAACAACCACCAGATGACAGTCCTGCATGTCTACCACCATGCATCCATGCCCAACATTTGGTGGTTTGTCATGAACTGGGTTCCCTGCGGGCACTGTAAGTAAATAAAGGAAAGTTGAGAAGCCACTGTTCAGATGCCAATGCCTTTGTTCTAAGTGGGAGACTGACCATGAACTGAAGGGAAAGCCCTTGCTTCAACGAACAACACTGCAAATGTTCACTACTTATAACAAGAGTATCCCGTAGCTGAAAATTCATAAAAATCCATTTTTTTATTCAAGATAACATATTAAAAAAACGATTTTACATACTGACCCTATGAAAAAGTCCACCTTACACGTTTTGTACCCTCCATTACATTGTCATAGGTGATTACTTTTACATATATATTTGAACACAAAAAATTATGGCAATGTGGAAATGCTAAGAGCCAGTACTAAGGGGCATATATGTCAAACATTTGTTTCATGGTTAAAAATTTTTTGACTAATTGTCCTTGCAACTATCACAATTAAAATCAGTTAAAAAATTTTAAAAAAAAGTGAAAATAAGATTTGAGAATTGTGATTTTTTTTTTTTTTCTCGATTTTTTTTTTTTTTTTTTTTTTAAAAAAAAATGTATCCACATGGCCAAATTCAGAAGATATTAAAAAATTGTTTTGCCAAATACAATTGTATGGATACCATAAATATGTCATTTAGGTATTGCAATATATTATGAATAATCTCAAAAGTAATGTTATATGAATATTTTTTTTTATAAATGCCACACTCTTAAGCTCTGAATTACAAAATATCTCTTTTCTAAATAACCAGAGCAGAAGCTGCATTTATATATTGGAAGTAAGTGGGTTTTACATTATGCAGCTGCGAATATTGCAGTGTCCGTCTGTGCTTCACTGGCACCTGTAAGGCTCCGCAGTTTAACTCAAATAGGTCTTACATATACCCCCTCATACAATCTGTTAAAAAGAATGAATATATTTTCTGTGCTTTCCATTTATGTGCTATAACTATTAATTTTTTTTTTTGCTCTCCCAGCCTACTTTGGTGCTACTCTCAACAGCTTTATTCATGTGCTGATGTACTCCTACTATGGACTCTCGGCTATTCCCGCCATTCGCCCATATCTGTGGTGGAAGAAATACATCACACAGTGCCAGCTGGTAAGGCTCCCATTCATCCTTTCCTTGGCACACTGTAAAGCTGCCATTTTAGCATTATATACAATTGTCCAGTAAACAGTATGTCTCCATAAATATGAGAGATAATCTGGAAAGCAGTATTTGTTTTTATTTCAAGGATACCATATAAATAGAGTATGGTTTCTGTATTCTTCAGTGCATTAGTGCTTCTTGTTTTGGGTATGGAGGTGTCTCTACATTTTACAGGGGGGTTATTTACATTTTACAGGGGTTAAGTCCGAATTTATCTCTATTTTCTGCTACAAACTCCGAACTCCAAACGCTTGTTTAGTATTTGCTTTGCGGGGGAAAAAAATCAGATTTTTACGTTTTTTTTGGATTTTTCATCCGATTTCACGAATTTCACGTTTTTTTTTTTTTTTTTGGAATTTTCACCCGAAACTCCGGGGTATTGCGCGAAACCCAGCACACATCAAAAAAAATCAATGGTACTTTTCCCATTGACTTATATGCAACCTCGACAGGTCTGAGATGCCGGATTTTCAGATTCAGACTTTTCCATCCTCTGGGTTAACAAATTCTGAAAAATTTGTGATTTTTTTTTTTTTTTTTTTTTGGCCGATTTTCTTGATTTTTTTTCATTCGGAGTTTAGTAAATAACCCCCACAGTGTCTCAAAATGACAATACATACTACGCCATTTACCTTAGTGTAGGGAACACTTGTATCCTGGAATATAACAGGCAGTTTCACCCTTGTTTTATTCATTTTTTATAGGTAGTGCTATTTAATTATATATTGACATTCAACAAATTGCAGATTGAATGATAAATGTTGAAACTTTAGGGGCTGATTTATTAATGCCCGAGAAATCTGTTACTGAAAGTACATGTGAGTTTCTGAACCTAAAACCTGACAAAAGTTTGTATTTTATTTTTTTCAGGAATTATATGTGGTTTCAGTAACCAGTTAAATGAGGCGGGGTGGGAGCATTAATAAATCATCCTCTTAGTGTTCCTATTCAATTGTCCATAATGGTTACGCATTCTGCAATTATTCTCAAATATTGCCAAAAAAAATTACATATTCTTGAATAATTTGGCATGGTATGTGGAATGTGCTCAAGGTGTACATTTAGTAACACTTGCATTAAACAATGTTGGTCCAAAGAAGAGGGGAAAGGAATCCTGGTTAATATATAACCTAAGGCTTGCAATAAAAAAGTAAAGCATAATTAAACTAGCTGTAATTCCACTTTTTTGACAGAGATCCTATGCTTATTGCACAAGGCTGTCACAGCATTGGCAGAATAAATTGGTAGTGACGTAATGTGGAGGATTGAGACAAACTGCTTGCTGTAGTTTTGACAGGGTGCAATACCAACTCACTGGGGCTCATTTAGAAACTGCTCAGGGCAGAATGACTCGTACAGTGAACATATTTGCCCTGCGCTTGTTTATAGTTATAAAGATGCACAATTGATATATCTAATGTGCAAGCATAATTAAGAATTTTTACTACTATGGTTGTCCTTATTAGCTTTTTTTTTTTAATATCGCAAATAATGAACCGTTATGCGCAGGCTCTGTGTTCGTTACACTTCCTGGTGGAGGAAAAAAATATTCTCTAAACAGATTTCATAAACTGCAAATTTATATTCACAAAATGACCACAGACCCTGTCTTTGTGCACATTGTATACACACAATGGCCAGGCTCATGCAAACACCCACCTCATTTGAGAATATTTGTGAGCAATGCAAATTTCACTCTCCCACTTTCTATACATTCCTATGGGATTTTTAGAAGTGTATTTATCAAGTGGTGCACTCTGTCTTTCACCCATTGATAAATACGATTCTAAAAATCCTATAGGCATCAATAGAATGTGGGAGAGTTTTTTGCAGTGAGTTCTAATATCACATTTTTATAAACCTGCCCCTAAATGTGAATAAATATGAGCTGTGCAAACTTTCTAAATGAATAAAATAAAGAGGAATTCCTGACAATACCCCATTTTTTCTCTTTACTGTTTCACAAAAGTTATAGGTTAAATCCTATAAGCCTTAAGTAAATTAGAAATCCACATATACCAGTGATTATATATTTAGTTAACTCAGTCCGTTTGTTGGAAACTACAAATGAAGAATCGTTTTATATAATTATGCTTTTGCAGTAGAATTGCTGTGTGAAGAGAAGGAAAATAATTATTATAAGGCAGAGACCCCCACATACAGAGGGTATGAAAAAGAGCTCACTATGCCTCTTTCCGCTACTTACCCTCCTACACAGTGATTCTGTAAATTTAGCAGGGTTTAGAAGGACATTGAAAACAAACCATATTCCATCTGAACTGTTAATAAATATTAAAAGTAACACAATACCTTTATTTTTTTAATCTAAAATAATTTTATTTATTGATTTTAACAGCTGGGCAAATCCTCCTAGCATAAATATAAATGCAAACAATTCATTTGTATGTGTTTACTGAATGATGCCTGTGCACTTCCTATGCAAATTTCCATGTGTTTTTTTCTCCTGCAGACTCAGTTTGTCCTTACTATGACTCAGACTACCTGCGCAATGATTTGGCCCTGTAAATTCCCCATGGGCTGGCTGTACTTCCAGAATTCTTACATGATCTCCCTCATCATCCTGTTCACCAACTTCTACATAAAGGTAAATTATATTTGTAGTGGTTCATTGTTTTATGCAGAAACAAGCAGGGAAAACGCAGACTAACATTCCTGCCATCAAATTGCATTCATGACTAAAAGGCCCAGCATCACAAGTCGTGTGACTCATTTCAATGGTTTCATGTGCCAAAGTGATAAGACAACATTATATTGCTTTCTCACAGTTTGTGTCGGTGCTGCTAATTAATTTTTTTCTTAAAATAGCATTTTTTCCCCTTAAATGGGGATCTCCACAAAAACATAACTTGAGCTTTTTGAAAAGTAAACCTAATTTCGGGGTTTCTGTGTTATGTGGGCCTCTTTATCAAATTTTGGTTTGGAAGCCGGAGTTCCCCTTTAAGTAGCTATAACTGGCAGAAAAGTTTGATGCCAGAATGGTATAAATAACTAACGTTGAGTCAATAGATCATTGAAGGATGCAGGTAATGATTTATTCGAATTGTTAAGAAGAATTACGTTCAGAGTAGATATGACAGCTGAACTGTCACAAATGTGCAAGCAAAGCAACCATATTTGTATGAGGTATTGTGCTCACACACAAACCAAGGACACACATACATGCTAGGATAAATCAGCCAGTGAATGGGCAAAACTGTGTCCACTACACCCACACTTACTGTTAGTTACACCCTGCATGTTATCCTGCCAGGTGAAGGGAAAAATAAGATGGAAAGAGGATGTTTTTCATAAATATATGACAATTGATATTCTGAAACAATTTGCAATTGTTTTTCATTTTTGATTATTTGTGGTTTTTGAATTATTTAGCTTTTTGTTCAGCAGCTCTCCAGTTTGAAATTGAGCAGCTATCTGGTTGCTATGGTCCAAATTACCTTAGCAACCAGTCAGTGGTTTAAATGAGAGACTTGAATATAAATATGAGAGGGCCTTATTAGAATAAGTAAATAAAAATTAACAATAAAAATACAATTGTAAATTGTAGCCACACGGAACAGTATGGGCTGCCGGGATCAGTGGCACCTTTTGAAAGCTTGAAAGAGTTAGAAGAAGGCAAAATATATTTAAAATGTTTTAGAAATATAAGATGGACACCAAATGAAAAGTTGCTAAGAATTGACCATTGAACTACCTCATTAAAGGTTGCTTAGTAAAGGAGAAGTAAACCCTAAAAATGAATAGCTAAAAATGCCATGTTTTATATACTGAACTTATTGCACCAGCCTAAAGTTTCAGCTTGTCAATAGCAGGAATTCAAACTTGTCACAGGGGGTCACCGTCTTGGAAAATGTCTGTGACACTCACACGCTCAGTGGGCTCTGAGCAGCTGTTGAGAAGCTAAGCTTAGGGGTAATTACAAATCATCAAGCAAAAAATGAGGTTGGCCTGTAATATAAGGTGATGCTACAGGGCTGATTATTAAATTCTGAAGTGCTAGTTGCACTGGTTTTTGTGCTGCTATGTAGTAATCATTTGTAATAATTACCAATCCGCCTTATACTGTGACATTTCTATTCTATATGTACTGTATATTGTGAGTGGGTCCCTAAGCTCAGTAAGTGACAGCAGCACAGAACATGTGCAGTGAATCAGCAGAAAAGAAGATGGGGAGCTACTGGGACAACTTCAGAGATACAGATCTTTACTGCTAAAGGGCTGTGGCTGCCTTGGGCTGGTACAGAAGCTCAAAAGTTAATGTACATTTCGAGCCTATTTCTTTATATACACTTTAGTTCTCTTTTAAAGGAATAGTTCAGTGTAAAAATAAAAACTGGGTAAATAGATAATGTGTGCAAAATAAAAAAAGTTAGCCAAAAATGTAATGTATAACGGCCGGAGTGACTGGATGTCTAACATAACGGTACAGAATACTACTTCATGCTTTGCAACTCTCTTTGTTTCCACTGACTGGTTACCAGACCGTAACCAATCACTGACTTGGGGGGGGGGTGGCACATGGGTCATATCTGTTGCTTTTGAATCTGAGCTGAATGCTGAGGATTAATTGCAAACTCACTGAACAGTTATGTCCCATGTGCCCCCCCCCCCCCTTATAGTCGCTGACTGACACAGAGTTAGAGAGCTGAAAAGCAGGAAGTAGTGTTCTGTTATGTTAGACATCCAGTCACTCCAGCCTTTATACATTACATTTTTGGCTAACTAACTATATTACAAACATGATTTATTTTGCACAGCCGATTATTTACCTAGTTTTTATTTTTACACTGAACTGTTCCTTTAAGAAAGATAAAACTGATGTTTTGGTTGAGCTGTCATCCAAATCGTATCTTTTACCTTTAATGTGACGCTATGATATTGAAGAATAGTGTTATACATTAATGTTTAAAGGATGATAACCGCCTGTGTATTCTGTGAAGTCAATGTTTGTCAGACAAGTTTGTGGACTTTATACAGATGGACTGAGGGGCATTTTTGCTACAGCAAGCCAGGATATGCCTTATATGAGTTTAATGAGTTCCCAGGCTATGGGTTACTATAGTCCATGATCACTAGGGACAAGTATGCCTTCATTTGTGATTTGTGCATCTCTTTGATTTCTCTTTGGAAAAATGAGGTAAAGCTGTACTACTTGCTTTACTTGCTTATGGCTCTTTTATTTCAAGCTGATTGGCAAACACATTTGTTATAGTAATTAAACACTGTAATTTTACCCCCATGAGAATTGTAGAAAGACTTGGCACATGTTGTGACAGATGGGTTTATATCACTTATCTGCAGACTGACTGGAGGGATTAAAGGAGAAGGAAATGTCTGATCCGAGGGGGGTGCCAAATGTTAGGGCACCCCCCCCCCCCAAGGATTGTAATGACTAACCTGATACCAAACCTCTGTAATGGTCCATCTAAGGACAGTCTGTGCAGTATGTAGATGGTTTGGAAAAAGAGAGATTTAATATTAAAATCGTGTCCTTTATCGCTTATGTCTGGTAGTCGTATTCTTGTATCTTGGGTCTTTCTACCAATTTGCACTGATTTATGGCTACTAATCTTTCTAACACTACACACTAAGGTGAATGACCGCATATAGAAAGCTATAATTCACTATTCAAAGGTTGTGTGCTATGCCACAGTAAGACAAAAAAGCAGGTGAAAGGACAAGGATCAGTCAGGAATGAATGTGAACTGTAAAAACCTTTACTGGGCAGACTTTAAAGGGGAACTCCACAAAAACATAACTTAAGCTTTTTGAAAAGTAAACATAATTTCAAGCAACTTTGAAATATACATCAATTAAAAAATATGAAGGTTTTTAATGGTTCCCTAAGCCTAGCCCCCTGCTCTCCTGCTGATGCTGAGCTGGCTGACTACTGTTACTTTGTATCAACAGCCATCTGTCCTTAGCCTGCATCCTCCAAACTCCACAATTCCCTGCACACGTGATTTCAATAAGGAACGGAATATCACAGTGCAATGCATTGTGGGTTATCTAGTTACTGCATGCTGTCTGTAAGCTGTGGAGAAGATGTTACGATTTGTAACATCAGTGTTTTAGTTCCTCCTTCCCTGCCAGGATTTCAAATGATGCAGAAAGAAGAACTGTTTAACAGCTGAATTTCAGCATAGAAAATGGCATTTATTCATACTTTTTGAAGTAACAGGTAACTGTGATGGGTATATTAGGGGTTTCTGTGTTATGTTCCCCTTTAAAAAGTCAACGACCCGATCAGTGATTGTGTGTCTGAAAGACAGAGACCTCATTGTTACACTGCTATAGCAAAAAGTAGAACAGCGAGAGAACAGAGAAAGTGTTTAAATGTAACACTTTGTTACCTTTGTTTAAAAAAACTATTATTAAATTACAGAAAAATAGATTATGTTCAAGTTACAGCTCTATATTTTGCATGTATTGTCTCATTGTTGGTGAATAATATCTTTTTTTGCTTCTTTCTAAAGACCTACAAAAAGAAGACCTCTTCCCGAAGGAAAGAATACCAGAACGGATCAGCCAGTGCAGTGAACGGACACACAAACAGCTTTTCTTCTTTAGAGGACAATGTGAAGCAGCGGAAACAAAGGCAGGATTGAGAAGAAAACGCAGTCGCCACTTACAGAGAAACAACAATGTCAAGCGCAGAAAAATCATCTGGGTGCTGACGCCCACACGGCTACTGTAACTTTCCCTAATAAAAAATAATGTGATTAATGTAGGTTTTTACAGTTCCTGCCATGATACAAATGAAATAAGAGACATTAAAATAGGCTCTATCAGAACAGCAGCAGTTAATGTTTAGAAGAATACCTCCAGCCATTTTCTGTCTCTTTACCACCAAAGTAAAAAAAATAAAAATTTACATTTATGTTCACAAACAAATGTTAAACCACCAGCAAATATATATTTTGGTTTATGGCTAAAAGGCATTGGTTTGCCTTTTAATAATGTTTTTTTTTTTTTTTTTAATATGATTACATTATGTGCAATGTATATTTGAAGCATACTGTTTTTGTCCGTAAGAATACTGTTTTATTTTTGCCACCGTGCAGCCTCACTGATGACCCACGGGATATTTACTTTCTGAAAGCAGCTGATTAACATTAATCAAGGAATGCTTGTAAATAGATATGCCTACTGCCCAGCACTGTATCATGTGCCTGCAGAAGCCATAGGTGCTCCTATGCAGTAACAACCTGTTATAAGTGGCTCTGGTTCTACCAGATCGGTCTGATCATGAATTTGGGAAGAAATGCATCATTTACATCCTGTAAGTAACAGGAATATTACAGTGCAGAGGATTTACTTGCATCACATGTACAAACCCTATTGTTTTATGGCCTTCTGAACATTAACTGTTGCTTATTCCCCCTTGGTGCCAGACAGGTCAGCAACATGTAATACCGCAGCACCATCTGACACTGAATGGGTCAATGATCCAGTGATTTTGACTTCACGTTGCTCATGCTGTAGACTGAAAAGTATTATTGTAGTTTCTAACACTGCTGTTGCCTTACTAGTTCATATTCTAGGTGCTGAATAGCAATTTATGGTTTTCAAGAACTGTAATTTATTTTCTAATGCAGGGTATCCATCCATTTGTAGCTGTCATCTTCATTTATTAAAGTAACATGCCTTAATAATTCGATATGTAAAAAGCCAAAGCTTCATACAGGTTGGAAGATATCATCTGACTGCTCAACCTGAGGGCAGATTTTCATTAATTTGTGGTAGAATGACTGCAGACAGTTATTGGTCCTGCAGATAAAAGCTTTTGTTTTGTAAAAATGTCAGTTCATAATTTATCTGCCAACATTGGGATTAACTTGAAACATTTTCTTTAAGATATTTGGGTTCTCTGTATTGTCCATACTGTGTCTGTTAAATGGACTGTAAGTGAATTGCACTCAAGTGTAGCTTATGGCCTTAAACTTAATACATTTGTCAATGCGCACAAGGGCATAGCAACAGGAGCCAGTAGTTAGTGTTAACCGTCACATTACGGTTTGTTCAGTTTTACTAGTGCTGGACAGTTAATGCCACCAAATTGGCTGGAGAATCAAGCAATGAAGATCATCTAAATCAAACACTGCTGCCCTCTTAAAGTTGACTGCATCATTCCCTGGGAAGACGTTATCTAGGTTCTCATCCCCAGCTGTATGACATCAGACATTGGTCTTTGTACAGTGAATAGCGTATTTGAGCAATTTTTTTTTTAATGATTAATATGACTTTGACTGCAGGAAAGGATGACCGAATATTTCAGAACCACATGTCACAATCCTTACCCTGAGAGACTGTTTAACTGAAGCCAAGGAAATACGTTTTTCTGTTTTTTCTCTTCAGTTGCCTTGTACCCCACTGGCAAAATCATTTACATTGCACATAGAAAATGTGTCTGTTAATATATTAAAAACTAACAATTACAGTATTTGTATGTGAAGGTTGATTTTTTTTTATACGTCTGTGGCATAAACACACTGCACCCTGCATAACTGAAGGAAAAAGATGACCATGGAAACCCACAAGGGCTGAAAGAGAGAGAAGTTATGTGGTACCCCACCAACCCCATAGCATAAAAACATTGTTGTGGCTACTAGGGATTATTTTAAACACTCTAATTACATAGACTGCCATGCTGCTTCTACTCTAGGCCACACAAGATATGAGTGAAGTTTGATCCCTCAATGCACATATTCTGTACTTACACCCCACAAGAACAGGATAAAAGGGAAGTATTTTGAATCCTGATATTAAACTTTTAAGACAAAGAATCAAAACACCCCACCCCAACAGGTCCACAATATGTTTTGAGACGTTTATGGGGTTATGCAATAATAGGCACTAAGTAGTAACCCATTGGATCCAATCATCAGGTAGAATTTACTGACCATCTGTTCAAAAGCAAACATTTTGTTAGTTGTTATGGGTTACTGCTACTGGGCAAACTTAGTGCCTTTTATTAAATTTTGGGGGTTAGTCTCATACATGTCTTTAATATGCCATGTTAAAAAAGAGAAAAGGTTGGGAAATATAGAAGGGGAAAACACGATGCAAGGTAGTAGCAAAACAGTTAGAATAAATATAAGAATAGAATGAGAAGACCAAAACAAAGTGAGATAGGTGAAGAGGAGAGCAAGAAAGTAAACGGGAAAATGGAATAGCTTTTAAAATAACAGAGCAGAGAGAGCTAGTAATCAAGGAACATAAGTGTAGATGGTAGAAAAGAAAACTAGAATAAATGAAAACAGCTAAATGGAAGGAAGACATGGTACAGGGTGGTAGTAAAAAGAGAGAAAATTATGAGAATTTGAATAAATATTTTTATCATATGTATTTTCCTTTATATAATGTGATGTCACTAACAGCACCCACTAAAATAGCAGGTTGGAAAGGGGTGGAATAGAAAGGCAAATTATTCCAATATAACACAAAGTATCCAAATTAAGACCGAATGCACAGTTATTGAGATTACATTGAACTTCTGAATACATCCCTACAGTAGCATATATTTTAATCCTTAGTCTTCTACACCTTGTGTTACAACCTGGAATTAAAATAGATTTCACTGGGGTTTTTACCATATCATTTACACAACCTTCTCAAAGGGACACTAAACCCTGCTGCACGGCACTGCTCAACCAAACTTTTGTTGCTGGACTACAAATTCCAGCAACTTTTAACATATTATCAAGGTTAAAGCATGCTGAGAGCTGTAGTCCAGGAACATCAGGATTGTATTCTTAAAGCAGCATTGCTTAATAAAACTTTCCCCCTCTCCAGGGCCCACGGCAGCACTAAAGGAAAACTAAACCCTACCTACTACCACCCCCCTGCATAGTTGATTAACCCTGAACAAGCACCTAACACAGTACTCACGTATTTGTGCAGAGTAACCGCAGCGGAGCTCATGGGCGCCATTTTCTGGTTCTTCAGTATTCTTCCTTAAAGGGGTTGTTCACCATTGAGATAACTTTTAGTATGATGTAGAGAGGGATATTTTGAGAAAATTTACAATTGGTTTTCATTTTTTTATTAAGGTTTTTGAGTTATTTAGCTTTTTATTACGCAGCTCTTCAATTTGCATTTTAAGCAGTCTGGTAACTAGGATCCAAATTACCTTAGCAACCATGGATTGATTTGAATAGGAGACTGGCATATGAATAGGAAGATGAGTAATGAAAATTGGCAATAACAATACCTTTGAAGCCTTACAGAGCATTTGATTTTTAGGGGTCAGCAACGCCCATTTGAAAGCTGCAAACAGTCAGAAGAAAAAGGCAGATAATTATAAATCTATTAAAAATAAATAATGAAAACCAACTTAATTGACCATTCAATTACATACTAAATGTTACCATAAAGGTGAACCACCCCTTTAAGTAAACACCATATTGGCGCATGCGCTGTTGAAGTCTTCCAGTTCGTACCAACTGCGCATGTGCCAAAGTTCCCGGGAATTGCTGAAAGGGAAAGAAGAGGACCCAAAGAAGAGCCAGAAGATGGCGCCCATGAGCTCCGCTGTTCTTACTCTGCACCGATACGTAAGTACTGTGTTGCAAATCAAATAGTAAAAATCCTAACATAAATCTAAAAAAAAAGCTTATCTTTGAAGGAACAGAAATAGATGATGTACCTACGCTACAATGATTGGGAATGTTCAGAGCAATGTCCTGTTTTGTTACTGTAATGTAACTTATACTTATAGATGTACCAAAATGCACAAAAATGTACTGCCTTCATTATTAATTAGCTATTTATTAATTTTTTTAAATCAGAATCCTGTAAAAAGTGTTGGGATTAAGCGGAGTTCTAAACTAAATACTGGATTTAGTGCATCCCTAATTTTCATGTGCATCAATAGAACATCACATGGGGAGGCCTATATATCAAAATTTGAATTTGTGTCATTTTAGAGGTTTTTTTTGTACTTTGAATAAACCCACACTTTAAAGGGGTGGTCCACTTTCAAGTTAACTTTTAGTATGTTATAGAATTGCCAATTCTAGACAATTTTCAATTTTTTTTTATAGTTTTTTAAATATTTGCCTTCTGACTCTTTCCAGCTTTCAAATGGGGGTCACTGACAAATCTAAAAAACAAATGCTCTGTAAGGCTACAAATATATTGTTATTGTTACTTTTTATTACTCATCTTTCTATTCAGGCCTCTGCTATTCATATTCCAGTTTCTTATTCAAACCAGTGTATAGCTGCTAGGGTAATTTGGGCCCTAGCAACCAGATTGCTGACGTTGCAAACTGGAGGGCTGCTGAATACAAAGCTAAATAACTCAAAAAAGCGCAAATAATAAAAAATGAAAACCAATTGCAAATTGTCTCAGAATATCACTCTAAATCAGGGATCCCCAACCTTTTGGAGTTGGGGAGCAACACTAGCATGAAAAATGTTCTTGGGGTGCCAAATAAGTGCTGTGATTGGCCATTTAGTAGCCCTTATGTGGATTGTCAGCCTACATTGAGGCTTTGTTTGACAGTGCACCTGGTTTTTATACAACCAAAACTTGTCTCCAAGCCTGGAATTCAAAAATAAGCTCCTGCTTTGAGGCCACTGAGAGCAACATCCAAGGGGTTGGAGAGCAACATGTTGCTCACGAGCTACTGGTTGGGGACCACTGCTCTAAATCATATGAAAAGTTAATTTAAAGGTTAACAAATCCCTTTAAAAACTCAAATGTTTGCTTATTTATTTAAAAATCCAAATTTAAAAAAGTCAATGAATGCAATCATGGAAATAAAACTAACATAACAGGGTTGCTTTAATGTTAAAATGAATAAAAACAAAGAAATAAAACTAGAATACCTCAAATTTGTGTTTCATTCAAACTCACATTGAATAAATAAAGTTTGCTTAATAAATGGCTCCCATTGACTACTACATGACCCTTAGATGCGGAAGTTTCAGTATCTAAAAAAGATGTCCCCATATATAGCAGAACCCTGATTTTGCAATATGAAGTGGGAGCTGACTGTGCAAATGTATATTGCCTACAGACAAGAATAGAGTAGTAGAAGCATCTGCTGAGAGAAGCAGCTCACAAACTTGTGTAGAGTATCACTGCAATACAGAGTCAAGTTCTGCACAAGAACATTATGTCCTTGGTACTTCAGGATTTGAGCAGATACAAAAGATAAAAGAGGTCATTTATATACTGCAATTCCAGTGTGCAAAGTGCAATTTAGAATGCTATTGCCATGTTTTTTAACCACGATACAGCATTTTTTCCTATAATTGCAGATGCAGTTTTTTACCCACAATGTAGCATTTTTTACCATACTTTTTCTCCCTATAATTGCAGAGTAATTGCATCTGAGACTGATGTATTCTTCAACACAAGACACAATTGCACTGAAAATATTCTGATTCTGGATCTGTTCATAGATTCTTTAGGAGCAAATGCAATGCGGTAATTGGTGCTAATTTTCAGACTGACCAAACAGGCGATTAGACATAAGTATCTGCATTAAATGGCATTTTTTTCTCACAACAACGTTACCGACTATCACAACACCACTTGCAGTTGTAAATGACTCCTAAAGTCTTATATATATATATTGTCTGTGTTTATGTTTTATACCACCCTGATAATGCTTCTTAATGTAATGGTTTTATTTATTTTTTTTATTATTCTGGTATATTAGCTCCACAGCTGCCTCTTTTTTTCCACTAGGGGCCAGATTTCTCACAGAAACCTGTGGAAACAAAAGTCGACTTATTTCAAAGACGCATTTAAAAAATTAAAGTGTATTTGAAAATGCTGTCTTTACAAAGCAATACAAGTTCATGTAAACAGTTAACATTTAAAATAAATGTATAGTTTGCAGCTGATATGTTTTTGCCATTGAAGCAGAAAAGCATACGTGTATTTATTGACTTTTTTTTTATTGCCTGGGCCAATTGCCTTTCTTGCTGTCATATAGTCTTCTATAATTAGCTTTGGGCTGCAGGTCAAAAATCCATTCCTGACAAACTATCTTATATTTCTCTGCATAAAATATAAAAAACTATTTGTCTATTTATACTGAAGGATAAATGAAATACAAGAAAAAGCTTAAACAGGTCATCATGGTGTAACAGGCAAGAGGGGTGACTTCCGGTTGCAATCAATAATTTCCTAGCAGTTGTTGCGTGTACAAATCCCTTTCATTAAAGTTACTTGTGTCAAGACCTTGCGGACCTTTCAAATTTGTATTGTTCTGCTCTGCGCAGGTTAGTCCATACTGCCTCCTGTTACTAGTTTTTGTGCAGTTACATCTATTGATGCCAGGGAACCCTGAAGCTACTGCCACTTCCGAACCAGGTGGTAGGTCCAAGTTTCCCACAGTGACTGTCCTGTGTCAGTTGTGCTATCGCTGAAAGGACACACAGGTCACTACATGCACTCCTATAGATGTACCCTGGGCTGGTGCAGTTTCAGCAAACTAGCACTGGGCCAAAGTCTCAACCAAGCTATTAAAATCACTCTTGGAGGGGGTGCCCCTTATATGTAGTACTATACCCCAATTATATAATAGTGTTTCTCTGGCTCTGTGGCATCACTTTAGGGCTCCCATAAACTGTGTAAATAGGAACATTTTCACAGATATATAATGAAAGTGCTTATTAGTCAGCACCCCACTGGCCACCCTTTTCCTAATTGCACCCCCAAAAAAGTCACAGTGTTTCCTTCCTCTCTTCCTCTATAGGTATACCAAACAGGGCTGGATGTTTACATAGGGTGACCCTAGGTTGGAGCACGGGGATTGGCACAGGATATTTTGAGAGCTTGCAAATTTCCCGCATGTCCCCAGTGCTTCCAAACCCGTTGCAATGCACCTTGGTGGCATGCCGCCCCTAAAATTCTGCCACCCTAGGCCCAGGTCTTTGTGGCCTTTTCGCAAATCCAGGCAAGACACCAATTAGTTCCATGATTTTGCAAGCCTCCAACTTGTGCTTCATACTACACAGAAGCCTTGATACACTTGCAAATCTGTCCTTTGCAATTCAGTCCTGTCTTAGAAGGTAAACCGTATTAATAGCAACATGATACACCATTAGTGCATGACTGCCCACCCTAGGAGGGCCCAATAAATTGGATGGGACACAGCCTGAAACCAGCTTAGGTGAAGTTTAATGTGAATGCTTCTTTTCTGTTTTTAATATCTCTTAATTATTTCAGAAGGACTGTCACAGGCAAGATTTCATATTTCTAATGGCTGGGACAACTAAATGTTAGCCTTCAAACGGGTCTCGTTTACAACACTGCAAAGTGACCTACTTGTTGTCTTCAGATAATAATACAACATTATGTTTTGGAAAGCTGAGGATGAGTAAAGTATTAGCAGGCTCTCACGCAGGCATTACACAACAGTAACTATCAATTTCACTTTAAACCTGTCAGTAAGTATGCACAGTATAAGTCTGGGCACAGTGACATCTACAGGCCATTTGTATAAACACCGCATATTCCCCCTATAGTAGGAAAACATTTGGGCAAATGTAATAAACAACAACATTACATCTTAAAGCAATAATATACATTATTCACATCACGTAGTCCTTGGTCCATGCAGGTAGTTTTCTGATTCTCTCAGTACGCCTTATAGGTTCACTTTCTTCAGGCCTATTGCAGTTGACATCAGGCGTAGGAAAATGTCCTTCATCAAATGGAGCTTCTCCAAAGTCATATCTAACAGGAGCAAGACGACTTGCATTCCATATGCGTCCACCAGACAGTTTATATGTGTATGGTCCTCGCTAGCATCTCACTTCAAGTGGTGTAGTAAATTTAGATTGTCCTTGTTTCAGTATTCCTGGTTTCTTAATTCTGACTAAAGATCCAGGCTGAAAGTGTACTTCTCTGGTACCACGTTTTCTGTCAGTATAAGCCTTGCATTTGGCTTGTTGACGTTTCACAATGTCAGCAGTAGATGATTTTGTAGGCACAGTATTTTGTGGAAGTTTGATGTCTGCAACATGTAACTTAGTGCGCATCTGTTTGGCATGTAATAATTCAGCAGGAGATGATTGGGTTGTTGCATGGCACGTTGCTCTGTAGTTATGTAGGAAATCTGTTGTAAATACTCTCCAAGATTTCCCAGTAAGATTTGCTGTCTGTAGTGCTTCTTTCAGACTTCTGTTGAATCGTTCGATTTCTCCATTTGCTTGTGGGTAATACACTGAAGATTTCCTATGCACAATATTCCTCTGTCTCAGAAAAGATTCAGACTCATATGAGACAAACTGTGGTCTGTTGTCTGATATTAACTCCTTTGGATTACCTTCTCTGCTGAAGACTGTAGACAGAAATGTTATTACTGTAGCTGATGTTATATGAGAAAAAAATGCAATTTCAGGCCACTTACTGTAATAGTCTATCAAGGTTATAGCAAATCTACAGTCTATAGGAGCATCTGTAAAAGGACCAACAATATCAATAGCAAGTTTTTCCCATGCTGAATCAGGGAATGGTACTGGTTTTACATCTGGTCTCTTGTGTACAAGGTTCTTTGCACAACCCAGTGAAGTGTTGCTTTGTGTGACATTTTAGACACCGGCTGTGTGGCAGGCACTGGTGCCGTAGTAATGAGACCATCAACTAATTGTAGGTTTAATGCAGCAAAGAGATCCCTTCCAAGTATAGCAGTACTCTTATTCACAATGTAAAAGTCACATTTTGCAGTATTTGATTCAAATTGTACAGTCACTGGCAAGCAACCCAACACAGGGATTGGATCCTTTAAGTAACTGACCAGTTTCAGGGCAGGTGCAACAAGCGGATCTTTTACAAAGTATTTCAAGAAAATATCCTTTGGTACTATAGAAACAGCTGAACCTGTATCAAGCATCAGGTTAATGTAGTGTCCCTTGTCAGCAGAAGCAGTATTGACACTGACACAGTGCATATAAACTTATCTGAAATAAATGTACCAGCTTTATCCACACTTAATACTGTAACATTTGTAGTAGTAGTGACTTCATGAACATCTTTAGCAGAACTACGGCAGATCTTAGCAAAATGTCCTACTTTTGTGCATTTGTGACACAGTTTAGCTTTTTTGTAACATGATTTGCAGTGTGTTGTGTTGAACCACAGCGAAAGCAGTATTTTCTATTTGTATTTGCTTTATGGTTTTGCAGTGAATCCCTTTCCTTAGCACTGTATTTTGCCTGTGACTGTACATTATTAGGCCACAGTGTTGAATTCACAATCTGTACATTCCCAGCAGTTCCCTGACTGAGAGTTTTAGCCTCTGCCACTGCTGTTTCAATTTGGCTAGCAACTGTAATAGCCTTTGCAAGGGTTAAATCCTGCTCTAGGAGCAGTCTCTCTCTAATGTGAGCTGAGTTTGTTTTTTCCCCTATTTGGTCTCTTAGCATTTCATCTGTTAGATTCCCAAACTCACAGGTAACAACCAGCTCTCTCAAAGCTGCTACAAATTACGCTGTCCACGTTGGCGGAATTTATATTTTTCAGCAACCACATTTAGTATAATAATATAACACACGGTTACCCTGCAATAGTAAAAAATGTGTGTTTGCTTCAGTAATACTAGCACAATTGTTTATGTCATATAAGCCAATGTGGTGGCTACACTAGTTGTAGGATCTATGTTTACATAACAGAATAGCTGTGTAGAATAAAATGGATTTAGTTCTTCACAGGAAGATAAATTGGTGTAAGATGTCATTATTGCCAAGAAACAATTTACTTGTAGGTACTGAATTAACAGATACAATTTTTTAAAAATCTACATTTTTAGTTAATAGTATTACTGGTCCTTTAAGCAGAGGGTTTAATTGCAACAAAGATATAGACTAAATTCCTCTTTGTATGGGCCGCTCATATTCGTGGAGATTAGTCGCCCAGCGACAAATCTCCTCTTCTTCGAGGCGATAAATCTCCTCGAACTGCCTCCCTCCGGCTAGAATGTAAATCACCGGTGGGATGGCAATCGTTGCACTTGGTTTTCTGAAGCCAGCAGAAGTTGCCTCACGAGGACACTTCAGGCGACTTCGGAAAACAAAGAGCTCCGAGTGCCATCCTGTCAGCGATTTAGATTCTAGCCGGGGGGAGGCAGTTCGGGGAGATTAGTCGATAGCCGAAGAGGCGATTTAGGTAAATAAATCTCCCTGAATCTGAGCATGTGTCTCTGCCCTTATAATTCAGCACTTGTGATTGGTAAATAAGCCCTGAAAAGTTCAATCATAATGCTAGAAATTGGTAGCATGCAAAATGCCCTCATTAATCAAAGATTGTAAGCCTTTGTGTACAGGATCCACACTACCCACTATTTTGACATACCTGTGCATTTCCTATTATTCCCTAAATTTACAGTATATAAAGCTGGCCATACATGGGCAGATAGGAACCCCCTCCGGACCAAGTCAGTAGCCTATCAGGTGGTTTGTGGGGGCCTCAGGAGATTGTGTCTGACTGAAATCGTTGGAAGCTGAAAGTTTTAACTTTTTTTTATTCAAATGCTGAATGTACAGCGTGTGAATGTGGGAGAAGAGACAAATGTACTATATGAAATGCTCATTCTGCATGATTTCCAACTGATCTAATCTCTTGACACGACAAAAAAATGTAGAATGTTTATTTAGAAGTGCAACAGTTATTTCTCTTTTTCCCTAAAGATAAAAAGATAGGAGCTGTAAAAACACTTATATTGCAATAGTTAGATTTTTGTCATTTATGTTTCATGACGCAGAGTGCATAGCTACTGGCATGGTAAAAACATGACAAACTTCCATGACTGTGTTTAGAATCAGATGTACTGCTATTCCAGACCCATACATCAAATATAAGTTGTGTTTAATTAAGTGTAGAGACACTCAGGGCTGCACACTCAGGTGAGTTCATGAAGAACTGTGCCTAAAGGTCATCTTGGGCTCAGAGAGGTGAAATATCAGGCCAGCCTGTGTTTGCTGCAGCACTATATTCATAACACTTTTTAAATCACAAAGCAGTCTGCCTACATTCCTGGCCACAACTTGTCAGCCCACTGCCTAAAGTTGTTTCTTGTGCAGTCTTGGACCATCTCTAAGCTGACTTAGCAGAGTTAAAGGACACATAGTTGAGGAATGGTGCCTTCTTTACAGTTCTCCTTGAGGTTCCCCATGCCCTTGAGGAGTCTGGGAAGCAGACTCTGTAACTTTTGAGTGGCCCCGTGAATATAAAGGGCACAGTGGGAAGTTTCAATATATCATTACAAAGCAGGCTATCTTCCTGGAGTTTTGGGGCCTAAAACTACTGAAATATTTAATTTGAAATGCTGCCTCCCAAGTTATTTCAACACACACTATAGCCCAGTAGGTGCTATTAATATCACAGGCCTGTTCTGTCTTGGATGAAAGGAGCATTCTGACAGAAGCATGTAACAAAGACTGTAGTCATTAGGGCAGTGGTCCCCAACCTTTTTTACCTGCGAGACACATTCAAATGTAAAAAGAGTTGGGGAGCAACACAAACATGAAAAAGTCCCTTAGGGTGCCAAATAAGGGCTGTGATTGGCTATTTGGTAGCCCCTATGTTGACAGGCAGCCAACAAGGGGCTCTACTTGGCACTATACTTAGTTTTTATGCAATTAAAACTTGCTTTCAAGCTTGAAATTCAAAAATAAGCACCTGCTTTCAGGACCCTGAGAGCAACATCCAAGGGGTTGGAGAGCAACATGTTGCTCGCGAGCTACTGTTTGGGGACCACTGCATTAGGGTATATTTATCAAAGAGTGAAGTTAGAGATCACCACAGTCCTCTAGAGTGAAATTCCGCCACTCTCCAAGAATTTCTATGGGATTTTTAAAAGAATATTTATCAATGGGTGAAATTGAATGTTCACGTTTCATAAATATGCCTTTCAAAATCCCATAGAAATGAATGGAAAGTGGCGGAATTTCACTCTAGAGGACTGTGGTGATCTCTAACTTCACTCTTTGATAAATATACCCCAATATTGTGTTGAGCTGACAGCAGGGCCGGGCCAAGCCAACAGGGCGCCCTAGGCAACCAGGCCGCCCAACTCACCCCCCTGTAGGAACGCTTGCAGACGGGAACACGTGCACGTGAAGGGGAATGCATGCACGAACGGGAACTCGCATGCAAAGGCGCGCATGCTGAAACATTCGTGCCGTCAGTTCAAGGGAGGGCAGAGGGGAGGATCAGAATGGAGAGAGCTTCGCACGGGGAGGGGATAATGGCTGAGAGGTGGACTGGTGCAGAAAACATCAAACAAGGAGGGGAAGGTGATAGGGCAGAGCAGCAGATGGGATTGATTGACTAGGAGTAGGCCAGTCATCCGGGGTAAATTTATCCAGCTTAGTTCTAGGCGAAAGAGGGACAGAGAATCCAAACTAAAATCCTTGACACAGGAATTAGATAAATTGATCTCCCAGCAGACCGACTCCCCCTTGTTAGACTACTCCGTGCAAATTAGACAGCTCCAGAAAGATTTGGATTTACTGATGACAACTAATGCTGAGAAAAAATTAAGATGGGCTAAAAATAAAATGTATTGTTGTATTGACAAACCGGGTAGGATGCTGGCCCGCAAGTTGAATGAGCGTAATACCCCCCCTCAGATTCATAGGATCAGGTCCTCTCAAGGTCCCTTGACGGGATAGCCACTGAATTTGCTAATTTTTACCGGAGATTGTATTCTGACCCTGGACATGTGTCTGTAGAGAAATATGACAAATTCTTTAGGGGATTTACAATTCCATCTTTGACTCCTGATCAAGTCCAGTTCATGGAAGACGATATTACGTTGGAGGAAGTCCAACAGGCCGTAAAACAATTAGACTCTTGTAAAGCTCCAGGACTTGACGGCCTCCCCCATGTTTACTATAAAAAATTCCTCACTGAGTTAGGCCCTCATTTAACTACCATGCTGAATGAGCTTAAAGTAAGAGGGGAATTACAAAAGGAAACATTGAAAGCTAAAATCTCTGCTATCCCTAAGCCTGATTCGGATTTGTCTGATTGCAAAAACTACCGGCCTATTTCGGTTTTAAACACTGACGTTAAGCTTTTGGGGAAAATCCTAGTGTTAGAATTAATTCCTTTCTCCCCCAGATAGTCCATAAGGATCAAGTGGGCTTCGTTCCTGGTCGTCAGGCAGCTGATGCAATTAGGCGCCTTATCTTGTTGGCTCATCATGCTAAATTATCTGGTCTTAAAACAATGCTGCTAAAATTGGATATTCGTAAGGCTTTCGACTCCATCCATTGGGACTATTTGTATTATACACTAGGGAGATGGGGTTTTCGGGGGGAATTTTATGACTTGGGTCAAGTCCTTATATCACAATCCGTCAGCGATAGTCAATATTATGGGATTTGCTTCACCTGTCTTTCCAATCTACCGGGGAACACGCCAGGGATGCCCCCTCTCCCCGATCCTGTTTAATTTGGCTATAGAGCCATTGGCTGCAGCGATTAGGGCTAATACAGATATAAAAGGTGTGGAGGTAGCTGGTGTTCAGCACAAAGTTAGCTTATTTGCAGACGACTTAACCCTGGCGATCTCTAACCCACTCACCTCCCTCCCAAACTTGTTTAGACTGTTGGATATTTTTGGTGCCATATCGGGTCTCCAAGTTAATCATAATAAGACTGAAGCTCTAAATATCAATCTGTCCCCTGGAGCTGTTAAATTATTGCAGCTTAACTTTGAATTTACTTGGCATCCGCACTTTATTTCGATTTTGGGAGTTAAATTGACGGCTACGCATGATACATTGTACAAATATAATTACCCCCCATTATTTAAAACTCTGTTCGCTCTACTTGATAAATGGAAACACCACCATATTTCGTGGATAGGCAGAATCCATTCGATTAAGATGACGATTCTGCCAAAAATGTTGTACTTTTTCCGGACGCTTCCTGTACAAATCTCTTTGGATGACTTATCCCGTTTTAACGCTAAAATTCTCCGATTTGTTTGGGCTCAGAAGCCATCCAGAGTTCGCCAGTCGATACTGATGTGCCCTAGGAATAGAGGGGGACTTGGTCTCCCTAACTGGTTATTTTATTATAAAGCGGCCCAAGTATCCCAGATTCTTGCACTTCATTCTAATACTGATACCCCCCTTTGGGTTTCTCTAGAAGAGGCTTATTCTGCTCCATATTCCCCGGCCGCTTTGATTTGGTGCCCTCCTAAATTTCGTCCACCTACAGGGAGCGTCTGTTTACGTCATACGTTAAAATTGTGGGACTCGGTTAGTAAAAAATTTAAGTTACAAGCACCCCATTCCCCTGCCATGCCGTTATTGGGTAACCCTTTATTTAACCCTGGTGTGCAGAATACGGCCTTTGCATGGTGGTCTCTTGCTAATATACAGAACTTGGGACACCTATATACCTTAACAAAACGTTATACCCCCCAGGACCTTATAAGTAAGTACTCGGTTCCGCTGGCGGAGCATTTTCATTTGAGGCAATTATTGCACTTTGCTCATTCACAGTGGGACAAGTGCCAGTTGGCTAGTAAGTCACCTACTTTCTTTGAACAATGGTGTCTGAAATACCCCCAAGCAAAGAAAGCGATCTCAATGTTGTATAACAATTTCTACGATGATGTTGAACCCTCCAACTTAGTATACACTGGCTCCTGGCAGAAGGACTTCCAATGTCAAATGGATAGGGAAGAATGGCAATCAATTTGGTTCAACACTATGAAATCTTCCAAAAATGTTTCTTTATTGGAGGTTAATTACAAAGTTTTACTTAGATGGTATTTGGTCCCAGCTCGTTTTGCCAAGTTTGCTCCGGCAGCGGACCCTGCTTGTTTTAGGGGTTGTGGGCAAGTGGGTTCCATGTTCCACATCTGGTGGGAGTGTCCATGCGCTCAAAGGTTTTGGATTCGTATCTTCACCATGTTACATTCTATATTCCAGGTGGTGATCCCGAAACGTCCAGTAACAGCTCTATTAGGTAAACAACCTGAGGTACTTTCAAAGATTCAATTCCAATTGTTTACTGCGATTATGACTGCGGCTAAGAAAACTATAGCGGGGGCTTGGAAGACTAAACAATTATCTATTGACATAACTAAACGAAAAATAGACTGGATAATGTCACAAGAGAAATTGACTAGTATTCTTTTAGACTCACATGGTAAGTTTGTGTTGGCGTGGACACCATGGCTGGAATATAGATATGGGACGGATGGTCATGTGGCATTACTTAGCATTTAAGCTCTGTGGATATGGGATTTCTCATACTTAGGTGTATGATTCGATGGGGCCAGAGTTTGGGTTGTCTTTTTATTTATTTTATATTTGTTTTTTTTTTTGATTATAAAGTTTCATCTGTTTTAACATTTGATATACATTACGCAGGATTGGTCATAGCTTGGGATGTGACAGATAACAGTACCGACTGTCTCCAATTTATGTTTTTCCTATATCTGACTATACTTGTTACAGGTACATGATCTCCTAATCCTGAACCTGTTTTTGCACATGTGACCTTTACATCATTGTACTGTTTTTTCTCTGATTGCATATGGCTGCCTGTGTATCTGTTTTGTGAAATGCTAATAAAAAATATTGAAAGAAACAAACTAGGAGTAGGCAGAAGATAGGTACCTGCACAATGCCCCCCTAGTGTTGTGCCCTAGGCAGGTGCCTTTTCTGCCTACCCCTAGTTCCGGCCCTGGCTGACAGGGTTCATGAGCTTCCATAAGTAGAAATAAGTAGAAATAGTAAAAGGGGGAGCATACCTCCCAACATTTTGGAAAAAAAAAGTTGCAGCAGTTAGCGCAGTGAAATTTTTTTTGACCATGCCCATTTATGTGGTCACATCCCCTAATTACCATTTAGATTTGTTTATTAATATCATATGTATGGTTAATGTGCCAAGGAAGCAAAACGTTCAATGCCTATGAAATAACCGAATATCCGCAGATGTATGTATTAGTAATTGACCATGCATCCACAGAGTTAAAACCTTTAGAAATGGAATCTTGTGTGCCATTTTCCTTAAAAACTATTTGTCCCCTGGGAATGTTCATTTTCTTGTATCTGGCTTTGTTTTTCACAGTCCACACTAACTCTACAGTCAAGTCGCGATTGTAGTTAAATTCAATATTACATTTTCCAGCATTTTATGTTTTTTTCCCAGTCTGCTGTAAAACGCAGAATCACAATTTGACTTTAATTAAATATTTCCATACTGTTCCATATTGTGTATTTGCTTCAGAAACACTGCTATAGTTCAGTTAATATATATATATATATATATATATATATATATATATATATATATATATATATATATATATATATATAAGTTCAGAAAGTACCTGCACTTTAACCCTCTCAGTTCGTAGTGGGTGCTCGGTCAAATAGTATTATGCAACTTTTCAAAATGGACCAGCACTCCAGTTTGTTCAATCAAACGTGAATATTTATTTGAATAGTCACTCTCGTGTCCAACGTTTCGGCCCACATCTGGGCCTTTATCAAGGATGTGTGAGAGTGATAGTGAAAACATTTAAATACTTAAAATGTGGAATAATTTGATTGGTAATGATGTCATGTACACGCCCACATTTTAAGTATTTAAATGTTTTCACTATCACTCTCACACATCCTTGATAAAGGCCCAGATGTGGGCCGAAACGTTGGACACGAGAGTGACTATTCAAATAAATATTCACGTTTGATTGAACAAACTGGAGTGCTGGTCCATTTTGAAAAGTTATATATATATATATATATATATATATATATATATATATATATATATATATATATATATATATATATATATATATATATATAGATGTAGAGTTTCTGAAGCAAATACACCAGTTTTACCAGTGCAAGGCAAAAGTACGTTATATTGTATTTCCTTTAAAACACTTAAATTTTTTGGTGTTACTGTAACTTTAAGTCACCCTGGTGAAACATTGACCTCTGGTGGCCATATTTTCAGTAAAAAAAAAAATAAAACGGTTTAAGAAGAGGAAATAATAGAGTCTTCTTTTAGGATATCAGTCTATGAAATAGCTAATTTGTATGGGGTGACATGTATTCTGTCCAGGGGTGCCATTCAAGCTCTCATCATAAGATCTGTCCTTAAAGAGGAATCTGGCTTCCAAACCAAAATTTGATAAAGAGGCCCACATAACACAGAAACCCCTAATATACTCATCACAGTAACCTATTTCTTCAAAAAGTATGAATGAATGCCATTTTCTATGCTGAAATCCAGCTGTTTAACAGTTCATCTCTTTCTGCATCATTTAAAATCCTGACGGGGAGGAGGGACCAAACACTGATGTTACAAATTGTAGCAACTTCTCCACAGCTTACAGACAGCATGCAGGAACTACATAACCCACAATGCATTGCACTGTGATGATCCATTCTTTATTGAAATCATGTGTGCAGGGAATTGTGGGATTTGGAGGATGCAATCTAAGGACAGCTGGCTGTTGATACAAAGTAACAGTAGTCAGCCAGCTCAGCAAAGTAGTCAGACAAATCATCAGGAGAGCAGGGAACTAAGTTTAGGGAACTGTTCCAAACCATTAAAAAATCATGAAAAGTCTGCATATTTTTTAAATGATGCATATTGCAAAGTTGCTTGAAAATATGTTTACTTTTCCAAAAGCTTAAGTGTTGTGTGGAGTTTCCCTTTAAGTTAGTCCCATATCTATGTCTTTGCTGCAATCCTTTGTACCTTAGCTCTCAGGGACTATTTCCTAGGAACGTTTGTCTTTTTCCAGTTTGCGGTGAGCATATCAGTTGGTAGTTCATAATAGCTTTAAACCTTTATAAAGTGAATTATTAGTCCAAGAAAAGTGAGTTAGGAGTAGGAGTAGGAGAAATCCTGGGCCAGTTTACAAAATGTGGATTCACTTGTATGTTCTTTAGTGTGGTGCATACAGAGGTTTTCTCAAATTGTCCTCCAGCTGTTATCATTAACCAAGTCTTGATTTTATTTGCTCATGTAAGGTATACAACAAGGAATTATTGCAGGAAAAATCATACATAACTTTTCATAGTATGTTTACTGGTTTGCCCTTACCCTGTCCAGTTCAGACTCCACAAAGTGCAGAGATTGAAAGAATTGGCTATTTGGTATTTTGTATAATTCTTTGCACTGTGCAGACATGAGAATATTATAGTTCAGGGCCAGTTTTCTCAATGAAACCATTATTGTCTGAATCCAAGGACCAAATGCTTTCAGTTCCTGCCAAAATAATGAAAGTATATTGTAAACTAAGCAGAGCTTGCTTCCCATGTATTCTATTTAAAACAAACCTACATTTAATAAACTTCTTTTTTCAGAACAAGTGGATGAAACGTGTGCTTGACAAAACTGAAAAGATGTATGGTTCCATGTTACACACTTTGCCTAGCAGTGAAAACACCATTGTGCTTTTAAATAACTGTACAAAATAAACAGCAATAATGGCTTCTGCTTCTTTGCTCTAAGCATGTATGTATGTATGTATTCACTGCTAACCAAAGTAAAGTAATGATTTGCTACTGAATGTGCATCTTTCCTATGTCTTAATCAAGCAGTGTATTTCCCATATATGAGGGAAGTGGTGAAAGCCAGATAAAGGAATTTGACAGCTGGTTTTAGGAATCATTACAGCAGTGGTCAAATGCATTGTGTGCCATTAGCCATACAAATCCAGAATTGTTTTAATCTCCGGCTACAACCCCTTCACCCAACCCTTCCCATATTTCCTTTTTCTTTTCAATTATATTTATTGGCATTTTGAATAGACAATAGGAGCAAAAACAGTAAAGCAATAGTTCACCTTAACATTTGTCAATTTCCATAATAACAGAAAATAATTATTATCTAGTAATTCAATAATAATAAAACATCAAATATTAAATTTAACAAAATTCACCAAGGAAAAATAAAATTATATAAAACAAGATAAAATAAGATCTTCCTCTCTAACGACCAAACAAACAAAATATTTACCAAATTAATGGACATATTTCCTATCTAGCAGAATAACAGCAGTCTGGTCTTACTTTATGGCAGAGCTCCCAGATATACCCTCAAGATGGAGCACCTGTTTTGCAAAACAAAGAGCATATCATTTATCCTTTATTTTGGGAGGTTCATTTCCATTTATTACACTGCTGATCTTTGTCTAATCTAACTATGAGAATGGAAGAAATATAACCTCTCACAGATTAAAAAAAAAACAAGAACTCTTAAAATAAACACAATTCTGAATTGCAAAAGGGAACCACAAACTAAATCAGAAAAGGCAGAGCCAGTGCAGCAGATTATTCCTAAGCATAGTAAAGCTACATGTATGTATGTGTAATCAAATATACCACTGCCATAAAAACAGTAACAGTATGGGAACAGTAATATTATCATAACATATTAGGGATTGTTTACTTACAGGTGCTCAATTGCGCAGGTGCAGTTGCCAATAGCAAATAATAAGCAATTTGTTTTGATCACTCTGTTACATGCTTGAAAATAAAAGCAAAGATCTGGTGGGTTGGTTGGTTGATTGATATAGTTGAGCAAATGCAATAGTGCAACTGAGCATCTAAATTAGTAAACTGGTACAGAAAATGAAAGCTGACATTGTACTGAGTAGGAAACCTACTAAGTAGAAACCTTTTCTTATCTGCAATGTTTCCAATATTTTAGCTGCTCAAGGGCCCATGCAACACCTTTTGGTCAGAGAATACAGTAGTAGCACAAGCAATTCATTACCTTTGAAATAAATTACCCATGGTAGCTAAACACCTCAGGAGAACTATTTTTAATTGCCTCTAGGCTCGTAATAGCAGTGCAGGCAAGGCAATACATATCCCTGGGGTTAAAATTTTTAAATTTCCTTTCCTATAATAAAGGCTGATCTTCTAAGCCAGCTACTAAATTGCTGAAGTGCAGCTGCCAAAAGCTACAAATCAGCCATTTGTTTTGGTCCGTTTACTACATTATTGAAAATAAAATCAAAGATATGATTCATTGATTGGTATAACCACATGCAATGGTGCAACTGAGCATCTACATTAATAAACAGACCCAGAAACTGACAGCTGATAAATTGGATTGGTTGCTATGGCTGAGTTTGCCAGTACGACAACACCTATGTTAGAATATGTTAGTAAATCAGCCCTATCTCCCTACTGCTAGATTATACACTAGGATAAGGTTACTGGTGTCTGGGACACTTCTAACAAATGAATGACTTGATTGTATAACAGCAGCCCATCCTGATGTTTCATAGCCTACCTGTATGCTTTTAAGTGTGGGTGGAAAATGGATCATGTAAGGCAAATCTACCAAGAGATGGAGATAATATACATAACACCATGGCGAAGGTTCCCTGGTTAGAAGCGAACTAAAGATCCCAGCACAGCACTTCATGGCAGCAATGCTACAAAAAAAGAAACGTGGAAAAAGCTGATATAGAAAATCATGTTATTTTCCTCTGCAAAGAAAAATCTATAAATAGTCTTACTAACAAAACTCATTTCCCTTCAATACAAAAAAAAACAAAAATTTATTTTGCTGTGACTGTATTGATAGAAGCTAGTGCTTTCTGTTTCCTCAGTATCATATAGCCCTTGAGTGAACCAAATCCAATGCACCTAGAAGCACAGATGCTTAGGAAAATGAACCTACTGGGAAAGAAACATAGGATTATGCCTGTAAATGTTGTTTTAGAAATTCTATCGTGATCTTTAAAAATTGTTCAGCTTTTCCTTTAAATAAATGTGTGCTTTTGATTGGTTATCTGTCTGTGCATCCCACTTATTATATCAACCCTGAAGACTCAATGATTAATGTCCTTGTTGTTGAACAATTCTTATATCTCTCTGACACTTGCTTCGGTGTTGTCCTTTTCTTCAGGTTTTATCTGCACATTTTAAAAACAATTGATCAAACAAGTTTTTCTGGCAAAACAAGAAGGATTTTTGCCTTTAAACCTCCTTGTTTGTGTCACTTAAGTTTCAGAAAGAAACTTCCTTGTCACAACTGCTTGGAGGTGGTCAGAGCTAGTTGTTGGCAAGTTCTTCTAGCCCAGAAACACTCACGTTATCACGGAATGCTAAGCCATTATTTTAATTCTGCTATGGAACCAGAACCGACAAGCTCAGAAAGCAAAGGCATTAACTGGGACATAAATGACATGAAGCTTCCACAGGTATAGTAGGCTGCAAATAAAAAGATGTTGAAGCTTTTATCTGTTTCACTCCAAAGTCTCCCAACTTCAGGGATTTCTCAGAAGAAAAATACAGAAAAATGTTGGCTAGATGTTTGTGCAGTAGGAGGGTGGAATGCTCGCTTTCAAACGACTCACTAATTAAAGAAAAATACCTCTATTTTGGGCTAAAAACAAGTCTTCTTTTCACATTTGTGTGTTTTGTTTCATCTCATTGATAGCAAATGTTCTGTTCTTTTTATGAGTTTTATACTATATTATACATAGTTACAATATGTTACATAGTGCTTTACAGGGATTCCTTACCGCTCCCATAAGATTCTTCTGCAGTGCAGCTTACAATCTAAGTTCCCTATAACTTTAAATGAATGCGGGAGTTAAGGAGAGTGTTTATGAAACATCAACGTAGACTGCTGTAGATGCTAAGATTATAAAGATTATAATAACAGCATAGATGAGTGAATCAAAATGAATAAAATCTGGGTATTAGCACCTTAGAATAAAGTAGCATCTTGGATGTATTAACATCACAGATATCCGTGATATCCATGATTTGATTCAACACTGCCCTGTCCTAGTGGAGTTTACAATCTGAGGTACCTAAAATATTCATATACCATAGGGTCAGTTTAGAAGCCAGTTGAACTAGCTGCATTTTTGTAGTGTAGAAACTAGAGTAACAGGAGGAGACCCACGTGGACATGAAGAGAACATACGAGAACTTCAAGGCAGCAATTATAACCCCTGCCCAGATATCAATGTGCTGAATAATACTAAAAAGATATACAGACACACATTTTTAATAAACAACACAGGCACAAAAATGTTTCCATTTATATAAAGCCAAATTATGTATTACACTTTAATATCTGGTGTTTTGTCTCATTTAAATGGCACTTATCATGCAAAAGCACTTCTTTTTGTGTGTGTGTGTAATTCCTGACTGTATTTTCTTATGGCAAGGTGCAAAGTTAAAAAAGTGCATGGTTTAAAGGAGACATATTGTGTAAAAAATAAGAATGTACCAGTGCATTATACTCATTTAGATATAGAACAATTGTGCTTAAAAAAGTAGTGTTTCTGGCTGATTTATTGAATATTTATGCAAAACCCCTAAAAAATCCCTCCCTTTACTTCCACTTCTTGCTCCCTGAATTCCCAGACTGTGCAGGGGAGCCGGCGGCTCTCAGCTCACTGCACTGTAGGACAGGAACCAATCAGCAGCTAGCAGAACCTGATAGGGAACTGAAGCCTGTCTGTGCTTGTGTGATTGCAGGGCTGTGATTGGCTGTCCCCCTCCTACTGTGCTTCTGGCAGGGACCATTAGGACATGCCCACCCCTCATTTGAAACACAGACAGGGACCAAAGAACATCTATAGGGAGCTCCAATAAAGGGGCTATTTTAAAGACAATGTTAATTTTTAGCACCATGTAAAACACCATATATTACTTATAATTGCCTACAAAATGAGTGTTTTTTCATTTATTCTATATGTCTCCTTTAAATCTCCAAACTTATCAGCTGCTTCCCATAAAAGGTGCCAATGCAGTGCCTAATAACGGATGTACAACTTGTATGATTTATCTGTATCATAAAAAAAGAAATTACCCTAGTTCTAAATTCTATTCTGTGCCAAAGACTTGAAAAGAAAGTGACTGGTGTGTTTTAAGGCTTTTACAAGGAAACACGTTACATAAATATTGTATGAGAAGATTCTGTCAAGATTCTTAAGTGACACTTTAGTATCTTAATAAAGCAATTCCCCATCTGGTTTTGCTGCACTTCTTGAACTTGGTTTTATCCCACACAAAACAAGAAGTATTCGTTTATAATATATTTACCCTGGTCACGGAAGTATTAGTATATTTGACAGGAAGGAAATGTAATTTATGACCTTAAAAAACAGCTGTGGGTTCAGCTGAATACTTCCTGTGGCATAGGCTTGTATTACCTATATACATATTGTCCATGCTAAGTATTAGTACTGCTATTATTATTAGTATAATAATAACATGTATTTATAAATTGGCAACATTTACCATACAATAAATATCAAGCATTCAAAATACTGAAATGGAAGATTAATAGGGCCCCGCTCAAAATTTTTTACAATCATGTTACTTCCTATATTTATCAGGGGGGACTAGTTTTATGGTTAGCCTAAACGTGTTGTGATCAAAACCTTTCAATTTTAATATTAGTTGTTTATATAGCGCTAACAAATTCCACAGAGCTGTACAGAGCTCATTCACATCAGCCCCTGCCCCAGTGGTGCTTATTAAGGTCCCTATCACGTTCACACACATTAGGGCCAATTTTATCTGAAGCCAATTAACCTGCCTGTATGTTTATGGAGTGTGGTCGGAAATAATTAACACATAAATACAATTAAACCCAAAACCCCAGTGCAAAACATTTGTATTTTTCCACCAGAGGTTTTTTTTGCTAATTATTTCCCATGGAATTGGTTGTATGTACCACCTTTAAAAACTTGGTTGAAAACACTTTTAATGAACAGCAATTTCCTTATGCACTAGGGGTCCTTTTATACTGACATACTGTTCCATTGAAATAACCCAGAGAAAACCTTTGCTTGAATCATCCTAGCTGCTCTGATCTGATTGCTGATTGGTAGCCATGAGTCAATGGCATAGCTAGAATTTAAAAGGCATCAGAACAACCTAGTTTTAGGGTTCCCAAACCTCGAGGAACATGAACTGTTTCACAAGTTGTCTTGAAACTGAGTATCTCAAGCACTGATGGGAACCCTTAGGAATGGAACCACCCCAAAGGCCAGGCCCAGATTTGTGGAGAGGCCACCAAGGCCCGGGCCTAGGGTGGCAGGATTTTAGGGGGCGGCATGCTGCCCAACCACATCCACATTGGTTCAGAAACACTGGAGATGCGCAGGAGATACAATCATTTTTTAAATTTCCCGTGTGCCAGTTCCCATTGCTCTGATGATGAAAATTTAAGCGAATAAAATGGAGGGGACAGGGGAGATGAATGACAGCGGGCCTAGGGGCGCCCTCCAAAGGCTTCATCATAATGTATTGCTTATTAAAACAATCTAAAAATGTTAATGTTTTACCTTTTGGGGAGCCTTTGTTGAACATTTTGCCAGTGTTTGCAAGTCAAAATATTAGCACTTTTGGTAAGATTAACAACTTGAGTATATACCTCCTTCTGTATTTAAGACATTTTTTAGAAGTCTAGCACTCTTAACTATCTGGCCTTCTTGTTTTAGGATCCAGAACAAACTGACTGGTTCCAGGAGTGGCCTGATTCGTATGTAAAGCACATTTACAGCTCATCCAATAGAAATGCACAGAGACATTTAAGTGGTTGGGCAATGCGGAACACCAATAATCACAACTCACGTATTCTGAAGAAGTCATGCCTTGGTGTTCTTGTGTGTAGCAATGACTGTACTGCCCCAGAAGGAAGAAAGGTATATCTGAGGCCTGCTATATGTGACAAGGCACGGCAAAAGCAGCAAAGTAAGTATTTGTTTGCTAAATGTACAACATAATATAGACATGTTATTCTTTGCTGTAATTAAATAAATAGTGCCCCAGATCACCAATACTGTAATTAAAGAGGTCGAGTCATAAAGTTCAGTCAAAAAAGTGGAATCTCCACAAAAAGGACCAACATTTCAATCATAACATGGATCTAAGATCTGTACCTGAAAAAAATATTGTGTTAAAGACTCATTATAATTATCAAATATATAAACTCTCATAAAGTCTCTACACTGACTGCAAACTTGCTCAGGTAACAGTCCATCAACTTCAAAATTGTATGTCTATATAAAACCTGCCTAACTGCTAAAAATCCCAAGGAAGTCTCTCCCATTTGCATCAGAATGGGCTCCAAGATGGCAATCAGATGAGTCCCTGGATCAAATGTTCTAAGAATTTCAGTAACCCTGTATTTTCTCACTTGCTGAAAAGCTATCCAATCCCTTCTTGAAGCTATCTAATGTATCTGCCACCTCTAATGTATCATATCAGTGTAGTCAAGTATTAGTATTACATGTGATGAAGAACCAGCACCTCATAATTAATAAAGTTGAAATGGTTTTGTTCATCAAACATCCTTGATAATGGCCCCCAAGTGGGACCAAAATGTTGCAATCCCAGTAATACTACATCAGATATTACAAAACAATATAATATACTATACTCACATAAGAGACCTTATCCAGTTAAGCCCCATCAGTTGCTCTACTGTTATGGGGAAGACTTTCTTCTAGAGGATTTGAGTCACTACATCATAAGTCTAAAGAACTGCTTTTCCTCAACTGGTAACACTTTTCCAGTATTGGGTATATACATTTAAAAAGTCTTACCTTAAAGGCAGAGGACCAGATACTTTGATAAGGGAGTCATAGAATAACAGGGGATAACTCCTCCTATCCACTACACTCTTAATAAAACAGCTACATTGCAATTGCCTCCTTAATTGACAAGTCTGGCAAGTTATCAGTTCAAAAAAAGAGGCCTATGTTTTATAGGGGTTTTCTAATAATCACCCTGCTTCTTAAAAACAGAAAATTGGCCTTCACTCAAAAAATAATCACAGTCTAGCTGGACACTATTATCCACTGCTTTGACTCCCCATAGGGAGTTTGAGAAACTATCACTTAAATCAACTAATGGACTTGCAATCCTGTCTTTCTCATCTGTATGGAAAACTTGATCCTGCGTCCACTAATGCACTAGTGCCTCTGAAAACCAGGTTTGCCATCAGGAACCAGTACTACCAACTTCGTAGGTCTTTCCTCTTTATGGGGCCAGATTATCAGCTTACTACTCACCTGGGTCCCTCTCTGTCAATTAAGTACTATTCAAACTATTTCCTGTTACTTCCAAGTGTCTACTAATCAACAATAGCTGTATCGTTAAAGCAGATGGGGACCAAACGCATGGTTCATTGTATTTACTTATTTTGTTTGCTGGTTAGAAAGCTGGGAGCAGTAGTTTAAGAGAAAAGTATGTTGAAGACAGTGATTTGTCAATTTGTCAAAATTCATCATCTGATTATTATGTGCCCCTTACCTCATTTGTTGATTAGATAAAAGTTTTATAATTATAGATACTCAACAGATGCTACACAGGTGCTTTTATACAGTATAAAAACAGATAGTTTAGAACAGGGTTCCCAATTTTTTTTTTCTTGTCTGCCACATTCAAATGTAAAACAAGTTGAACAGCAACACAAACATGCAAAAAGTTCCTGGGGTGCCAATTATGGGCTGTAATTGGCTATTGGTAGCTCCTATGTAGACTGGCAGCTTATATTTGCCAGTACACCTGTTTTTTGCGCAACCAAAACTTGCCTACAATCCAGGAATTGAAAAATAAGCACCTGCTTTGAGGCCATTGGGAGCCACTGGTTGTGAATCACTGTTTCAGAATAACAAAAAAGATCATCTTAAAAGTCCCTCTCCTGTTTTGTACATTAATGCTGCAATGGAAATCAAGACTCCAGATCTGGATTGTGCTCCAAGTCATATTTGCTGACTGTGGGCAAATGGAAGATTAAATTGTCTAATAAACTGATGTTTAACATACCCCTGTCAAAATCAGACTCTAGTTAGACAGCTGAACTTTGAAAAGCTCTGGAAAATAGACAAAGTAGGTCAAATAGCACCTGCATTACATAAATTCCTAAGTGACTACGGGTGTATATACACTGACCTTTGATCTCTTCTAGGTAAATATTGCCCAAATTGCAGTGGGCCTTTGAAACTAATTTCTTGCCGGGGTCATGGTGGATTTCCAGTTACCAATTTCTGGAGGCATGAAGGGCCATACATATATTTTCAGGTAGGTTGGAGCTTGGGAACTGGAATGTAAGCCTGTTGTGAATTGAATATACACTGTGAGTTCTAAACACATAGTTTACATTTATATTATCTTTTATATATCTTATCTTTTGCTCTATGTATCTTTTATATTTATATATGTAATATAAATGTAAACTATGTAAAAAAAAAAAAAAAAAATATATAAAATTTTGCCTAATTCTTTAATGAGGCACTCAGCAAAAAGAGTGAGATATTCATGAAAAGGAGTAAGACTTTGGTGGATTCTATGTACTTTTAGGGCAGAGACACACATTGCTATTTCGGGAGATTAGTCGCCCAGCGACAAATTGATTCTTCTTCGGGCGACTAATCTCCATGAACTGCCTTCTGGCTGGCTAGAATGTAAATCGCCGGTGTGATGGCACTCGGAACGCTTTATTTTCCGAAGTCACACGAAGTTGCCTCACGAGGAAACTTTGGGTGACTTCAGAAAGCCGATGTGATCCGAGTGCCATCCTTCGGGGAGATTAGTCGCCTAAAAAAGAATTGATTTGTCGTGGCCGACTAATCTCCCTAAATAGCAGCATGTCTTCTGCAACATTTTAACACCAAAAACTTTCTTTGATTTCACGTAATGCAACCTTTGTATATTCTGCCCCATCCTAGAAGATGGCAATTTCTGAACACCTGTTTGAGAACACTACTGATTAATAGCTATGGCTTACTAAATATTGCCAGATCTGGTGCAAGCTTTGTTACTTGTATAACATTTCCAAAAATGCCTTTCCTCAGTTGAACTTTTGTCTTGGCCAGTTGTCCCAATTTACACAGAAAATGTGGGCATGTGTACATTTAAAATATAGTGAAATACATCCTGACATTAAATTTAATGCTGCAAAACACTGAAATATGGAGCAACATTACATATTACCGACAAAAACTTTTAACAAGGAATATAATGAAAAATCCAATCTGTAGGGCTGTGCTGAGATCAATGCAGCTAAAATTGTCTATACTATTGGTTAGAGCAATGTGCTAAATGATGCCCTCTTTCTTTAAAGGGATGGTTCAGATTTAGGTAAAATTTTAGTATTTTATAGAATGGCAAATTATAAGCAACTTTTCAATTGCGCTTCATTGTTTATTTTCTATAGTATTTTAATTATTTGCCTTCTTCTTCTGACTCTTTCCAGCTTTCAAATTCCATCTAAAAAAACAAATGCTCTGTAAGGCTGCACATGTATTGTTATTGCTACTTTTTATTACTCATCTTTCTATTCAGGCCTCTATTTATTGTCCAGTCTCTTATTCAGATCAATGTTTGGTTGAAATTGTATTTAAATTTTAGTTAAATGTAATGCCAATTACAGATATGTGTTATTTATTCATTGTTTAAGCAAGGGCCCACATTCACACCGACATACCTGTGACTGGACTGCAGGGTAAAAAACAGACCCTAGCTACATGCAGTGTTTATTCTGTTTTCAGCATTTCATATAAGGGAAAGAGGTGGAAAACAAAGATAAGCCACCACACAGTATCACAGTATAAATGCCTATGTGGAAGAGCTGTATAATTGTTGGAGTGTGTTGTGCCCCCCTGGCAAACAATTTAGTTGTAAAGTGGAGCAGCTAAACAAGGCAAACCAATGACCCAAGTGTGGGCATTTGCAGGCAATCAGTGTTGGACTGGGACACAAGGGGCCCACCTAAAAAACTTAGACCAGGGGCCCACCAAAGAACCAGTACTTTTATTATTCTTCCTCACCTCTATTCTCCTAGTCTCTATTCTTTACATACTATAATTTTATTATTCCATCTATTTAGCATCTTTGTTCTCAAAGAAATAGGAAATGGCCATGAAATATGCCAAATCTTTAGCAGCACAAGGGCCCCGTGACGACTGGGCCCACCGGGAGTTTTCCTGGTATCCCCGTGGACCAGTCCGACACTGCAGGCAATAAGTACAGGGCTGTGTAGTGGCTGCCCAGAGAGTGCAAAGAGCAGATGTTTTCTTTTAGAATGACCACTATTTTTGCCCCTAAGTGTTCCTGCTTTGCTGCAGGGTCATAAGTGAAGTGCCCCTCATATGGTACTTCATAGCCATTTATCACTTTCAGTTGCAATGAAATATTACCTAAGGGTGAGTAACAAACCAGTTTTCTAAAAACACATTTTTAATGGGTGGACCTGTTCTTTATTGCACATCTAGAATTTGTTCAAGTGCCTGTAGTACTTAGTATGTTTGCTAATTAACGTACAGCTATTTTTTTATTTCCGTTTTTTTAAAGACAAAGGGAGTTCACGACCACCCAAAGCCGGAAACAAAACTTGAATCAGAAAGTAGAAAGGTTGGGCATAAGAAGCGGACTGCAATTGTAACGACCACCCTTGGACTAAAAAGAAGCAGGAATGATGAGGTAAGGCAACCCCTCAAAAAACAAGATGCCTATAGAGATTTGAACTAATAGGTTATTTATAACTACAATGCTGTTAAATGTGTACCTATTTACCATTGATTCTCACAAAAGCCAATTTAAAGGGGCATAGCCATGGGAAAACAACTGTGTAGACACCGGCACAATTTTACCAGCCCATTGTCCACATTTTATAAGTGACACACCCAGAGTCTTCCATCTGGATGGGGCTAGAACTAGTAACAGATCCTGTCAGTCAAGTTTCTGACCTTGAGACTTAACATCAGGTGCTAATTAGCACCTGATGAAGGACATGTCTGTCCGAAACATGTTGTGTTTGAATAAAGTACAATGAATTCAATTTGGCTCTCCAGAGTGAACTTTGCTTATACCTTGGATATTGTGTGGCTTGGACGGTGCCACTGACTCTGTTTGATTGAGCCTTGATGCCTTTGGAGTGAGGGACCACCTGACAAACAATAGAATTACTCCCTACTATAACCTCTCTCCCACCTTGTTTAACATCAAATTGCCTTAAGCTGGCCATAGATGTTGAGATTTTTAAAAGATCCGATTATCATCGTGAGACCACGATTATCTCGGAATGATCGTACGATTGTACGACTTGACCATCAACTAAAAAGACCAATTTGTCAGGAAAACAAAGGGGAGCTGCCTGCTTGGCTCTGCAAACATAGATAGATTGCACTGGGACCGATAAAGATTTTTTAAACTGGGCGATCAATTTCCTGACAGATGTTGGCCGAAAAATCGTGAGATGTTTGATCGTTCGAATCCCACTAACCACACGATAATTGCGAAGGATTGGTCGGATTTCTCTAAAATCGGTCGTTCGGCAAGAGAAATCTTTGCGTCTATGGGGACCTTTAGATAGATTCACATTTGCTTCATATTCTTGTGCAGTAACCAACCAAATGTTTTCAATATTTTTCCTCATTTGCATGAAGCTAAAGACTGATTGGTTGCTATTAATTACTGTCCACGTGCATATTTTCCAGGGTTAGTCAATGAGCACAAACTCGTGGCTCATATTACATTTATAAGAGTCTATCATACCAGAAAAATGTGTATTAGAAGCTAGAAATGCCTTTTTATCATTTCATGGATAAATGGATGAGAAAAATACTTACCATGAGTACAAGTACCTGTGTGTGTATTTACCTATAGGAAAACATTGTCTGCTTTCTACTTTTATTTTTTATTGGAAAAGTGCATGACTAACTCGATTTTCTTAGAGGATCCAAACAGTGACACTATAAGATGCCAATATGATTTGCATGCATGACAATTTAATTTTAATTTTCTGACCATTTTATAAACTATTAATGGATGGGCAGTGTTTAGTGACATAACTGCATTTTTTGGTGGTTACTGCTGCTTTTGCACTTTTGTCTGTATTCTTACTGCATTAAGCATGGAACACTCTATGGTATCTCAAAGTGATGCTACATCACATTATTATCAGGCATTTATTCCATAAAGAGTCACTAAGAAAAAAACAGCCTGATACTGTTTTGTTTTTTAATTTCATGAAGTTTAGATTGAATACAGATTTTATATTGAATACAGATAAACTATGGGATGTCCCCATTTTTTTAAAGATTATACACTTTACATTTGATATGAGTAGTTGCTGGAGGCAGCCAATGCCTTTGGAAAACATGTAAAAAATGGCACATTTAAAAAAAATAAGATCTTATCAAGGTACAGCTTAAAAATACTAACAACTGTAACAACAAAGAACACCATGTTCTTATTTCACTGAAATCTAAATCTGGAAACAACTGACTAAAACATAGTGCTCTCAATCTTTCAGAAAAAAGAACAAGACTGGAGGAGGGGAATAATACATTTTTCTTTTAGAAATCTAAATGCAAGGAGGTGGCAGGAAAGCCAGCATGACAGCATAGCTGTATTCTTCACCTATGGGGTTATTTATTAAAGGAACAGTTCAGTGTAAAATTATAAACAGGGTAAATAGATAGGCTGTGCAAAATAAAGAAATATTTCTAATATAGTTAGTTAGCCAAAAATGTAATGTATAAAGGCCGGAGTGACTGGATGTCTAACATAACAGAACAGAACTTCCTGCTTTTCAGCTCTCTAACTCTGGGTTAGTCAGCGACTTTCACATGGGAAATAATTGTTCAGTGACTTTGCAATTGATCCTCAGCATTCAGCTCAGATTCAAAAGCAACACTTATGACCCATGTGGCCCCCCTCAAGTCTCTGATTGGTTACTGCCTGGTTACCAATGAGTGGAACCCAAGAGAGCTGAAAAGCAGGAAGTAGTGTTCTGGCTATTATGTTACACAATCAGTCACTCCAGCCTTTATACATTACATTTTTAGCCAACTAACTATATTACAAACATTTTTTATTTTGTACAGCCTATCGATTTATCTCGTTTTTATTTTTACACTGAACAATTCCTTTAAAGGTCAAGTTTGTGAGGTTTGAGGTTTTTCATGTTTTTCTACCTCGAATAAACTCACAATTTAAATAAACTTGAATGCTTATTTATGAAAAAATCTGTATGTAAAAAAATAGATTGAATGCAATTGGAGAAAACTGAATACCTTGAATTTATAAAAAGTTTATAGGCTAAAAAAACCTTGAATACCTAGAGCGCAAACCAGAGTAAAACACCCAAAAATCATGAAAGCAAAAAAAAAAATCTTCAAATGGTTATAGGGACCACTGCCATTGACTCCTAAATGAATTTGACAGTTTTTTTCTGGAGTATTTTCGAATTCAGACTTTTAGCAGCTTCAGGACATAATACATTTTTATATATTTAGTTTTTTAATGAAACTACCCATGAAAAACTAGAATTTTTCAAGAAAACACAATTTGACTTTTAATAAATAACCACCCTAAGGGCAACAGTACAGAGTGAAGTGAATAAGTGTGAGAGATAGGAACAGACAGACTGTGAATCTCTTTCCTGACAGTGCACACAAGTTGTAGGTTAATCCCTCGCAGTTGGCTTTAAACTTTACAATATTAATGCTTCATAAAGCAAGCAAGATGTATAATTCAAATGAGAACCATAACATAACTTTTACAGAAAAAAAAGCTGTGCATTCACTTCCCTTAAAAAAATTCCAGTGCAATAACTTGGTGGTGAGAAAACTTTTCCCTAAAATCCAAGGTACTAAAGTATTGCTGCAGCTGTTCATTTGGTGCTTATAAGGCCTTTATATTCTTCCCTGCCCACCCACTGCAATACAGCTCCTTTCACTTTTAGTATATTCAAACCTTGCACCAAATTCTCATTATTGATTTACAACCCCATTGGACATAAGTACCTGAAATACATTCTTATTTCATAACTTTCACCCCTAGAATTAGTATCATAAGCAGTGAAGCAGTGGCAGTAATATATATATATATATATATATATATACAGATATATAAATAGTAAAGATAACCCATTTATGAATTATTATAATGTAGAATGACTCACATAAACAAAGTACTGTTACCAGAAACTTGGTAAACCAGCGCATCATCTCCCACCGGTGACAGCAGTTAGAATAGAATGTAGAATATATCTTATTTGTGATCTTATCCCTAGGGCAATGTAAATTCACTTAACAGCATTCCTGACAGTGTACTCTTTCCTCAACACCAATAGTCCTCTTGCCTATGTTCCAGTGAAGCTCATACATCACACTGTGCTGTAAAGTGATCTGCCCTTAGTTACATAGTATGAACAGGATCCGCAACATTTCAGCACAGTCATGTTTTTTGTGGGTAGTAACAATAGTTTTTCATTTTTAGGACCACGTGCACAAATTCTCCGTTCTGATCTTATTGTATGTTCATTAATAAAGCAGCCTTTAGTGGGCTTCCTGTATACTGTACAGGGCCGCCATCAGAAATCGCAGGGCCCCATACGACAAAACTTCTTGGGCCCCCACAGGCCCCACCTACAGGTCCGCCCTCCCCACCCCATAGGTCCATCCCCCACACAGTCAAAAAAACAAAAAAACAAAACATTGGTGGCTAGGTTCCCACATTTTAATAAAAAAATATTGTTGGTCAGGGCCCCTCATTAAAAAATATTGGTGACTAGGACCCCACATGGTAAAAAATAAAATTGGTGGCCAGCCCCCCCCCCACACACGTTATAAGAAAATTGGTGGCCAGAGCTCCCCTTAAACGTCCATGTAAAAAATCTTTCCCCCCCAGAAGTTTAAAAAAAAAAAAAAAGTTGGTGCCCAGGGCCCAACACACAACAGAGACCAAAAAGGGTTACCTTTAGGGGGGCCCTGCCATGTTACACTTACTTTATTAGCAGAGCCCACCTGCTGTAAGTGAGCTGCCAACTACAGAAGGGAGGAGGGGAGCACAGGTGGCTGCATCTTCTTCCAGTGACAGCATTTTCTTCCCTTATTGGTCACAGAATTTCAAGTCCCGGTAAAGCTGCATGGTGATTGGATGAGCTGGAGGGGAAGTTCAAACCTCAGCTATCCAATTCCTGAGCAGCGCAACAGGGACACAAACTCTGTCCCCCCTGATGGCGGCCCTGATACTGTATATTTTTTCTGATTGGACCTAGTCCTAGCAACATGACTACAAAACATTTTGTTGCTATAACCCCTTAATACATTAGTCTCCTTTTCATTTTATTTTACTGCTGGAACCACCAAGATTTAAAGGAAGAGTAATGCCAAAAAAGAAAAGTGTTCTAAAGTAATTAAATTATAATGTACTGTTACAAAACCTGAAAAATAGAGCTGGCACTATTCCGACACCCCAAAAATATGATAAAATTAAGTGAAGTCCAGGAGTCTCTAAATATTTGTAAAGTAGTACAAAAAAGCTTTATTTACACCTTGTATAAAAAATAAAAGCCTAATGTACTGTTACCCTGCACTGGTGTTTTTGCTTCAGAAATACTACTATAGTATATATAAACAAGCTGCTGTGTAGCCATGGGGGCAGCCATTGAAGCTGAAAAGGAGAAAAGGCACAGGATACACAGCATATAAGCTTTGTAATAGAATACAATGGTATTCTACAGTCTGTATCTGTTATTTCCTATGTAACCTGAGCCTTGAATGGTTTAATGGATCTTTTACATAACTTAAAGGACCAGTAACATCGAAAAAATGTAAAAAAAAAATTCTTTAGTATACATCGAAAAAAAACCCACCAAGACAAATTAAACTTTAAAATTACAAAGTCTTTATTAAGAAATAACTTACTGAAACTCCGCTTGAGTTCCTCTTCAGAAAGCGATCGGGCAATCCATTGTGCGGCACTCGATTTCTCCTCCCTGCCTTCCTTAGGAGAAATCGAGCGCAGCACGATGGATCGTTGTTGTGTCGCCTTTTCTGAAGAGGAGCGCAATCAGAGATTCGGTAAGTTATTTCCTAATAAAGACTTTTCCGATTTTAAAGTTTAATTTGACTTGGTGTTTTTCTTTTGATGTATACTAACAAATTTTTTTTACATTTTTTTTTTAATGGTACTGCTCCTTTAAGTCTGCTAGAAAATCATGTAAACATTACATATACCTAATAGGCTGGTTTTGCTTCGAATAAGGATTAATTATATCTTAGTTTGGATTGAGTACAAGGTACTGTTTTATTATTACAGAGAAAAAGGAAATCATTTTTAAAAATTTGGATTATTTGGATAAAATGGAGTCTATGGGAGATGGCCTTTCTGTAATTCAGAGCTTCCTGGATAACGGGTTTCAGGATAACGGATCCTATACCTGTATTTTAATTACTTTTATACACTTTTTTTGGTGTTACTATTTTACTGTTTTAAAACACATTTTTGCAATGTCAGATTATAATGTACCATTAAGGAGCAGCCCAAAGTAAGTTAACCTACCTTCCTAGTGTATCTTCAAAGAATGTGAGAGAGCAAAGAATCTTATCTATGGAATGTAGCATGCTTTCATGTTTGTGTTTCCATCTCAGCCAGCAAGTTTAAGCTATCGGACCTGTGTTTTTTCCAGTTAAATTTTTTTACAGCAGAAGTCCAGAGATAATTGAATACACTCCATAGGCAAAGAAATACTAAAGTGCATACTATGTCCATATGTAGAGTCACAAATGTATATGCTGCATGAAAATGTAACTAAAAGTGTAAGGGCTGAATTTTGACTTTAGAACTCTTCCAGTCTACCTTGGAATGCAGCTACACAGGTTCTGAAGCATGTCTAGTGACATAACAGATGTTTCCATAAAGAACACACTTATTTCTTTACGGTATGAAAGAAGTAGGCATGCACTCAGTACTGTATGTTCCAGAACTTATCATAAAGGTTCGGTGATGGGGGGTGGGAGTTCATCCTTTCTTCAATGACACAACTTTTGAGCTAGATAAGATATGAAGAGTGAACAAACACACTTCTTGGAATACAGAAACACCTAAAAATATATAGGTCACTCGCAGGCTGTTGTATTTTTGCAGGCCGAGAGAAGCAGATCTGCTCAGTGCCCCTTCTCCATTGATTTGAATCTGATCAGCCTGTGTGTGCTCACATACAGTGGAGCTGAAGCTGAGGTCAACCCAAATACATGAAAGGAGGTGTCTCCAGGTTGACCTCAGCTTCAGCTTCACTATTGTGCAAAAATACACAGCTTATGTGCCCATAGCCTTGCTATTATGTAGTAATCAGTAGACCCAGGAGCACTAAGGGGAGTTTCTATTTGCTTTGTGACCTTACAAATATATATTTCTTAACACAGCTTTCTCATATACTCATGCATGTTACTGTTTCTATGATGTGTGGGGGAAAAGTTATTTTTTACTTCAGGGTTTCCATTTCACTGGAACTTAAAGGAGACATATAGGATAAATGAAAAACCCCAATAATGAAAACTATTTGACAGGGCTGGGCCAAACTGCTGGAGCGCCCAAGGCAGGGCGCACACATCACCTGCCCCCCTCCCGTGCGCACGTACTTTTACGCACACGCTCTCGTGTGTCGGAGGCAGGAGCACAAAGTGGCTAAAAGATAGACTACAAAGAGTGGTGGTAAATGGAACATTTTCTAATTGGACCAGTGTTGTTAGTGGAGTACCGCAGGGCTCTGTACTAGGTCCCTTGCTTTTCAACTTGTTTATTAATGACCTGGAGGTGGGCATTGAAAGTACTGTTTGCAGATACTAAATTGTGCAGAACTATAGGTTCCATGCAGGATGCTGCCACTTTGCAGAGTGATTTGTCTAAATTGGAAAACTGGGCAGCAAACTGGGAAATGAGGTTCAATGTTGATAAATGCAAGGTTATGCACTTTGGCAAAAATAATATAAATGCAAGTTATACACTAAATGGCAGTGTGTTGGGAGTTTCCTTAAATGAGAAGGATCTAGGGTTTTTTTGTAGATAACACGTTGTCTAATACTGGGCAGTGTCAGTCTGTGGCTACTAAAGCAAATAAAGTTCTGTCTTGTATAAAAAAGGGCATTAACTCAAGGGATGAAAACATAATTATGCCTCTTTATAGGTCCCTGGTAAGGCCTCATCTGGAGTATGCAGTGCAGTTTTGGACTCCAGTCCTTAAGAGGGATATAAATGAGCTGGAGAGAGTGCAGAGACGTGCAACTAAATTGGTTAGAGGGAAGGAAGACTTCAATTATGAGGGGAGACTGTGAAGGTTGGGGTTGTTTTCTCTGGAAAAAAGGCGCTTGCGAGGGGACATGATTACACTTTACAAGTACATTAGAGGACATTATAGACAAATAGCAGGGGACCTTTTTACCCATAAAGTGGATCACCGTACCAGAGGCCACCCCTTTAGACTAGAAGAAAAGAACTTTCATTTGAAGCAACGTAGGTGGTTCTTCACAGTCAGGACAGTGAGGTTGTGGAATGCACTGCCGGGTGATGTTGTGATGGCTGATTCAGTTAATGGCTTGGATGATTTTTTGGACAGACATAATATGAAAGGCTATTGTGATACTAAATTCTATAGTTAGTATAGATATGGGTATATATAATTTATGTGAAAGTAGGGAGGGGTGTGTGTATGGATGTTGGGTTTTCATTTGGAGGGGTTGGACTTGATGGACTTTGTCTTTTTCCAACCCGATTTAACTATGTAACTATGTAACTATGTAACTCCCGTATGTTACCTGCAGCGGGCGTCCTCTCACCTTCAGGAGCTAGGAATCAGGGGCAGCCAGGGAGAGGAGGTACGTGCTGTAGGGAGTGTGTCAGTGAACTGAATCTGGCCCAATATGTCTCTTTTAAGTATTAATACATTTTCTATTTTCCCTCCTACCAAATAATCCTTCCCCGGGACTATGGTTAAAATCTCATAGTAGTGAATACATATTTGTAAAGGCCAAGCTACTCTGTACAGTCCTATACCACTTTGATACATTTGTACTATGTTCCATTTACTGATGCATCTATAGTAACCTTTAATTTTGCTTAAAATAATTCCAGTTGTCTCAACCTGTTTATAGAAATGTTGTAATGAAGTAATGTATAATTGTGACTATCCATATTACCGTTATCCTTATTCAATCTTATTTATCAAGAATGTGAGTTGTCCTGATATCATTCTCTAGATTGAATAAAACACCCAAGTCAGCATCACGCTGCAAAGGAATATGATATAAAAGTGTTTACTATACATAGCAGTAGTAGGTAGGTAGCTCTGATCATAGTAGTTTCACACTTGGTCAATTAACATAGTGCAGAGTGAGTTCTGTTTCCATCGCTTACCCCTTGCCCAATAATTCACATTGACGCCAAATGCTTTGGGTGGAAAGGCCACAGTTGATTTATTAGAAATATTTTTAAATAACAACAAACCCACAAACATGCATATTATTTACCAGCCATAATGATACTTCCTGAGCTTTGACTAAGAACCTTGCCTCAGGCAGCAGCAAGCGGATATTTATAGGTGGCGGCAATATCGCTCTCTGCATTTTTGATGTGGCCACATTTGACCCGCTCTGTTGCTAAAGTTTTAACCACAGAGTGGAAGAAGGGGTTGGGATTGGGGCTGCTGTTACCAGAAAAGGCGCTAGTTGGAGGACCCCAAAGTTTTATATCTGTGAACCACATTCAAATGTAGAAAGTGTTGGGGAGCAACACAAACATGAAAAAGTTCCTGGGGGTGCCAGAAAAAGCCTGTGATCGGCTATTTGGTAGGCCCTACATGGACTGGCAGCCTACAGGAGTCTTTATTGGCAGTACATCTGTTTTTTATGCAACCAAAACTTGCCTCCAAGTCAGGAATTCAAAAATAAACACCTGCTTTGAGGCCACTGGGAGCAACATCCAAGGGGTTTGTAGGCAACATGTTGCTCACGAGTCACTGGTTGGGGATCACTGGACATAAGTCATAAACATGTATTTAAGCAATTGCTGACTGGCTATAACTACATAACACAACTTGATGTGATTTTCCCTAGGCCTCATCCAACTTTCCCAACATATCTGATATATTTGACCTACATTTCACTTTCATCTCCCCCCCTTTTCGGTTGCATCATAAGGCAGCCCAACCACACCCCTCCTACTACAAATGGCCAGAATATCAACATCCTGATATTTGATGAATCTGTCCCTGTATATTTGTTGCACACTCATATTTTAAAGATTTTTAATCACAGGAAAAGTGTTATTTCTTTCTATTTTTTTAAAAAAATTAGTATTTATATCATATGTAAAGGTACCTAACAATGAAAACTCAGTGACCTACCTGTCTTACGTTAAGTTAAGGAATGTGCATGGTTACTTTTAAATTTCTCGCAGTGTGACTCTAAAGGTGGCCATAGACTCACAGATAATATCGTACAAAACTAATTTTCATACAATATTCAGTGTATGTATGGTGGGAAAAGAGCCGACCGATATTGGCAAAAGACTTGGATATCAGTCGGCTCGTCAATCAGACTGGATGGAAAATTTTGATCGGGTGCCTTTGAAGGCAATTGAACATCAGCCATTGTTAGTGCTGAATCGTCAGATACAGGTAGAATTCTATTGTTTCTACCTGTATATCTGACGATTCAGCTGAAACAAACGATCTTTCTTGGAAAGATCTTTTCCAAGAAAGATCATAATTGTTACGTCTAAGGTTCACAGTACATTTTGAGCCCTATTTATCATGCCATGTAAAAAGTGGAGTGAAGCACTACCAGTGATGCTGCCCAGAGCAACCAATCAGAAATTAGATTTCAATAGTTAGAAAACAAAAGCAAAGATCCGATTTGTTGATATGAGCAACATCACCAGTGATGTCTCACTCCACTTTTTACACGGCATGATAAATAGACTCCTTTGTGTGAGTAGTTATTTTGATGGTGGGGTTATGATTGTTCTCTGTTTCTCAATTGTATTTCTGTCTCAGACCCTCACAGGTAAAAAACCTGATCAGGAAAACCTCCCTAGCACAGTCGTTGACCAGGACTCTCAAGCTCTGCTGTATGATTTCAATGACACGGACATGGATCACTCGGAAACGGAGAACACCCTGAACAATTGCCTTAACAATTATAATTTTGGGAAAGGTTCCAGTCCCTTGGAAAATTGTGACCCAGTATGGAGCAAACATTTGAGCAGAGACACACAGAATGACAGCAATCAATGCATCGGTGGGGAGATTATTAATTCAACTATGGAATTTGATTTTTACAGTGAAGATCAGCAAATGTGGAGCAAAGTTTTCTTTGCCAAAAATCCACATGCACAACCACTAGAAAACCTATGTTGGGAAAAATCACCTCTGCATAGCTGCCAGGCCTTATATAACCAACAAATTGCTAACGTGGAACCTTCAATAATGGATGGCCTTCTAAACTTTAAATCTAATGTAGATAATGTACACGATGGGATGTTGCATGTGAACCATAACAATAGTGCATCTACATCAGCGGTCTACCGGCTCTGCCAGGAGGACTCCTATCTACTTAGGTACAATCCCAATCATTTTTCTCCAATCTTATGAAGGCAACTGAGCTCAAGAAGTGAAAAAAGGTCCTCATTCATTTTTCTATTGACACCATCTGACAGAATTCTCAGATTGCCTGTAATATTGAGTGGGTTTTCTAAATAATTTCCTTTTTATCACCCATTTGTTTTTATACCGTCGGCACAGGCTTGTTTTATGTGCAGTAATTATTCAATAAAAAAAGATCTATGATGCTTTTCTGTTCATGCACTTTTCCAATGTTTCTGAAAATGTACAAACATTAACCATCTAAAATCTCTGCATCAGAAATAACTTTGAGTCACACCGCATTTTATTTTTGTCAATGAAACTTATAAGACTATTTGAAAACACAACTTTTCCATCATCACGACTCAAAAAAAAAAAATCTTGTTTTATTTGGTATTTATAAAAAATACTTAGGTGCAAGAATCCACACTGAACAACCTCGCTTACAATGTCACACAATAGAGTTGTATTATGGCCACACATTGTACAAATGAAAGGAGCAGAACAATACACATGGCAATTTTTGTTATAAAAATGTTCATAAACTGATGGGAGAGAGTGTGAGCTGCTCCAGAATCATTTATCAAAACAGCTGTATTAGATATGCACTATATCCAGGATTTGGTTCAAGATTAATCCAAACAAGATTCATAATTGGGGGCAGATTTATTATTGATATATTTGAGGGTCAATTAATTCTCCCTACCTTTAGCTTTTTCATTATATTTGTGTATATATGATTGGTTTAACTACCTATAGTGGCCATGAGACGGTGACATCCATTTGTGACAATATTTTTGGAAGACGATCCAGTTCATTGGAGTCTCTTCAGTTCTTGTATGTTTCTGTAATGGACTCTCCTAATTGTTTTCATTACTGCTTGTGCGCCTAAAGAAGACCCCTGTTATTGTCTATGGAGTCAAAATGCACTGGGCTTTGTCCTAAAGTAGCTATAAATAAAGTCATGAACTTGTTCCTGGTGAGTGCTCTGCTTTGATTCTTATTCTATGTGCACAGATTTGGCGAGTTTGCAGTGGGCACCACAACATATTTTGATATTTATATGCAGCAACACCTGCTGCATAACTCATTTTCTAAATGGGAACTGTACTGATGGGAGCAAATGTAAATGTTGAAAACAGATAAAACTGTACTCAAATGCTGAACATGGATCAAATTGTGCATGGCCACTCACATATGTCCATGTATAAGGACCCTCAATATACACACACACACACACACACAGTCCCCTACTGACATTTTTACACAATAACACCACAAGAGGCACTGGTGGATTTATGGGGACACATGTCTTGCAGCAATTACTTCCAGTTTTTGACAAACAATAATAAAGATGTTATTTCACAAAATAGTTTGAATGGGCTTTTCTTTTGTTCCTATTATATAAGAAAATTACACTTTAAATATAATGTTTTGGGATAGGTGGGTTGTTTAAGCTTGTATTTCTTTCTTTGAACTAAATGAAAGGGCTAGAGAATAAAATCACCCTGCCAGGGATTCCTTACTCTACCGTGTCTGTGTTAGTACTAACCATACAATTATTCAATTGTTGGGAAGTGGGGAGTTTGTGCATTTATTTGTGCAAGCGAGAGGTTACTTGTGTGTCAATTGAATTGAGAACAGTAGGTGCATTTCTCTTATCTGAACTGGACTGCTGAACCATTTTATAACCATATACCATTGGTGTCTAAATATGGCAGGGAAAGATAATTTCATTCTGTATTTTATGGTCTGTTCCATAAATCTAATACAGTGTATTTTTACATTAGATTGTTACCAGTGACATTACATGCCTCGGCCAGTGTCAGTTGGTGATTTCTTTAAGCCGTGATGCCACGTATAGCAGAAGAGTGGCACTGGACTTAAATACACCACCGCCTGTAGGTATAGAAACAGAGAGGGGGTCGTTAAGAGCAGGGATGCACCAAATCCAGGATTTGGTTTGGGATTTTTGCCTTTATCAACAGGATTTGGGAGAATCCAAGAGCCTGGGTGACACCTGAATTCAACTTTTTTCCCCACAAACAATGCTCCAGCTTTGTAATGTCAGAGAAGTTTACAGTTCTGTGCAAGTTTTAAAGGCGCAAGGGATCCATGAAACAGATGGTTGTGATGTGGTTCTGAGAAAGATCCAGTCTGGTAAGGTTTTTCTGAGCACTAGCTCCAGCAAAAATATAGTCATTTATTTGACTGGAGAAAGTCTAACAAACTTGTACCCTTGTACTCCTTTAATTCTCTTAATATATGGGTGAAAGGAAAGGAAGAAAGGAGGAATTACCCTCGCACACCCTGGCTGTCCTGTCCTAAACGAATCCCCGGTGCTCAGTGAAGGAGGCGTTGGCAACCTCGAGTTTAGTGTGAAAGGAAAAAGAATCACCGGCACAACGTGGGTATTTCTAGCAGGGAGAACCCTTGCTTGTTTATTGCGGATGCAACGTTTCGGGGTGTAACCCCTTTGTCAAGCATCTTAAATCATTTAAAAAATAAATAAAACAAACCTGTTAAGCTAGTTTTGCCTCTGGTACTGCCTCTGGCCTCAGGTACTGTTTTATTATTACAGAGAAAATGGAAATCATTTTTAAAAATTTGGATTATTTGGATAAAATGGAGTCTATGGGAGACTGCCTTCTCGTAATGCAGAGCTTTTTCGATAATGGGTTTCCTGATAACAGATCCTATACCTATATATACAAAACTAGTGGAATATCAGATCCCATGTAGTATGGTAAGTCTGCACAGCTGTTGCATAAAAACGTTTCATTTGGCATTAATGTCTAATCTCATAGTGGTAGTTAAGCAGAAGTGTGAAATATCTGCAGTTGAGTAACTTGAGTTGTACTAGGGGTGTTAATTCAACAGCAGATAAAGAGGTGGATATTAAAGAACCATTGTAGAACCTTGCCCTTTTGCCCTTAACAATCAACAACAAAATGGCAACATAAGAATTATTTTGTTTACATAATAACAATCACCATTATTCATTGCCAGTGTTTTTTATTTGCCTGCAGCCAGAATCCACCAGATGTTATTGCCACAGATGATAGATATGGATTTTGGAAACTGCCTGAAAGCTCAGCTTGCTGATTGAGCGACACATTCATATATTCCATGACAACAGTTCAGATTAATTTAAGGATTTTATTTTGTTTCACATATCCAGTTTAAGTGAAAGGTACAGCTAAACGGCAGCAAAAATAATTTAACAATCTATTCGTAAAACATTCTTTTATGCTATCATTTTTTTCAATCATATCTGAAGGGCCAATACACATGAAAAGAACAGTTTGTTGGCTCAATCAACATAAATGAACATTGTTGCAAAATAAGCACACTCTAAACATAACTGTAGCGATAGAGAAACGGCTGTTTCCAGTCAAATAAAACTTTGCGTCGTTATTTCATTCAGTTAAAACACCCCAAATGTTATGAAACCCCCAAATTCAATGCTCATTAATATCAATACACATGCGAGAATTGTACTTTTTTAAAGAGGCCTTTCTGACACAGCAGTGAAGCTTTTCACACGAGCAAAAAACAGTGGCGTGTACATCTTGTCAATTTCAAATGCTGTAACAGCTGTCTCTCCAGTTGATCTGGAAAATAAAAACATCTGAATCAGTAAGAGGAAGTGATCTATGAAAGCCACATATTATTTAGCAACACACGATCCCCAAAGCTTAACATACGATCCTGTACCTTAATGGGGTGGTTCACCTTTTAGCAGGGCCGGATTTACATAATGCGCACCCCTAGGCCCACTGTTGTTCGTCACCCCTGTCCCCTTCGCTTTTATTCACTCAAATTTTCATCATTGAGACTGGAGCAATGGGGATTGGCGCACAGGAAATTTAAAAAACATTGTATCTCCTGTGCATCCCCAGTGTTTCTGAACAAAGTGGGTTTGGTTAAGCAGCATGCCGCCCGCTAAAATCTTGCTACCCTAAGCCCGGACCTTGGTGGCCTCTCCACAAATCCGGGCCTGCCTTTTAATATGTTATAGAATGGCCAATTCTAATCAACTTTCCAAATGGCTGTTTTTTTCTCATTTTTTTTCAACTATTTGCCTTCTTCTTCTGACCCAGAAAATGACTGCTGTGAACTGCGATCCCTGAATCTGCACTGTAGGGTAAGTGAAAAGTTAGGGGCATTTCCCTGGGGTAGCAGGAAGGCTGGGGGGAAGAGGGAGGGGGGTCTATGTAGGGTAGGGTTTTTTTTAGTTAAGGGTTGAATTTTCCTTTAAAAAAGTGAACAACCCCTTTAAAATCTACACAGCATGGAACTGACTACAGTCACTGTCGATTTTACCATCAATGGCAGATAAAGTGTTAAAAAAAAGCAATGTACACACAAAAGATTCAGACTACCACACCTTTAACTGCACTTCAGTTAATACATACTCATTGTGTAGAGCTTTTGACGCTACCCAAATCATAAATGCTGGAATAAAAATGTAGTGGGGCTCATTTATAGACACTGTGCAAATGTGCAGTTAGTTTTTCTCAGTAAAACATAGAGAGGGTCTCCACACAGTAAAAGTGATTACTCACCACATTAGGTGCACTGCCCTGAGCCCTCAGCATAGGAAGCGAACAACCAAAAGGATAAATCTGGAGCAGACACTCAAATGACGGCAGTCTTCCACCAAATAGTCAAAAAATTTGAACATTTATTGTGTCCTACGCCTTACCCATTTGTGTCTTCAACACTTAATCATAGGCTGAATTTACAGAGCTTAAACACCAGTATTTAAATATATGTGCACCAATAACAACACACCATAAATTATCTAGTGATCCAATCCCTGAGTTCTCCACATAGACCAACCTCATGTCCAATTGTCTCCGGTGTCTCAGATATAGGTACTAATGAAGAGCTACACCCAGTTTTAGTTGGATGCCATTTTAATGCACCTTTAATCCGAGTTGGGTGCCATTTATTTAGTGAAATACATTTCTAATGATTAACATTATGATGTACCTTCAAGGATGCCAATTATAGCCTATGATTAAGTGTTAAAGACACGAAACGCGTAAGGTATAGGACACAAATTTTCACATAGTTTTGACTATTTGGTGGAAGACTACCTTCATTTGAGTGCCTGCTCTATATTTGTCCTAGTTAGTTTTTCTCAGTCAGTTGTAGGTAGAACAATAAAAACATCTGCTTGGTTGTCATGAACTATTGCCCAGGTGCAAATTTGGTCAGTGTTTATCAATGACCCCCACTGTTTCTTACCTTTCTATATTAAAATAATCCAATACTTTTTGTTCTGTTTACTGCAATGCAAGTCTAGGAGCTATAAGATGTTTATGCCTCTCAATATATTAATGAATCGTTGTTATTGGCAAGATAGAAAATGGCTATGTATCTCTCAGAGTTCCACAGAGTTTGGGGTTGATTTTAGATCATTTTTTCAGACAAATTAGCTCTAGATCAGGGCTCTGACTGAACCATTGTAAGACATTCTTCTACACGTCAGTGATACTTTGGCCTTGTGTTAGGATCACTATCCTGCTGAAAGCTAAACATCAAAAGCTTTATTTTTAAGCTGACTGAGACATGTGGTCTTGCAGTGTACGGGTATTGTATTTTGCACAATCTGTTTTTCTAATTCAAGAAAGATGACCAGCCCTGATGATGAAAATCAACCTTACAGCGTAATGCTACTATCTCATACTGGTAACGGAATTCTTTTTGAGGGCACGGTGTACATACGTTTTTACAAAAGGGTTTGTAGACAGGACAGACAACATCATTATTTCCTTGTGAAACTTACTTGTAAGTAATGTGACAAGAATGGTGGATCCAGGCAAGCTTGTTAAATCTGTGACGTCCGCTGGAACAAAGCTGTAGACCCATGTGAAAGCTGCGTTCTGTTTCCGGAACTTGGGGTCGACGGAAATAACGATATTTCTGATAGTCACTTGGTTTCTGCAAGAACAGAAATGACAAGTTCAGGTATGTTTAACAGGAAGCCTAAAAGCTTTGTCCATTTACTTTTATACTAAGCTTTCACTTACATATTTAAATACAGCTTGGATTTTTCTTGGTAATAAGTGTCTCCTCTTTGTAATGCACATACTGCATTCTTTACGTTCTATGATTAAGTGCTTACCACTAAATAACCCAAAAAGAACTTAACATAAAAAATAAGTGCAGATAAGCTCTAGAATTTAGCACAAGCGCCTACCATTAGTAAACAAAGAATTATTATTTCTGCATTCTACGAAAACCAGCAAATAGTTTTATATCTGCTCTCCTCCTCACCGCTAATAGAGAAACTGGTCTCCCAGCTGTTAGGATTGGCAGTTCTAGATGGGGCTGATCCCTCTGAGTTCACGCTCCCATCTTCTTCACACAATCAGGCAAATCTGTTGGGATCTATAAACCCCAGAGCAGCCTCCCTTTTCCTTACAATAGATTTTCTAACTGTCACCCAGCTAACTGCCTCATAATTCTGCTGCTGTTCTGTTCCCCCCAAGGTATCTGACCCAGTTAAGTCCTGCTCAGTGAGCAAGAGACTCCTCTCAAGATTGTCAATTGACTGCAGTGCTGCAATTTATTTCTCTAGTGCTCTAACACAAGTTTCTAAAGTGTCAATTTTCTCACAACCGCCAGAGGTAAGCAGTTTAGAACTCTTGCTCCAAATCTGCATACATATAGCAGAATGTGCACTGGGTCAGACCTTTAATCTTGCGAACACTCATAATCCCAGTTACAGATCAACAAACAAGAATAATAAAAAAAATTGAATATCTAACAATTTTTACCTTGTTTGAACTCCTTTAGTTTGAAAGTTCTGTTTGTAACTCCACTTACAGAGTCCCCACTACAAAAGAGCTGACTTAAGAGC